>NC_045770.1:69619989-69922289 GCF_008692025.1 Phocoena sinus
TGTTGCTGAGATCTGAAGGGAATGCAGATAGGTTTTTAGAGCCAACACCAGGTCACCCACAGGCCATTCTCTGCGCATAGCTCTGGCTTTCTCAGGAAGTGGCCTAACAGCTTTTTCTTGGCTTTCCTTGGACTGCTAATGTAATAGTGCTTATTTTCAGAATCTTTGCGAGGCTGGGGGAAAGCATCAGTGTTTCATTGTAAATCCATTATGTCTTCTTTGGTTAGAAATTATCCCTGACAAGCAGTCCCACAGCAAAGTCAGTATTATTTTGCAGAATAAAAAGGGGGATTGGCCACTTCTTTTATTATTTTTTTATTATGACTGTCCTCCTTTTGGTTATGACATTCGATGTATTATTTAGCTTAAGTGCTTGGTTAAGGAAGAACCAGTGGGGAGTGGAGTGGGAACTGGAAGGGGCAGTTGCTTACACCCTGGTCTTCCTGCTCCTCGGCTTGGTAGCTGGGATGGAAATAAACTGTCAGGACCCTTTGGGGATCCCTACTTGTTACCCTCAGCAAGGAGATCATGTTCTGACTAAGGAACCTTCTGGACGTTTCTGGGTCAGCAGAACCTTGGTGCCTTTCATATACCAGAACCCTTGTGTCTTTATTAAATATTAATTTGCTGTCAATAATTAAAAGCTGATTATTTGATCTCTAATGGGGTCAGGATTCCCACAGTCCCATGTTAGTGTAATAATGCAAAAGTAAAAATTGCCTTTCAGATGGAAAAAAAAATGTACTTATTATTCTTTCTTTGTTCGAAGTAAAATGGTTTGTCTTAAAGAGTAAACGCAGAATTTTCTTTAATCTTCGAATTAAATTAGTGCTAATTAGTTCTATTTTCTGTACAACATTCACATGCTAAAATCTCGGCCATTCCTTCAGCGTATTAATGGTGCCCTTTGGCTGTAATCAAGATTGTCTTACATTAAAAATGATACAGTTAACTCAATTATATTAAGATTCATTGTTCTCAAATCACAGGGTTATGACTAGAAGCTGTTGGAACTGTTGGAAGGGCTGAGATTGCCAGAGTGCAGAATAAAGTCATCCATCATTTCCATTTCAGAATCCTAAATGCTGGTGAGAGGTTCACAAAGCATATGAGGTTGCCAGGTATATCCCTGGTGTGGGTGGTCGGCACAGGTGCAGATCTCATGCCCATCCTGGAGACTGTGAAAACATTCATTCCTCTCCTTTGAAAGAGGAGGAAACATGAGAAAAAGCCCAAGTGAGCCCTCACTCTGGGACGATACCATGTTTAGAGCTACCTGTTTCCTCCATACCCCTCACTAACTAGGGAGGTGGTGCCTGGATCCCGAGTCAGGCAGTGACAGCGGCAACAACACGTCAGCAATACGTGTATCTGCATCTGCTGCTGCTGCTGCTATTACTATTACTACTGCACCACCACTACTACTACTACTACTTATTGAGGACTACTATGGGTGGCAAGTACTGTAAACCAAGTGTTGTGATATCACTTCATTCAAACAATAGCCCTGCAAAGTTGTTATTATTAGCCTTATTTGACACTTGGCTGAGGTTCAGAGAATTTGGCTGATTTTCCCAACCTCACACAGGTAGTTAAGTGGCAGAATCCAGATTTAAACTAAGGTGTGTCTGTCTCTAAAACCCACACTCTTAACTGTGTTCTACTATCACAGAAATTCATTTTCAAGAGGCGTTTTTGTTTCCGCAACTGACAAGATGCCGTGTGTGTGTGTGTGTGTGTGTGTGTGTTGAGAGAGGAAAGAGAGACAGTAGGTCTGGAATTTCCGTCAAGGTAGCACAGTTACTCACATGGCCTTTCTTGGCAGAAGAATGATCCTTCTCCTTCTGGGGCCTCATTTCCGTGTAGAGTTGCCTAGAGAGGAAGAGGAAGATTCCATTCCAAATCCCTAGCACTGTGTAACAGGTGTGGTGTGCAATATACTAGCTCTACCCCTGAAAGAATCTGAAGGGCAAATTCTTACTACAGCACGATTAGCCCAGACACCACCCACATAACACAGGCCCAGACCCTAACCTGAACTCAATTGCTAGGCCTCCCTGTACACAATACCTTTCAAGGTTGTGCATGAACCTCAGCATTTGGAGTTCTGTGATCACATGGATATACATGGATATCCAGTAGCCAAGAGAGGAGAACTCTTCTAGGATTTATTGCAAAGATATTTATTGCAGGATTTATTGCTTGGGTGGCCGAACCAGTTGGTTGAGCATCGTGAGTATCTTAATCTCATTCGATCCTCATAAGGGTCCTATGAGAGATGTATGGCATGTCCGTTTCATAGATGAGAAAATGGAGTGTGAGAGAAGTAAAAGAACTTCCCCAAGGTCTTAGAGTCCGAATTCTGTCTTATTCTACATTTTATATTCTTTCCACAACACCAGATACCTTGACTGGATAATTGTGTGCTTAGATTCTAGATAGGATAGAACCACATTAGAAATACAGATATAGATCAAAACCTGGTCTGTCTTGCTGAGGGTTCTCTTTCCAACTGAGGGCCATTGGAGGAAGGGCAGTGTTTCCTCAAGGACATCATTCACCAGGTTTAATCACACCATCAAAATAGACTGAAGTAAATATGTATTTTCTTATGATTCCACACCTTAATAGGCTTTTTGATCAAACAGTGCAGATTCTGATAAGTTTCTAGTATATGTTTCCCCTATGTCCATTCTTCAAAACTTCCAGGCCTGAATTCTAGGTGTTGACCAAAAAATAAAGGTCTAATTCTGAATAAGAGAGCTGGACTATTGGTACAGATGAGTTGGAGCTTGGCTTAACAGTGGTTCACTAGAAAATGCCTGTGGGCTTTGACTGAGCTACTCAGTAGTTTGCTCCATATGTTCCGTTAGTCATTCTATAGCATACAGAACAAGGGATAGTCATCTCGTGTCTCTGAGGGAGAAAGTGGGAGAAGGGAAAATACACAAGTCATATAGAGAGAAACATAAAGATAGAGCAAAGGTAGTAATAGATGAGTGACAGAGAAAGAGACTGTGAAAGACGAGGAGGAGTGGGTGGAGAGAGAGAGAAAGGGAGAATGAAAGAAAGAGATTGGTTCAGACAGAACTGCCTTTTGGACATTCTTATACAGCAATAGTGATAGCCAGCAAAATAAATATACATTAGTGCTATAGTATGAATATTTGTGTCCCCCAAAATTCATATGTTGAAATCCTAGCCCTCAAAGGTGATGCTATTAGGAGGTGGTGCCTTTGGGAGGTGCTTAAGTCATGAGGGTAGAGCCCACATGAATGGGATTAGTGCCCTTGTAAAAGATGCTCCAGAGAGATCCTTAGCTCGTTCCAAACATGTGAGAACACAGAAAGAAGACAACATCTATGAACAGGGAAATAGGCCTTCACCAGCCACCATACCTGATATGTTGGCATCATGATCTTGGACTTCCCAGCCTCTAGAATTATGAGGAATAAATTTTTGTTGTTTATAAGCCACCTAGTCTGTGGTATTTTATTATAGCAGCCTGAATAGAGTGACAGTTTCATAATTTTAATAAGACCTTTCTTTCGTGTATGCTCATTTAACTAGATTTCTGAACAGTCTTTCTTGCATCAATCATTTCCATAACGTATCAGTTCTGATTCTAAGTTTTGTTTCTATTAAAGTGGATCTAGAATTTAATGATACATTCAAGGCCATCTGAAAGAAGACTCCTTCCAGATTTTACCACTTAACTTTCCAGAGCTGTTAGAGTTTGCTTACTTTTTTTTTTTTTTTTTTTTTTTTGCTGTACGCAGGCCTCTCACTGTTGTGGCCTCTCTCGTTGTGGAGCACAGGCTCTGGACGCACAGGCTCAGCGGCCATGGCTCACGGACCCAGCCGCTCTGCGGCATGTGGGATCTTCCCGGACTGGGGCACGAACCTGTGTCCCCTGCCTCGGCAGGCAGACTCTCAACCACTGCGCCACCAGGGAAGCCCTTTTCTTACTTTTAATTCACAGCAATATATAGTTATAGCAACTCTCCTTCCCAACTTTTCCAAAGTGTTTAACTCAGTTTTCATAGAAGCAAAATTTTCTTTTCTTATATTTTTATTTATTTGGTTGTGTGATATTTTATTAAGCATACAGTTAAAAAACAAGCAGTATTGACACAAACAGTTTTGCAGAAGAGCATACCCAAATGATGAGAGCAGTTGTGTGGAGCCTGATGGGGAGCAGACTACTGGCTACCGAAATTCAGTGTGTGGAGGGAATCAGTCAGTGCTTTTCAGAGGGACTGAAGAGTGTCTTAATCCAGTGAGTCAGTTAAGTGGAGGTCAAATAAAAGTACTTTACACATGGGGCATGGCTGGGACCGGAGCCTTGGTTGGGAGTCTGAGTAGCTCTTTTCAACATGGCACATCACATTTTTGTCACAGTTACCATGGCAGAGTTTCCAGGCTCTCATCTGGTCACTGTTTTCTCTTCTGATTTTTCACCTAACCTTTCAGTTACCCATGCTTAAAAGCAGAAGCAGATTTCTGAGTTAAAGTTTTGAAATTAGACACCAAATGCCCCATTTTCAAGTCCTAAGTTAAATGTTTTAGAAATATTTTTAATGGTTTAATAAAGATAAAAACCTGTACCTAGAAAATAAAGAGAATGTCATCCACAGAAGTTTCAGGAAATTTCTGCTGCATGGAATGTAGCTGGGGCCAGATTGAAGGAGGGCACAAAGTCTGACCCTCACATATTCTTCTGAGGAAGTGTTGTGGTGGCTTGGTAACAGGGTATTGAAGAAAGTTGTGCTCTTTCCTGTTTTAGAATGGCAGTGGTCAGCCGTGGGGATCATGTTCACAGCAGTTGGGGGACACTGACCTGCAATGACATTTGCTGTGGTAGGTGGATCACCAGCATATGAACAAGCTACATGAAGATCCACACAGGAAGCTGGTGGGTGCCAGGGCTTCTTTGGCTCAAAGCCAAGGGTCTGGGGTGCTTGAAATATTGATCAGTCCAAACAAAAAAACTAATATGGTCTGGTGGCTCTGCAGCACCTTCTGACAAACACCAGCATGTGCAGAGACACTTCTCACTGGGAGTGCTTTCAGGTTGGGCCCTTACCCCAAGCCTCCCAGGTGGCTGCATCTCTGAACAAGTCATAACAAAATTACATCTATCCAGACCTACATCTTACAATCTAAAAGGAAAATTCTAACCACATCAGGTGGGACAGTGAGACAATCCAAAGGGAATATCTTCATCTACCCTCTCTTGATAAACATCTAGTCTTGAAAGAGCTTTTGTCATTCAAGAATGGGAATATAAAACACAACAGTAACAGAAAACACCTATTCAAAATCAAGTACAGAATGAAAAAGAAGAACATACCTCTGGATGGGTTGAGTAAAACCAGAAACAGAAGTAAATCTTTTACTCCTTCTGCTCTGGGGTTTTAATAAAATTCTGTATAAGACACAAGACTGAGAAACTAATGAAGATGAGTGAGAGAAAGGCAAAACTGCAGAAGGGAACTGGATAAGATAAAGAAAGAATGCTGAAAATGCCCTGGCAAAACTTCAATTGTATTAGAAGTTTTAAAGAACAAAATAAGCATTGCAAAAAATCTAATCAGTGGTGTAGGGGACAAATGTGAGAATCTTTCCTAAAATGTGAAGCAATAGGATAAAGAGATTAAAATATTAAGCTCTAAATTGATAGATGCAGAGGGCAGAGAATAGAAGTCTAATGTACATATATTTTGGGTTTCCATAATAAGAACCAGGAAAAATGCTTCTGAAGCAGTAATAAAAGACACAAAATTTAAAAACTTTTGCACAGGGAAGGAAACCATCAACAAAACGAAAAGGTAGTCTATTGAATAGGAGATGATATTTGCAAATGATATGTCTGATAAGGGGTTAATATCCAAAATATATAAAGAATTCATATAACTCAATATATAAAAAACAAACAATCTGATTAAAAAATAGGCAGAGGACCTGAATAGATATTTTTCCAAAGAAGATATACAGACAGCCAACAAGCACATGAAAAGGTGCTCAACATCACTAATCATCAGAGAAATGCAAATCAAAACCAGAATGAAATATCACTTCACACATGTTAGAATGGCTATTATCAAAAAATAAGGAAATAACAAGTGTTGGCAAGGATATGGAGAAAAGGGAACCCTCACACACTGTTGGTGGCAATGTAAATTGGTGCAGCCACTGTGGAAAACAGTATGGAGGGTCCTCAAAAAATTAAAAATAGAACTACCATAAGATCCAGGAATTCTGGGTATTTCTCTGAAGAAAATGAAAACACAAATTCAAAACGATATATGCACTCCTATGTTCATTGCAGCATTATTTACAATAGCCAAGATATGGTAGCAACCAAAATGTCCATCAATAGATGAATGGATAAAGAAGATGTGGTACATATATACAATGGGATATTACTCAGCCATAAAAAGGAATGATATTGGGTCATTTGTTGAGACGTGGATGGATCTAGAGACTGTCATACAGAGTGAAGTAAGTCAGAAAGAGAAAAACAAATATCGTATATTAACGCATATATGTGGAACCTAGAAAAATGGTACAGATGAACCGGTTTGCAGGGCAGAAATTGAGACACAGATGTAGAGAACAAACGTATGGACACCAATGGGGGAAAGTGGCGGCGGGGTGGGGGTGGGGGTGTGATGAATTGGGTGATTGGGATTGACATGTTAAAAAAAATAGAATATGTGGAGTGGGTATACACACAGATACACACAGACACATACACACACACACACACACACACACACACACACACACACACAATTAAATATTACTTGACTGTAAAAAAGGATGAAATCTTGCCATCTGCAACAATGTGGATGGACCTTGAGGGAATTTTGTTAAGTGGAATAAGTCAGAGAAAGATAAATACCATATGATTTCACTTACATGTGAAATCTAAAAAATGAAACAAATGAACAAACATAATGACACAGAAATGAAACTGCACAACTCAGATTGGGACTTGAACAAACAGGCTGGGACTCAAACACAGCCAAAACCCAAACTGGGACTTGAACCCACTGTCTTTCAATTGAGATCACATACCTGGTCTCAGGACTTAATGAAGCTCAGATTCTTTATGCCTCATCTGAGAAGGAATTCAGTGAGAGACAAAGTGATAGGTAAGAAGTGGATTTATTTAGAGAGAAACACGTTCCATAGACAGAATGTGGTCTGTCTCAAAATGCAAGAATGACTCTGGGAGAGAAACACTCCACAGAGTGTGGACCATCTCAGAAACCAAGAGGCCCTGATAATTGGGGTGGTTAGTTTTTATGGGCTGGGTAATTTCATAGGCTAATGAGTGGGAGTATTATTCCAAATATTTTGGAGAAGAGGTGGGGGTTTCCAGGAACTCGGCCACTGCCCACTTTTGGGGCTTTTATGGTTGCCCTCGGAACTGTCATGGCACCTGTGAGTGCATCATTTAGCATGCTAACGCATTACAATGAGCATATAATGAGGCTCAAGGTCTACTGGAAGTCAAATCTTCCACTATCTTGGACCTAGTTGGTTCTAACCGGTTTATGTCGTATCCTCAATGGCTATGTCATTCTTTTAAAGGTTGTGCCCTGCCCCCTTCTCTCCTGTTTCAGAAACAGACCCATAGATACAGAAAACAAACTGGTGGTTGGCAGAGGGGCAGGGATGGGAGGATGGACAAAATAGACGAAGGGGATTAAGAGGTACAAAATTCCAGTTACAAAAGAAATGTCACAGAGATGTAATGTACAACATAGGGAATATAGTCAAGAATATTGTAATAATTTTGTATGGTGACAGATGGTAACTAAACTTATCATGATCATTTTGTAATGTGTACAAATATTGTATCCCTATTTGCACACCTGAAACTAATATAATATTGCAAGTCAATTATACTTTAATTGCCCCAAAATTCTCAATTTTCCAATTGAAAAGAACTCTAGGCAAAACTAACTTTAAAAGTGATTAACAGATTTGTTCTATTGAAAATTTCAATTTTGAGGGCAAAGAAAACATTCTACATGTATCCATGTAGAAAACAAAATCAAATTCCCTAAAATGAATTAGCCTGACCACATTCTTTCATCACAAAACTAAACTTCAGATGACAATGGAGCAATATCTCTGATATTATGAAGGACAACATGTTATGTGCCAGAAATTCTATATCGAGCTAAGTTATCACTCACTATAGGTGCAGCAGAAATACATTGTCAGACATTCATTTTTTTTTAATTTTTTTGTGGTCCGCGGGCCTCTCACTGCTGTGGCCTCTCCCATTGCGGAGCACAGGCTCCGGACGTGCAGGCTCAGCGGCCATGGCTCACGGGCCCAGCCGCTCCACGGCATGCGGGATCCTCCCGGACCAGGGCACGAACCCGTGTCCCCTGCATCGGCAGGCGGACTCTCAACCACTGTGCCACCAGGGAAGCCCCCAGACATTCATTTTTTATAAAGCCCAACGGTTTTTAATTTTTATTTGCCTATTGTTTAAAAAGAATGCTGTCTAAAATGTCTTCACATATTTTAACTGATTAAAATTTTGCATCATAAGTTATAATAGTTGCAAATGATATAAAAAGTAAATATTAACTTTTTTTTAAAAGTCAGCTTTATTGATGATAACTTAGAAAGGTAAAATGGCCTTTTTTATATGTATAGTCTTATGGGTTTTGAGAAAAGTATGTAGTCATATGATCACCACGTCAATCAAGATAAGGAATATATTTTTCCTCCCAGGAAGATCCATCATGCACTTCATAGTCAGTTTCTGTTTCTACCCAGCCCCTGTCAAATACTGGTCTGATTTCTCTCTCTATAGTTTTTCCTTTTGCAAAATGGCATATAAATGAAATCAGATAGTAGATGGCCTTTAACAACTGATTTCTTCCAGTCAGCATAATGCATTTGAGAGCCATCCTTGTTACATGTTACATCTACATCAGAAGTTTGTTCTTTTCCATTGCTGAGTAATATTCCATTGTATGGATGTACCACCATTTGTTTATCTATTCACCAGCTGAGGGTATTTGGACTATTTCTACTTTTTGATGATTATGAATAAAGTTGCTATGAACTTTCACGTACAGTTCTTTGTATGAACATATGTTTTCAGTTCTCTTGGATAAATACTGAGGAGAGGGAGAACTGGGTCATATGAATATTTTAAAAGTGAACTTTTTACTTCACTTTTAAAAAATACATACAGTGGCAGACAGTGGAATATAAAAACCATGGGGATTTGCTACCTAATATCATCTATAATAAAATAATAAATAAGCTCTTTTTTGAGCTATTAGAACTTCTGTATTACTTCTTTTTCTCCTTTCCCTCACTTATTCTATGTCCTTCCAGAATTATATCTTAATGTAATATATCTTTAGGCTCAGAGTCTTTTATTGACTATTATAACTTCTTATTGACTATTAGAACTATATATAAAGCTTCCCTATTATACTTCTCTGCAGCCAAAAATATGGACATATAAATTTATTTTTATTTCCTGGTAATATATGGCCCTAAGTATTGAAAGATTTATTCTGAATGGACTTATCATTAAAATAATTATTACTGTGCACATAATTCAAAAACATAAATATGTTAAAACTTTGAAAAATAATAAATGCAAAAAGCACTTTTATTGGAAAAATATTTTAATAAGATAGAAGGTGGTGAGTTTATGGTTCCTTGCTTAAATGAGCTTCCCTGATACCAAATATTTAAAATTATCCATATGTTTCATGTCCAGGAAGTTCATATTATGGATCAGTTCACCATAGGAAGATACTAGATGTGTGAAAAATATGGCCAAAGTTAAGTGTAAAAGGGTGATGGGAAGGAGAACTTGTCTGAAGCCACAGTGAGGGGAAAATTCCTAAGCAGATAAATTATAGAAAAAAGTGTATATGGTATTCGAAGATCTGGAAAATGACTGTATTCAAACTGCCTCTACCCATAGAGCCCTTGAAAAGTCTTGATATTCCCCAAAGTACTCATAACCTACTCTGAAGATCTATGCTTCAGCCAACCAAAAAATTATTCAAAACAGAGTACTTATGAATGGAAAATATATTCTGTAAAAGGATAAGTGGTCAGATTTAAACCCAACATCAAGTCTATGATTTGGTTATAAAATAAAATTCCTTTATCACTAGCTTTGATAAATCTTAGACCTGTAAAATGAGGTAGTAATGAACTAAATGTAAAAACTGTTCTTAACCAAAGGCTATAATAGGAAGAGGGAAGAACAAGCAGAATTAAAAATGTGAAATCTCATTGTCTTTTTAAAGAGAATTAATAAACATGGGTTTATAATTACTGTTGACAATTGGAGAAGCATATACTCAAGTCATTTTTCAGTATTAAAGTAACCATTATTTATCTGTTTTAAATCAATAAAAGAACTCAGCCCAAACACTAAAATATAAAACTAAACAGAGCACAAGACAACCCCAGGAAACATTAAAAACAATGATAGAAGTACAACAGTTATTACAACCAATGCAAATTTGTTGAATGTTTATATTTAGTGGCAATCTCAAATTCAAAAAAAAATTGTATGAAAAAAGTGACTCAGAAAGAAGCAAAACATATGGTTGGATAAAATACAAGTTAAACAAATGCAAATAAAAGAAAATCAGAGATTGTGTTATTTTTAACACTCAAAATAATTCAAGAAATATAGGATGAAGAGTGTATTTTTATTTATATAAGTTTTAAGATAAAATTATAATTGTCAACCAAGTTTAAAATTATACAAAGAAAAAACCTGATGAGGACAAAAAATTTAACTGAAACTTACTAAAAGTGAATAATGTCTAGCTGGGTGACTATATTAAAAATTTTTTAAAAACGTGGGCTTGGGTCAGTTGGGAATTTCATCTTTGGTCATGTAACATCTGACAAAAAAGGAATAATATACTAAGATCTAAACTTTGCAAGTTTGTCTGCTAAACTTTTGCTGATGACATAATGCTTCAGATGATTTCCAGTGTCTATGATCTTGATAACTTACGAACTTTAGATAAAAAGTGCCTGAGAGTTCTCCCTCCTATCCCTCCTTGTTTACTCAAATGTGACCTCAGTAGGTTTCTAATCTGTATGCTTTCCCTCCGTGGTGGAACACTACACCCAGGAAGGGTCCATCCTGGCATTGAGGAACAAAGAGCCACTGAAACCTGAAAGCCTGACTCTTGACCAACAGTGCTTTCAGGGAAAGATCTTGATCAAAAGAGGGAAATGTAAAAATTAATAAACATAAACCTCAATTAAAACAGAGTTGGGAAGACAGGAGGAAGAGTTCTCACACCCTATGATGATAGCAGAGCACAGCAAGGAGAAGGAAGACTTCCTTTCCTTGCCTGGCAAGAGCTCAGCCAATTAGAAACTGTCACAGCTCAGCCAATGAAAAGCCACTATACTTCTAACTCTCAGTTTCTTCTATGAACTCTTCGTTTACTATAGCCCTCCAAACTTCGTTTTCCCCTCTTTAATAGAGTTCTCTCCTTGTTGTGTGGGGACTTGCATGTGACTCATCATGGTTGCATTCTCCAAATTGCAATTCTTTGTTGATCCCAAACAAACCCATTTTTGCTGGAGGAATAACAGGCAGTCTGTTTTATGTAAACAACCTTTTCATTTAAAGGAAGCACTTTACGGCTTCTTTTTGGCATATCCGAATTGCCAGCATCACTACTCTTGCACTTTGGGGCCATTATATTAATTAAAATAAGGGTTATTTGAACATAAACACTTCAGTACCGCAACAGATGATCTGATAACCAAGATGGCTACCAAGTGACTAATGGACAGTCAGGACAGTGGACAAAGGGATGATTCACATCCTACGTGGGATGGAGTGAGATGGCATGAGATTTCATCATGCTATTCATGAGGACATGCAATTTAAAACTTATAAATTGGGCTTCCCTGGTGGCGCAGTGGTTGAGAGTCCGCCTGCCGATGCAGGGGACACGGGTTCGTGCCCCGGTCCAGGAAGATCCCACATGCCGCGGAGCGGCTGGGCCCGTGAGCCATGGCCGCTGAGCCTGCGCGTCCGGAGCCTGTCCTCCGCAACGGGAGAGGCCACAACAGTGAGAGGCCCGCGTAACGCATAAAAAAAAAAAAAAAAAACAAACAAAAAAAAAACTTATAAATTGTTTATCTCTGGTATTTTCCATTTAATATTTTTTGACTACATTTGTCTGTGGAAACAAACTGCAGATAGCAAAATTACAGATAAGGGGGGACTACTGTACAGAAATTACAAAGACAGAGAAATATTTCTAATTTCCTTTATCTGTTCCTTTATATATGAAAAGGTGGGCCTGGTGAACTAGACCATAGAAATTTATTCAGGGGAGGTTTAGACCTCATAGAAAGAATAAGAGGAAAGACATCCCTTTACATCCTGAGGGATTTATGGAGATAAAGAAGAAAGAGGAAAAGTGTTCAAATTTCTCACTTCCCTGCCCATCATCTGCAATGCCCAATCTCAGAAAGGGGACATAGGAACACCCAGGTTTGTTTTTGAGGCCATCAGCACAAGTGACACTTTTCTCTAGGCATCCTTTGAAGGTCTGACTTCCTAGAGGCTTTCAGAAAAGCCCTCCATGAGACATCTTCCTCTGTGGTGTGGGATGATGGTGCAGTGGGGGCAGTGGGAGATGAGAGATAGGTAAGCCTAGGCAGTGCTGCTGGCTCTCTCTGCTCTGCTTGTGTAATGCAGGTGGCTCAGGAGTTCTCATGTACCCTCAGAAGCTCAGGAGGTCTGAGAACTTCCTTGGATTGGCAGAAGACTATGGCCTGTCCAAAGATGCCATCTCAAACAGGAATGGAAAAGGCTAGAACCTATTTAGCCTCCCACCCCCATCCCCTGCTCTGTAGTTGGCTAGTTTTCCTTTTTCATTTGGTATATATTTATTTGCGTATTCTACTTTTATTTCCTGATTTGTCTTGCCAGAGAAATTTATCTTTTCTCATAGATGACTTATCATACTGACAAGCCCTTCTTTCCCCCCCACCCACTTTATCATTTTCTCCTAACTGAACTTATTTTAAGATCTAGACCTGTTAGTTCCACAGATACTCTCAGGAAGTCCACAAGCCCAAACTTCCTGATAACCCCCTAACTCCTTCTTTTGCTGAGGGAGACAGGAAGTACAGTTTTTGGAATTGATATTTCAGACCCACTCTAACCCATCCATCTAATTCAGCTCAAGATGTCAAATCTTCATTCTCTTTCCTGAATCTAATCCAGTCTCCCCACCCGGAAACCTTTCAGGGAAAAAACTGTTCCTCTGATTCTTTTTTCCCATCTTTTTATCTTGTTTTCCTCAACCTCCATTCGTTGCTTGTCACCTGTCTCTGGTGAAGTCCTCTAGAATAACTCTCCTTATTAGTTAATTTAGTAAACACATAGCCAGGTCTGAAGGGCTTGGAGGAGTGACAGGGATTTATTTGCAAGTTCATTATTTCTGCCTGCAAACAGCCACTCCTGCTCTAGCATGTGGCCCGTTTGGTTTGCTCAAAGTTCCTATTACTCAGGGTTAATTGCCTCTAGCACCACACTTTCCACTTTCTCCAGAGCACCACTGAGACTGGGTCCAGACTTTCAAAGTCAAATTAGATTTTCTCCTCTATGAGTTATGCTGTTGATATTTTTAATATTGCCTGAAAGCAGGGATGAAGTTTCCTTAGCTAATTCTGAGCCTGAAGTGGACGTGGCTTCAGAAGGTTTGGATTTAAATCTAAGCCTGCCTTAGTGGGAAGCAGCCACATAGCACAGGGAGATCAGCTCAGTGCTTTAAGACCACCTAGAGCGGTGGGATAGGGAGGGCGGGAGGGAGACGCAAGAGGGAGGGGATATGGGGATATATGTATACATATAGCTGATTCACTTTGTTATACAGCAGAAACTAACACAACAATGTAAAGCAGTTATACTCCAGTAAAGATGTTAAAAATAAATAAATAAATAAACCTAAGCCTGCCTTTTTCTCAATATGTGGCCTCAAACAAATGACTTAATCTCCCTGAAGCTTGATTTGTTATCTGAAAAGAGAGATGCATGCCCTTTCGTCACAGCATTGCCATAGAATTAAAGAAGCAGTATCTACAATAGCACAGTTTTTAGCACACAGTTAATGCTCAGTAGATGGTTATTGAGTCTAGTCTAGTTGAAATGCCAAGATTATCCTGGGATCTGACTTGGAGATCTGTCTCCTTGTTGTTCAGGTCTGTGCAATTCGATTATCATTCTGTGAGCACCTAATATTGAATCCTAGGTACTGTGCACAACAGGGATTTATGGAGATGAGTTATACCTGGTCTCTGGTCCTGAATTCACAGTTCACTGAGAGAGGGACAGAGAGTTTGAAGGGACTGACAGAGGAAGGCCTTAATTAGATATGTCAGCTTTGTAATGTACCCGCTTGGGTAAGCTGAACTACGTTCCCCAGAATTCCTTTTCCTTTGTGTTTCCAGTTAGGGTGAAATTCTTGTGTGGATGCAGCCACACTCATTGTCACTTCCCTGGGCCCTGGCTGCCGCAGGACACCCACACCCACAAGGTCAGAGGTCACAATAAGTGTACTGGTTTGGTTTGTCCTCATGGGTTCCAGCTCATGCTTCTGGGTTCTGGTTTGTTCTTGCTATCCCCCACTTTACATCCATCTCCCCTTCCTGTCTGCACTGTTCAAGCTCAAGCATCAGATGTGAAGATGACAGCCTTACAGAGTCTGCTTAGCCATGTTACTCAAAGTTCTTCTTCTCTGACTTAAACATCAGGCCAAAGGTTGGGGCAGGGGCCAAGGGGAGGAGTGGTCAGAGTGGCAATTTTCTGCCGATTGAGTCCTTGTGAGACTGGCATCGCAGGCCCAATGGAGATTCTGGAGCAGGAAGATTTCTATCATAATCCCGCCAATATTTTACAACTTTGATTTCTAACTTTATTTTAGTTATGGAATGCTTTCTTCAAATGAAGGCATTTGAAGCACTTCAGGTGCTCAATATAAAAGGCAAGTTATAGAGAGTTTAATTGTCTCTCCCCCAAACATATGCTCAAGTCCCAACCCCTGATACCTATGAGTGTGACCTTATTTAGAAATAGTCTTTGCAGATGTAATCAACTTAAGATACATTCATACTGGATTAGTGCAGATGCTAAATTCAGTGACTGGTGTTTTATAAGAGAAAGGAGAGGAAGATCTCGACACAGAGACACAGACACATAGGGAAGAAGGCCAGGCAAAGACAGAGGCAGAGACTGAAGTGATGTGTCTACAAGCCAAAGAATGCCAAGGGTTGGTTGCAACCACCAGAAGCAAAGGGAGAGGCATGGGATGGATTGTCCCAGAGCTTCCAGAAGGAACCAACATAATCGGCACCTTGATTTCAGACTTCTAGCCTCCAGAGATGCAAGAGAATACCTTTCTGTTGTTTTAAGCCATCCAAATTGTGGTATTTTGTGTCAGCAGCCCTAGGAAACTGATACACAGATCAAAGCCAAGCTGGATTGGGGGTGAGCCCCACTACTTGCTCTCATCTACTTCCCCAAACCCAGACAGCGCCTGAGATGTTGCTGTGGATCTTGGACTCCTCAGGAAAAGCTTGAAAGTCCTTGTTTTAAAGTTTCTGGTTCACTAGTCCTCAAGGTCTGCCAATGGGCCCATCACAGTAGGGGAACCTTGTAACCCTGACTCTCCAATCCCTGTAACACCCTGCAAAGTGAGCCTTTGACTGTTTCTATAAAGTGGGATGGTGTCTCTGGCAACCACATGTCTAGGGCAGGGCTGAGATTCCCAGAGTTAATCAACCCTCTGAGGACCCCAGCCTGGCTGCTCCCCAGGCTTGGTGAGCACCCCAAAGGCGTGATTATCGGATGGTTCTTTCACAACTAGCACTGGGGCCTTTTGCTTAATTAATCACAGAAACGTTCCTGCCTAACTTCAGACAACAAAATAATGAGCAGGCCTGCGAGAGGTTCAAAGACTCAGGAAAAACAAGCACTCCCTAAGGAAAGGGCCTGTTGGAACAGGGAGGTCAGGAAAATCTATTAGAACTGCTGCTTGCTTTTTGTTGCATGCCCCCTTCAATATAAATATAATGATAGTGTAAATGTGTGTATATAGAAGATTAACACATATACCACTTGGATTTTAGAACCATAAAATATTACGTATTGAGAAGGGGTGCAGGGATTATCTGGGTTAACTTGCTCTTTTTATAGATGAAGACAATGAGGCCATTGGAGGTTAAGTGACTTGCCCAGGATCAGGTGACTGGAGCATGACAGAGCCAGCCTAGGACCCAGATCTCCCAGCTCTAAGTTTGTACAAGTGAGGATAGAGGATACTTGAGATGGAGGGTGCTTAGAAGTCACAGAGAAACACAAAGCCAGACGATGGTGGTTAGATAAGAAATTACCAGAGTTAGGGGGCAGATGTCAGATCAGAGCACAGAGCATGTCAGGGGGTGGAGGAAACAATAAGGCATTAACAAGTCAGAGGGTAGAGGTCAGGTGAAATCTTGTAGGACAGTTACAGGGTAGAGGCCAAATTAATGATAGTTGAAGGGTCTGAGCATGAGACTAGGTGTTCTAAGTTTAATGAGGCATGGAATCTATTTTCAAGGAACTCAGGACAGTTCAAGAATTAAGGAGAACGCATCTGGAATACCAGAAAGGGCTGAGTAAGTATAATAGGAGTAAATGCTGAGGAGCTGAGAGGGGTCCTTCCAGTTGCAATGTCATTGGAGCAGGAGATGTTAGGCGTGTGAATACTGGGGCATGGATGTGTCATGCAGAGGGAACAACTGAGCAGGGCATGATGGAGGGAAATAGTAGAGAGTTAGGGAGACTGGGAATTCAGGTTAACTAGAGCAGGAGTTGCATGATGGCAGCAGCAAGTCTGTAGGGCTGATTGAAGAGGGCTTTCCTAGGGGCTTGAACTCTGTTTAGAAGACAGCAGGAAGCCACTGACCAGGACCACCCTTATCATGTTCGCCATTATCGTGACCACCATTACTGTGCCTCGCACGGGGTGCCATGTCTACAGGGCTGCTAAATTATGTCTATTATCATAGACAATTTAGGTGAGAGCCTGAGGGAAGGAGCAGACTCTAGGCCTCTCTGCTGAATCCTGGAGCAGCATTGTTGAGCCCCTTCCTCATAAACCCACACTGGATCCATATCCATTAGCACTCACATGTGTCTGAGGCTGTGCCCTAGGCTGGTCATTCTCTAGATGTCCCATGAGGTTGCTTCTCAAGCCTAGCCCCCTTTGGAGGCCTGATTAATGCCCCCCACTCTACTATGCAGAGTTGCATAGAGTGTTAGGATTACACAATGATCTACTAATTTTTTTTTTTTTTTAAACTTGAAGGATACCTTTGCCAGTAACATAGTTGAGCACAGTCCAGCTTAGGAAGAGTATTCTGGCAGCTGTATGCAGGATGAACTAGAGGTGGCAAGGCTTAAAGTGGTGAGCTGAACAAGGAGATGATGGTAGCAATTCAGGAGGCTGCTGGTGAAGCCAGGATATGAGGCGGTAAGGAGCAGAGGGAATGGGAATCTTAAAGACAGAGTAGAGTCAATCACAGACTTCATACCTGCCCAGATATTCTTGCCCAGACTCCACATGTGATCTCACCTCACACATCTCACTTCTCTGTTTCACATGTTGAACCAACAGAACAACTCCCTGGATACACACCTCATCTATGCAAGGTTTTGAGTGTTTGGAGAAAAGCTACTTGTAAGAAAGATTAGGTAGCCAGGACATGGAGGCAACCTAAGTGTCCATCGACAGATGCATGGGTAAAGAAGATGTGGCACATATATACAATGGAATATTACTCAGCCATAAAAAGAAACGAAATTGAGTTATTTGTAGTGAGGTGGATGGACCTGGAGTCTGTCATACAGAGTGAAATAAGTCAGAAAGAGACAAATACTGTATGCTAACACGTATATATGGAATCTAAAGGAAAAAATGGTTCTGAAGAACCTAGGGGCAGGACAGGAATAAAGACGCAGATACAGAGAATGGACTTGAGGACACAGGGAGGGGGAAGGTTAAGCTGGGATGAAGTGGTATGGACATATATACACTACCAAATGTAAAATAGATAGCTAATGGAAGCAGTCGCAAAGCACAGGGAGATCAGCTCGGTGCTTTGTGACCACCTAGAGGGGTGGGATATGGTGGGTGGGAAGGAGACACAAGAGGGAGGGGATATGGGGATATATGTATACGTATAACTGATTCACTTCGTTATACAGCAGCAACTAACACAACAATGTAAAGCAATTATATTCCAATAAAGATGTTAAACTATTGCAGAATTAAAAAACAAAAAAAGAAAGAAAAATAGATTAGGCATAGTGTCCAAACCGTATACTGCTTTAACTGTAAATCATAAAATGTTTAGAAGAAGGATGATCTCACCCCTTTAGGAATGTGTGGTGCGTGAAGTAAGATGCTAAGGAAGGTCTGTCTCTTCCTTCCTGTGGGCTGCACGTCACTGGGCAGAGTCTGTATTTGGGGAGACAGGCGTTCCAAGCAGCCGGGTGGTGGGTGGGCTAGGAATGATCCGATTGAGAGCATATAAGGAGCAGTTGCCAACGAACGCATGCATTTATGAGGCAAAAAACTGCTGCTCTTTGAGAAACAAGCAAAGGCCAGGCAGCATAATCCAAAGGTTGCACCTGTGCCGTAGTAGGAATCATGGGGTAAGAAGGTAGGTGAGTAGGTAGATAAGAAAAGGCTGGTTTAGGCTGTGAGGCTGGTGGTCAGTGAGTGCTGGTATGTCCAACTTTTGCCACTAGAATAAGAGATTGGAGGACCTGGCATTGTTCCTTGTAAGCCACTAGCTAGCAGTGTAAATTCTAGTCTCTTTGGATCTCAGCTCCTACCATTTAAAAATGAGGGTTTGAAATGGATTTAGGTAATACCTAATAAACTCCTTTCAGCTCTGAAAGACTGCGATTTTTAATTTTCAAATATAAGGCAACTCTTAAATGCTGTTAAGACCATGCTGTTTCTAAAATAATATGTCTGTATCTGAAAAGTCTCTGTAAGTGGATCTTGTGCTGTGTCTCTGTCACTCTTCATAAGTCCAGCTGCTGGGCCTGTGCTCTTGTGATGTAGAACTGGCAGTTACTAATGGAATTAGAGGCTAGGGCCTTAGGGATGTTGAGTTGCCTCATTTAAACTGCACTGGTGATGAAAATAGCATTCAGATGTTTTTAGTCCTGTTGCATATGAGAATCCTCTGGGAATAATTTAGAAAACAGTGATACCTGGGTCCCACCCTCGAAGAGTCTGCTTTAATGGGCCAGGGTGAGCCCAAGATTTTGTTTTTTGGTTTTTGATGTTTGTTTGTTGTTTTTGTTTTAAATCTTCTCAAGTGAGTAGAATGTGCAGCTAAAGACTAGAAGTAATGTTACAGATCACTGCATGGCCAGTAGTTTGCATCTGATATTCCCATTTCCCTTGACTAGGGCTAGTGCTGCCCTTTGAGCCACACCTATAGGGTCCAGTAGATGAGAGTGTGAAGTGGCATTGTCTGTCGTGTCCTTGAACAAGAGGAGTGGTGGCCCCCAGAATGGGTGATCATCATCTCTGGGTGGAGAAGGGCCTGGGGAAAAGGTCTTAACATTTTGGATCTGCTAAATGACAAAGTGTAGTAAAATCTGGTGGATCATGTTAACATGAGTATAGGCCCTCTTACAAATTGAGTTGGGGGCTCTATGTCCTCAACATGAGACATATTTTATCCTCTTACAGCATAATTTCATGGTACTTAGCACGGTGTTTATTTTTAAAAATGTATTTATGTGATTATTTAATTAGTATTGGCTACAAGGATTATGAGGAGGACAATGTTTTGCTCACCATTTCATGTCCAATGCCCAGGGGCTTAATAAACAGATGGCAAATGAATGAGTGAATGAAGACATTGTGTGGCAGGCTCTGTCTCAGGTACTGGCATTTGAAGCTCTTTTTGGAGGATCAACCATGCGTCAGGGACAGGCTTTGTGCTTCCTGCTGTCTCAGGTGCTGGAGTGATGCAGCCAGAGGGCAGGTGGCTCACACAGTGTGCTGGCTCTTCCATGCTCAGCTGAGTACCTGTTACAGTGGCAGCTCTCCCAAATAAATCAGAGATGTGACAGAAGACACGAAGAGGATGCTATTGAGTGTATGCATATCTGTATTTGCTCTGGTCTCAGGACACCTTGATATCTGCCAAATCTTTAAAGTGGATTTTCTGAAAGCAAAATTGAACTGGAGCAAAAACCCTAGGAGATGCCTTGCTTCTGCAGCCATGGCCTCATACACTTCATCAGGAACTTTCTTTGCCAGGGAAGAACAATAGGGACCACCATGTCTTCTCCTCCCAGGCCCCAGGGTGGCCTTCAGAGGAAAGCCCCGGGCCATGGTGTTGCAGCCTTGTGAAGGTGGGGAGAAAGAAAATGGTTCCCAGAGCAGGTATCAGTTACCTGACTCCCTCAGAAAGTTTTTAGTGGCTTCTCTCTCATTTCTGTCCAGGAATGTGGGAAGGAGGAGGGCTGGGTTTGCCTGGTCAAAGTACTACATTCAGGCAGTGGCTTTAAGGGAGGCACAGGGAGAATACTTATGAAGTGATAATGGCTTTCTCATCACAGGGTTGAGAAGCCTGGCTCTGGGCCTGAGTCCCCAGCAAGGTACTGGAGTTGGTGTTTATAAACCTGTCCCTTCAGTACTTGGAAGCTTCCCATACTTGTCTGGGAGAATCCTGGACTCCTCATCTCTCTGTGGACATCTGCAAAGCAACTCCCACTTTACTGCAGATTCTTCAAGCAGTTCACTCATCCTGGCTATTTAGAGGCATTTAAAAAATGAAGGAGGAGAAAAATATAAGCCCCCTGACACTGATGAGACACTTTTCATACTTCAATAACTATAGATTCAAATAGAGTGTGGCTCTGGGCACTGACCCATCCTCCTGCTTAGGCTCATTACTGTTGCCGTTAGCCTACGTAAGGCTCAAGGGGCTGTTGGGCAAACACTTACGGAGCATTGTTTAAAGGGGTAAGATGACCCCTTCCTGAGAGAGCAGGTGGGCCCAGACTGGACAGTTGTCAGTGGGCCAGGTTAGCGGTGTGAGTCCCAGGGAGCCCAAGGAGAGACAGTCTAAGTGAGGAACTGCTGCAGAGTACTATAGGAGGAGCCAGACAAGGAACAAAATCCAAGTTCAAAGGGCCAAGTAGCTGGAACCATGACTGACTTAGCTGATGGACCTGGATTGGAGTGAGGGGCAGTCGGCAAACCAGCAGAGATTCCTGAGGAGTGCTACACAGCGCTGTGTGAAAACACAACCTCTCAGGCTCCAGAGTTAGTCCCTCATTCAGAGAGCTTAAGTGTTTGCCTGTGATCACAAAGCTAATAAGAACTGAGATGCAATGAAAAGCTCTTGCTCTCTTCTGAGGAACAAGGGAATGCCTCTTCTCCTGCAATAGCATCTTTTGCTGGGAGGTGAAGGAAGAGTGTCATTATCATTAGGGGGCTGATCCCTGTCTCAGGCATTGGCTACTGAGGAGTCTCAAATGGGCAGGTCCAGAATCTATAAGTCCTCAGAGGTCAGAGCATGACTGAGCAGATCCCCCATGAGTTCTCAGCATGGTGTCATGCTGGAGTTGAACATAGTTCTGCATCTGATCAAGCATGGATGCCCTGCCTTGAGCCCTGCTAGTCCTTGTCCTCTTACCACAACCCTCATGCTTGCCTGTGTGTTTCCAACGACCTCTGCTTTTCATGTCACCCTGCTCTGCCTCACTCAGTTGGTGCTGCCTCACTACCCTCTGTTCTCTCCCACTTTCTGCAGAGGCTCACTCTTTTGTTTTGGCCTCACTGTGTGTGTCTCCTCCTGTGAGTGCCTTAAAAAAAACTTAATTGATATTAAAAAATTAAAACTTGGGGAGGAGGGTGGAGATAGATAATTTACCTAGGGTTGCATATTCAAAAATGAGCACATAATTACTGTTTTTAAGTAAGGTGTCAGGAAGCAAGATTGATTTAAACTTGACATCTGTTTACACACAGTGAGCTGTCATTAGATGCATATGTAGGGTCAGAAGAGCTATGTTCTGTCACCATGACAGCTTAGTTTGGTTATGGAAATTTGACTTCCTGTGTTTCTGCAAGGGGGCAGCAAGATAGCTTCCAAACGCCGCCCTCTCCCCCTCTCTCTCGATCAAGCAACATTTTCCACACACGTACTACGTGCTTGATACTGTCCTAAGCACGTGTGATAAAACAAGCAGTCTGAGGTAGTGGAGAACAACATGACAAAGAGGTTAAAAAACATGGGCTTTGGAGTCAGAAAGATCTGATTCTGATTCCTAGCCAGCAAGTCAAGTCAACTCTCTAAGCCTCAATTTCCTTTTTCCATAAGGCAGAGATCATCACAATATTGCCCTCACAGGGCAACTGTAGATGAAAGTGATAGGGATTCAGAACACTTAACCTAGGACCATACAAGAGTAGATGCTTAATAAATCGTGTTCATGGATATTATTAACATCAGACAGGACTCTGACCTCAGAGCACCTGGGATCTTGTCAAGGAAAGATCCGCTCACCAAGCGATCCAGTGAATGTTGGCTGGACTTCATATGAAGCAGAAGTTCTGAGGATGGAAGTATCAGCTTTCTAGCAGGATGCAGAAAGATGTCAAGGATGAGGGGAGACTTGAGCAGGGCCCTCAGTAAGTTTCTGTGTAGGAGCAAAATATAACTTATGGGAAGTGGGATGTAAGACATCTGCATGCCAGGCTGTTTCCAAGTGTGTTCTCCATGCAAATTCTTACTCAGCTTAAGTGAGTCCTTCTTAAAGGAAACTTCCCAGTCTCTCAATCAATCCTGAATGGGTCTGTCCTTATTCTCAGTGCATAAGACTCATTCTACATCAGCACATCATTGATTTCCATTGTTTTATATTTAAATTGTTATGTTTGTCTCCTGTGGATATCTTTTCTTCCTTTTCCTTTCTTCAAATGTTTGTATTTTTAAATCAAAGTTATATATGCACATACTTTAAAAGGCAAATGTATCTACATGGTGTGTTATATAAAAGAGCATTTTCCCACACCCTCCTATCCTTTCCCCCCTCTCCAAAGGCAACCCTCACACCTCTTTTAGCCCATCATGTTGGCATTGACTTCCCTTCCTCTAAAAACATGGCTGTATTGCCTCCTCTTGACTTGTCACTTTTGTCATTATTCCTTGACGTCCCCCTGTGCTGTGTGGAAGATGAGGTTTACCTTTCTTTCTCCTCCAGCCCTACCACTATACACACAGGCGTACCTCCTGTCCTCCCCATCCTTCCAATATAGCTTGTCATAACTTTGGTTAGATAAGTATCTAACCAAAAGATATCCGCAGGAGACAAACATAACAATTTAAATATAAAACAGTAGAAATCAATGATGTGCTGATATAGAATGAGGCTTATGCACTGAGAATAAGGACAGACCCATTCAGGATTGATTGAGAGACTGGGAAGTTTCCTTTAAGAAGGACTCACTTAAGCCAAGTAAGAATTTTCATGGAGAACACACTTGTATTTAAATGATTATGACTATGTATGGCAGTGAATTTTTTGTATCAACTTGGCTAGGGTATAGTGCCCAGATATTTGATTAAACACAAGTCTAGATGTCACTGTGCAGGCATTTTTTTTTAGGTGAAATTAGCATTTAAATCAGTAGACTTTGAGTAAAACATAAGACCATCCATAATGTGGTTGGACCTCATCCGATCAGTTGAAGGTCTTAAGCGTAAAAGACTGATGTCCCCAAGCATGAGGAAATTCTGCCTCCAGGTTGCTTTTGGACTTGGGCTGCAACTTAACCTCTTTGCTGGGTCTCTAGCCTTCTGGCCTGCCCTGCAGATTTTGGACTTGGCAAGCCCCACAGTCTTGTGAGCCAATTCCTTAAAATCAATCTCTCTGTCTCTGTAATATGTATGTATGTATATATATGTATATCTATATATATAATACATAGATATAAATATATATCTCCCACTGGTTCTGTTTCTCTGCAGAACCCTGGCTAATATACTATGCAAACAGTATTCACAGCTGAGCCACGGAAATAAACAATTACTTTTCTTTTTCTGCCAAACTTCTTTTTTCTAGAAGGAATAGTTGTCTTACTGTGTTGTTGATGTTTGCTTAGTTTTCCATTTACTCATCTCTAATCCAATCCCAATCTTGACTGATTGTCTAAATCTCCTCTTGAGACAGGCAGATGCGTGAGGTTTTCTCTTGATTTCATCTTTCTGAAGTATTCTCTAACAATGAGATGGCTTCATGGGCAACTGAGTAGTGGCACAGGACCCTCTGCTGGGTTTAATGCTCTGTTATTTTCACCTTTAAATTCTTAATAAATTTTTAATAAGGAGTCCTATATTTTTATTTTGCACTGCACCCTCCAAATTATGTAGTCATTCATGTCTACTAGAGCTTTCTGATTAGTTCTGACCTAGACAGGTGTGCAGCAGTCACCCTGGTATTACCTAGGTATCTCCCTTCACCAATTATAGGGAATACCTGTATCCAATATTGCTCTCCTGTTCCCCCATCTAAATAAAAGTGTCTTAAAAGTAGATCCATGTTTTACTCACTTTTATTCCCAAACACCTAGCAAAGTGTCTCAAGCATAGGAAAGTGCGCGCGCGCACACACACACACACACACACACACACACACATACACATAATGAAGGTGAAACACTTAAGTAGATAGAATAGGAGGAGGGATGTAATAAGACTTTCTAGGAAGGAGAAATAGTATGAAGAAATCAGGGAGGTGTGGATTTGTCTTCAGTGGATGGGAAGCAGTGAGGAAAGCAGCACAATTGTATCAGAACAGGGTATATTGGAACCAATGGGAAATGATGTTGAAAATTATGTGGGAGACAAATTGCAAAGAGGCTGGAATGCCAGACTAGGAATTTTCTATAGACTTGCTGGCCCCCAAGGACTTACTTCCCCATCTAATGACATCTGATATGTGTAGTTAGAGAAACTTCAGCTGGGTAGAATTTCACACTTTTCCTTTTCCTGGCATTGAAATAGGTGAATGGAGTAGGATGGGTGGGGGAGAGCCTAGCAAGTTAAAAAGGGAGCGCATAAGAGAGTGTTTCCTGTGAATTTTAAAACCCAGTCTAGTACAGAAGCACAAGAAAAACCATTAGAACTTTGGAAGATAGCCAGAGTGGTCTGGATAATGCTAAATCTAGGCAGAACAACCCCAAACTGGCAGCCTTGTTATCACTAAATTCACACGATTGAAGACCCACAATCCTTTGCACCTCGTAGGTGCTTCTGAGCCTTATGGCACCCAACACCAAGAAAATTGGGCTTTCTCTCTGGAAATCTTCACACTGTGGTGACTGTTTCAGGTAAATATGAAGATTAGTGGGGTAATGGGGACCTCTTGCTGATTGAACCTCAGCCACAACTTGTGTGATACAGAATCCTTTGGCTTTCTCCACATGCACGAAAAAATGAAAGCACCTTTCAGAATCCCTGGCAATATTTTTCCAAAATGTGTATCAGCATTCTAAAAGAAAGACATTTACAAGTTTTTGAAAAGAACTTAACTGATACCTGACAGAAATGCATAGATTTTCCATTCTAAAACATATGTGGAAATATATTCATTGTGGCACTAACAGCCAAAATCTGGAAACAATCCAAAAGTCTATCAACAGTAGAACTGATAAATAAATTGTGGTATTAGTCATACAATGGGATAGATACAGCTATAGAAATGAATAAGCCACAACATACAATAATATGAAGTAATCCCATAAGCATAATTGCACAACAGAAACCAAAATGTACATATTACATGGTTTCATTTATATAAAGAAAAATGTCTATTCAGATCCTCTGCCCACTTTTTAATTGGGTTATTTGTGTTGTTTTTTTCTTTTCTGCTATTGAGTTATGTGAATTCCATGTATATTTTGGATATTAACCCCTTATCCGATATGTAGTTTGTAAGTATTTTCTCCCATTCCATAGGTTGTCTTTTCTTTTTGTTGATGGTTTCCTTTGCTGTGCAGAATCTTTTTAGTTTAGTTTTAATTTGTTTTTGGTTTTATTACCTGCTTTTAAAGTCAAATCCAAAAAAGCATTTCCAAAATCAATGTCAAGGAGATCATTGACATTTTCTTCTAGGAATTTTACAGTTTCAGGTCTTATATTCAAGTCCATAATCCATTTTGAGTTGATTTTTGTGTGTGGTATTATATAGGGGTCCAGGTTTCATTATTTTACATGTGGATATCCAGTTTTCCCAATACCATTTATTGAAGAGATTATCCTCTCCCTGTTGTATATTTTTGGCTGCTTTGTCAAAATTAATTGACAGTCTGTGGGTTTATTTCTGGGCTCTCTATTCTGTTCCACTGATCTTTGTGTCTGTTTTTATGCCAATATCATGTTGTTTTCATTACTACAAGTTTCTAATATAGTTTAAAACAAAGAAGTGTGATGTCTCCAAGTTCTTTTTTTTCAAGATTGCTTTGGCTATTTGAGGTCTTCTGTGATTCCATAGAAATTTTAGGATTGTTTTTTGCTATTTCTATAAAAAATACCATTGGAATTTTGATGGAGATTGCATTGAATCTGTAGATTGCTTTGGGTAGTATGAACATTTTAACAATATTCTTTTAATCAACAAATGTGGAATATCTTTTCATTTATTTGTATCTTCTTCAATTTCTTTCATCATTGTTTTATGGTTCTTAGTATACAGACCTTCCACTTCCTTGATTAAATTTATTCCTGAGCTTTTATTCTTTTTGATTCTAATGTAAATGGGGTTGTTTTCTTTATTTCTCTTTCCCATAGTTCACTGTTAGTGTATAGATATGATACTGATTTTTGTATGTTGATTTTGTATTCTGCAACTTTACTGAATTTATTTTATAAATTCAGTGTTTTGGTGGAGTCTTTAGGATTTTCTATATATAATATCATGTCACCTATAAATAGAGATTACTTCTTCCTTTCCAATTTGGATGCCTTCTTTGTTTTGGTTATTCATTTGTTCAGCCAACTAGGAAATGATTAGAGGTTTGGAATGAAGGTCTTTTTTTTTTTTTTTTAGAGCTGTTAAAATATTTTCTATCATTTTTTTTTTTTAATTTTTTTAATTTTTTTATTTTTTTAACATCTTTATTGGGGTATAATTGCTTTACAATGGTGTGTTAGTTTCTGATTTATAACAAAGTGAATCAGCTATACATATACATGTGCTCGCATGTGTCTTCCCTCTTGCGTCTCCCTCCCTCCCACTCTCCCCCTCCCACCCCTCCAGGCTGTCCCAAAGCCCCGAGCTTATATCCCTGTGCCTTGCGGCTGCTTCCCCCTAGCTATCTACCTTACTACGTTTGTTAGTGTGTATATGTCCATGACTCTCTCTTGCCCTGTCAAAACTCACCCTTCCCCCTCCCCATATCCTCAAGTCCGTTCTCCAGTAGGTCTGCGCCTCTATTCCTGTCTTATCCCTAGGTTCTTCATGACATTTTTTCCCCTTAAATTCCATATATATGTGTTAGCATACGGTATTTGTCTTTGTCTTTCTGACTTACTTCACTCTGTATGACAGACTCTAGGTCTATCCATCTCATTACAAATATCTCAATTTCATTTCTTTTTAAGGCTGAGTAATATTCCATTGTGTATATGTGCCACATCTTCTTTATCCATTCGTCCGATGATGGGCGCTTAGGTTCTTTCCATCTCCGGGCTATTGTAAATAGAGCTGCAATGAACATTTTGGTACATGACTCTTTTTGAATTTTGGTTTTCTCAGGGTATATGCCCAGTAGTGGGATTGCTGGGTCATATGGTAATTCTATTTGTAGTTTTTTAAGGAACCTCCATACTGTTCTCCATAGTGGCTGAACCAATTCACATTCCCACCAGCAGTGCAAGAGTGTCCCCTTTTCTCCACACCCTCTCCAGCATTTATTGTTTCTAGATTTTTTGATGATGGCCATTCTGACTGGTGTGAGATGATATCTCATTGTAGTTTTGATTTGCATTTCTCTAATGATTAATGATGTTGAGCATTCTTTCATGTGTTTGTTGGCATTCTGTATATCTTCTTTGGAGAAATGTCTGTTTAGGTCTTCTGCCCATTTTTGGATGGGGTTGTTTGTTTTTTTGTTATTGAGCTGCATGAGCTGCTTGTAAATTTTGGAGATTAATCCTTTGTCAGTTGCTTCATTTGCAAATGTTTTCTCCCATTCTGAGGGTTGTCTTTTGGTCTTGATTATGGTTTCCTTTGCTGTGCAAAAGCTTTGAAGTTTCATTAGGTCCCATTTGTTTATTTTTGTTTTTATTTCCATTACTCTAGGAGGTGGGTCAGAAAGGATCTTGCTGTGATTTATGTCATAGAGTGTTCTTCCTATGTTTTCCTCTAAGAGTTTGATAGTTTCTGGCCTTACATTTAGGTCTTTAATCCATTTTGAGCTTATTTTTGTGTATGGTGTTAGGGAGTGATCTAATCTCATACTTTTACATGTACCTGTCCAGTTTTCCCAGCACCATTTATTGAAGAGGCTGTCCTTTCTCCACTGTACATTCCTGCCTCCTTTATCAAAGATAAGGTGTCCATATGTGCGTGGGTTTATCTCTGGGCTTTCTATCCTGTTCCACTGATCTATCTTTCTGTTTTTGTGCCAGTACCATACTGTCTTGATTACTGTTGCTTTGTAGTATAGTCTGAAGTCAGGGAGCCTGATTCCTCCAGCTCCTTTTTTCGTTCTCAAGATTGCTTTGGCTATTCGGGGTCTTTTGTGTTTCCATACAAATTGCGAAATTTTTTGTTCTAGTTCTGTGAAAAATGCCAGTGGTAGTTTGATAGGGATTGCATTGAATCTGTAGATTGCTTTGGGTAGTAGAGTCATTTTCACAATGTTGATTCTTCCCATCCAAGAACATGGTATATCTCTCCATCTATTTGTATCATCTTTAATTTCTTTCATCAGTGTCTTATAATTTTCTGCATACAGGTCTTTCGTATCCTTAGGTAGGTTTATTCCTAGATATTTTATTCTTTTTGTTGCAATGGTAAATGGGAGTGTTTTCTTGATTTCACTTTCAGATTTTTCATCATTAGTATATAGGAATGCCAGAGATTTCTGTGCATTAATTTTGTATCCTGCTACTTTACCAAATAAGGTCTTTGAATATAAAATGTTTACCCAATTTCTGGGTGTTAACATTAGGACTTTTCCTAGAGGACAACTCAGATGATGTATGTATGCATTTGTAGGTAGTGCTGTAATTTTAGTTAAGCAGGTCTGAAGTCAGATGGACTTGGAATAAATCACTGAAAATATCTCTTGGGGGATAGCCATTAGCAAGTACTCATGCTCTTAAGAACTGCTGCTTTGTTTGCTAAAGTCCTATAGGACCTGTGAACATAAACCCCATTGGCTTTCAGAGGTAGGTGATTTGGGGGCTCCTCCCTTGGGTGGCAGGCTTAAAAGTTGGGGTACTAGATATGTGGTCCAAACACTTTCCTCCTCAGGGAGAAGCTGGGAATTGGGGGTTTCCTCCTGATTGTATGGCTCTGTGCTGGGGGTAGGGTTTATGGTGAGAGTGTCTCACAGTCTTTCCTACCCATTTCAATATGGCTGTTTTCTCCCTTGCATGATGTATAAGAGTCACTCAGCTACTTTCTGGATTTTTTCCAAGGGAATTGCTTCATGGGTACCTGAACATTTGGTGCATCCATGGGAGGAGGGAAATTCAGGTGTCTCCTATGTTGCATCTTGGTTGAGTTCCCTGGGCTTTTGTTATAGCACCTGAGAAGATATTGATGTCATTTACTGATTGGAATAGACTGGGCAAGGAATGGGTTTTGGGCAAGATGTAGGGAGAGCAAAATTGAGAGGGAAAAAATGACAAACTCAAAACTATCGATTTTGTTATTCCATTTTAGTAATATTAAAATTAAGATGTCTGTTGGACAGCCAAGTTAAGAATTCAAGTAGGTAATTGGAGATTGTTCTTTTTAATTCTGTTCCTGACTCTCATGATCATTGAATTTGATCATGTGTGTATCTCAAAATCAAATTAAAGTGGCTGGATGGTTGGAATATACCATCTGATTCTCTTAGGTTACAGGCTTATTCCTGTTCAGTTCCATCTAGACTTCAAAGATGGAGGTTGAGGATAGAGTTGTTTACCATAAGGAATTTTAAAGTATTACTAGTAGAAGAAAAGGGATGAAATTGGGCAGGAAAAATAATGGATGTTCCTTAGAAAATATTATTTTTAAAAGAGGAAGATTATAATCTATGAGAAATATAACTGCTATGAATTTTTACATGCTTAATAACATAAAATCAACATATATAAAGCAAATAAGCAATCAGAAAATACAATAGTAAATATATAGAAACAAAATTAAAATAGAACATTTTCATAACACTCTGTTTAATATTTTCATATTATGAATGACCCCACTTCATAGGGTCATTGTGAAGATTTAAATATATAAAACATATCAAGCATTTAATTTAGTGAGTAGCACATACTAAGTGCTCAACCATTGCCACCCATCCAACCACTGCAGGCTGGCTTTAGTTTTAACTTTAGCTCTAGTTTTAGGAACAAGCTTCTGGATCTCAACTGCCTAAGTTCAAATTCTGGCTTTGCTGTATGAGCTTAGACAAATCACTTCTCTTTTATTTTGTTTCCTCATCTGCAAAATGGAGATAAAATAGTACCTATCTTACATGTTTGTCTTGAGGCTTAATACCTAAACTTCTTAGAAGAGTTCCTGGTATATTTAGCAGTAAGTGATGGTAAGCAATTATTTTTGTTGTTGTTATTTTACTCTCTGAGTTTTCCAGAGTTCTGTCAAGTGTGATCTTAGAAGCAAAGAGTGAAATCACAGAGTGAAGCCAGGAATTAATTACTGGGCTTTCCAGTGAGCACGAGTGCCACTGAGCAGGAATGAAGTAGGAGCCAAGAATTTGGAACTAGGGGGGTATGTGAGTTAACAGAACCCAAAACTTGACAGGAGAAGAACAATTGTCTGAGCTCCTGGGTGTATGATAGTATGTATATATGAGCATGTGTAAGAAGCTATCATTTACTCTGCATCAGTAATAGATGATACACTGCTATTCATTTTCTAACCATTATCTAATTAAATCTTCCCAATAACCCTGAAAGTCAGGTATTATTATTTCAACGTATAATGAAGAAAACTAGCTTCAAGAGGTGAAGTCAATTTCTGAGGTCAAGCAGTTGGTACGTGGGGGACTGAGATTGAGATATAGACCCAACTCTCAAGCCCAGAAGCATCCTTCTCCACTAGCCTGCCTCCTACAGTGCTGAGAGCTGGGCAGTATGGGTATTACCCTTCCCCTTATTAGGGGAGTTGCCAGACCATATCGCAGAATGGGGCAGCCTGGGGTATAGTTTTGGCCAAAAACATACAAATGACTTGGATTCTTACGATAACGTAAGGCATTTATAGCAATTACTCTGTGTATTAATTGAGAGGAGAAACCCTCATGTCTTCAGAAAGTTCTCAGTGTCTACTTCCAAGATACAAGACTGCTCCCAACCAGGCCACAGCAGCACCTGGAGGACATTCTAACCTGACTCCTTCCCCTCAACTCTCCCCCACTCGCCAGTATACATCTGTCACACCATAGGAATTCCGTTCCAAGGCCTTGGTGTTTTAGACTCAAGTTCCCTTATCTCTTGCAAGGCTACACTGCAAAAATAACTCCTTGATCACCATCGACTAAAACTTCTCTCTCTCCTTTATTTGGAACCGGAGAAGTTGTGTGATTGTTGCTACAGTTTGTGGACAACCAGGGACTTGTCTAATTTACTTCTTGGTGGACACTTTCCATCTTAGATGGTTGTATATATGGGTCTTTAATTGCATACATGTTCATGGGAGAAGTGTAGGTAAAACAAATCAAATTTGGGCCTTTTAGTCTGGTTCTTTTGGTAGGAAACACATAATTGTCCAAGAGTTGAAAATCCTCCGGTTCCCAATGTTCAGGTGACAGTGACAGCAGTAGACCCTTCACTAAGTTCTTATAGAGTATTGGTTTGTTTTACAAAACTCTCATCATTATGCCAGTTGATCCATTCTCATATTCATTCTTATTCTTCCCCTCCCTCTCTTCTCCTGCCTCTCTTCTCTAGGGCATGATCAACTTCCCAGAAAAAGCTACAGTGTAATTCATAAGCCTAAATTATTGTTAAGATTCACTGCATGGTGTATAGTTGCCAATTTAGGTTTTTTAAGAGAAAGAACAAAAATTATTAAAGCATTATCCAGCTTTGTTGAGACCTAGGCAGTTAGTTTCTTGAATGTTACAGAGCCATTTAAAGCATCCACTGCTTATTTGCAGAATTAAAAAGCTTTGGCTATTATTTCTTGTTTAACAAACTTTGACCACACTCAGACTGGGAGCTCCATACAAAAGATGTACAGGCCTGAAAAAAAAAAATTAAAAAAAACCTGATTAAATTTTAACCAGCTGCTGGGCAGATAGTTTGCCTGAGGCACATTTGTCAGTTTCAAAGGGTCTTTTTATTAATTTTGCATTTTGTATTTTGTTAGTGGAAAGAGCTCCCTCTTTGGGGACTGCCAAAAGCTATAGGCTGTGAATCTTCAAGCAGCCCAAGGACGCTTCTGAGAATGCCAAGTAGATATGGATTCCCAAGCATTCCCCATTACATGAGCTTTATCGGTCCTAAAAATATATTAACTTTAGGGGTGAGCTATTTGAATTAATGTTACAGGATCCCTGCTGACTCTGCTTTGGTTAACATTAGTCTTGCTATTTGTCTGCAAGACTATGCATGACCTTGCTGTGTAAACTTGAGCAATTTGCTTGACCTCTCTGAGACTTAGGTTTTTGGTCTATAAAATAATAGGGTGAGAAGTTTATCTTTTTTTTGTTGTTGTTATTGCGGTACGCAGACCTCTCACTGTTGTGGCCTCTCCCGTTGCGGAGCACAGGCTCCGGACGCGCAGGCTTAGCGGCCATGGCTCACGGGCCCAGCCGCTCCGCGACATGTGGGATCTTCCCGGACCGGGGCACGAACCCGTGTCCCCTGCATCAGCAGGCGGACTCTCAACCACTGTGCCACCAGGGAAGCCCTGAGAAGTTTATCTTTGTGGTCCCTGCAGCACTGGATTAGCTGGTTTATGACTGGTTGGGGAGTTCTGACACAATAAAACTCGTATGTTTTTCTTTTTTTGTGATAATTATATTATTAATAGTAACTAGAATTTATTTAAATGTTTGTATGCCAAGTTCTATGTTCAGCACTTTATATATATTTTAAAATTAATTTTTTCAGAGAAAGCTTCTGAGACTGGCACTGTCAATTCCCATATTACAAATGAGGCAGCTTAGGGTATAAGACATCAAGAAATTTACACAAAGTTAAGTAATAAGTGGCTGAACCAGGATTTGAAAACAAGCCTGCTTGATGCCAGAAGTTGATATTTAGAAAACAGTCCGTTTTTTGCTCCGGATGTAAAGGATCAGCTTCTGTTTCTGGGCTAGAGTGCTCTGACATCATACAAATATTTCCAAGTTTCACATTCACCTGGGATTGGTTGTGGTGAAAATACTATGCCAAACTCAAAGCTGTCCTGAAAGATTCAGACAGGGCTCTCCTGGCTTAGGCAACTCTAGGCTGGAGGGGACCGCCTGCAGCATAGAGACAATTTGTGAAAAGGAGGAAGAACTCAGGGGTTAAATGGAAAATACAAACCTCTTCTGTGATGCTGGGAATTTCATAAGTTCTACTCGGGCACCTTCAAACAGCATTAAATACAAAGTAGAAAAGTCTACCCTCAGGCTAGAATTTGTACACAACTTACCTGCAGGAGAATATGGCTAAATTTCTACCTGAAGACAAAGAATCAGGGCTTACATTTACAAAGCAGAAGGAAAAAGCAATATGTGTATAGATAGATATATATTTTTGAATGTATATTTCTCTTTTTGTATTGTAGCTTTTTATATATATTTTATACATAAATATATAGTTTCACCAGTGAGACTTTTTATGCCAAATCAATACCTGGCAGACTGACTTTTGCATTATTTAATGTCCTTAGCTATTAGGTGGGACAAGGTACTATCAGCCTCAATGTGGTCATACTTCCATGGTCTTAATTCCTGCAGAGGATTCTTTTACTTCACCTCTGAGAGCAGATCTTCTGGAGTATGCTGCCCTACCACGTGGCTGTTTTACTTGCTGCTCATCTGGCTTGGGTTCTTCAATCATGTTGCCTTAACCTATTGATTAAAAAGTTGACGGGGAGGAGCAAATTGCACAGGGCTCTTCTGTGATACTTGGGGTGAGGAGTGGGCCATGTCCCAAAGGGGCTTTTTTGATTCTTTTTGAGCTAAACTCTCTTGGCTTTCTGCAATAATACTTGTCCCTGCTATTCAGTGTACTATGGAGTGTTTGCTTGGACTGGCCCAGGAACCCCAAAGAACTTCCACAGCAGTGTTAGTTAATGAAAGAGAAATACATGCATCTGTAACAATATTTAAAAGTTATTTCATTTAGTAAATGCTTATAGACTTCAAAAAAACTTAGAAGAAAAGGAAACAAAATATGTTGGACATACAGTCACAGAAATTTAGGGATTTCAGGCTTAGGAAAATGACATAATTTACACAAGATTATATGGAAAACTATACCATAGTTTTACCAGATCTGAAACTTAGGGTCTCCTTTGTTATTCTTGACCCAGTTCTTTTTGCACTGTATGTGCAAATTCCAATTTCAATATGTAGCTTGAGTCTATTATAGTAGATTCATATACGTTTAGAATTTCTGTCTTCATTGTGAAGTTAAACCTTTATCTTAAGTAGTCATCAATAAAAATACTTCCATATCTAATAATGCTTCCAGTATATTAGTTATCTTTGCTGAGTAACAAATAACCCCCCAAATTAAAACAATACACACTTACTATCTCAGTTTCTATGAGGCAGGATCTGGGCATGGCTTTGCCAGGTCCATGCTTCACAGTCTCTCACAAGGCTGCTATCAAGATGTCAGACTGGGCTCATCTTGAAGGTCAGCCTGTGGTTGTCAGTAGCATTAGTTGATCCTTCATGGGAAGCTGGATGAAGGTCTCACTTACCTACTGGTGGTTGGCCAGAGATTGCTCTCAGTTCCTTGCCATGCAGGCCTCTCCAAGATGGCAGCTTGCTTGCTCAAGGTGTGCAAGCCAGAGAAGGAATAGAGAGTCTGTTAGCGAGACAGAAGTTATAATATTTTGTAACGGGATCATGGAGGTGTCATTGTCTCAACGTTGCTGTGTTCTATTGATTAGAAGCAAGCTACTCAAGGAGAGAAGATGGTACAAGGTTGTGAATACAAGGAGGCAGGGCCTACCTTCAAGGACTCTTACCACACGTAGTTTGTCGGATAATAATACAAACACCCTTGCTTTTTTTCAGTTAATATTTGCCTGGTATCCCTTTTTCTATCTTTTTACTTAAAAGTTTCCAGTTCTCATGTTTTAGATATATCTCATGCAAAGAGCATATAACTAGATTTTGCTTTCTTATCCAAACTGAGGATTGCTGTCTTTAACTGGTACGTTTAATCTCTTTATGCTTATGAGGGTTATTGATATATTTGGGCATGTTTTTACCTTTTTTTGCCCTGTATTTCTTTTTTATCTCCATTTTGCCTTTTTTTTTTTTTTTTTTGCGGTACGTGGGCTTCTCACTGTTGCGGCCTCGCCTGCCACGGAGCACAGGCTCCGGACGCGCAGGCCCAGCGACCATGGCCCATGGACCCAGCCACTCCGTGGCACGCGGGATCCTCCCGGACTGGGGCACGAACCCGCGTCCCCTGCATCGGCAGGTGGACTCTCAACCACTGCGCCACCAAGGAAGCCCCATTTTGCTTTTTTTTGCTTTTATTTCTGGATTGAGGAAATTTTTTTTTTGTTTGCTGTTTTCTTTTTTGATATTTTGCTTCTAATAATATGGAAATTATAAATTATTTTCCTGTTTTTGATGGTTATCTGTGATATTTGCCATTTATACACAGTGAAATCTGAAATTAATATTGTAATTCTCTTTCTGAACAGCTCTCAATTTGAAACATTTTCCTGCTTATCAAGTATCTTAGTTCTCTTTTTTATATACAAACTAGATATTATTATTATTTTAAACAGAAAATATTTGCTTATCTTTAATGTTTAATATTTCTTTTCTCACCATATCTTCTTGCTTTTCAGAATGTCCTTCTGGGATAGCTTTTCTCCTCATTCTGGGGTAGTTTTCCTTCTTCCTGTTTAAGATATATGAACTTTTTTTAGAGGTTTTTTAAAAGTGAATATATGTTGGTGATAAATTTTAATATAAGAATCTCTATTTTATCTATATTCTCAAAAGAAAGTTTTACTGCCTACACAAACCTAAGTTCACAGTTATTTTCACTTAACACTGAAGATACTTTTTTGTCGTTGAGCATCCATCATTTTAATCAAGAAGTTTAGAGTCAGTGTGATGGTTAATTTTATGTGTCAGCTTGACTAGGCCATGAGGTGCCCATTTGGTCTAACATTATCCTGGGTGTTTCTGTGAGGGTGTTTTTTTTTTGCGGTACGCGGGCCTCTCACTGTTAGGGCCTCTCCCGTTGCGGAGCACAGGCTCCGGACGCGCAGGCTCAGCTGCCATGGCTCACGGGCCCAGCCGCTCCGCGGCACGTGGGATCTTCCCGGACCGGGGCACGAACCCGTGTCTACTGCGTCGGCAGGCGGACGCTCAACCACTGCGCCACCAGGGAAGCCCTGTGAGGGTGTTTTTTTTTTTTGTTTTTTTTTTATATATATGATCCAATTTTTAAAAAAATTTTTATTTATTTATTTATTTTTGGCTGTGTTGGGTCTTCATTTCTGTGCATGGGCTTTCTCTACTTGTGGCGAGCGGGGGCCACTCTTCATTGCGGTGCGCAGGCCTCTCACTGTTGCGGCCTCTCTTGTTGCGGAGCACAAGCTCCAGACGCGCAGGCTCAGTAGTTGTGGCTCACGGGCCCAGTTGCTCCGTGGCTTGTGGGATCTTCCCAGACCAGGGCTCGAACCTGTGTCCCCTGCATTGGCAGACAGACTCTCAACCACTGCACCACCAGGGAAGCCCCTGTGAGGGTGTTTTTGAATGATATTAACATTTAAATCAGTAGACTGAGTGAAGCAGATTGCCCTCCCTAATGTGGATGGGCCTAATCCAATCAGTTGAAGGTCTGAACAGAACAAAAAGACTGACCCTCCCCTGAATAAGAGAGTATTCTTCTTGCCTGGCTGCCTTTGAACTGGGACATTGGTTCTTTTTCTGCCTTCAGACTCAAACTGAAACATTTCTGGTTCTGGAGACTGCCAGCCTGCTTTTTTGGGTCTCCAGCTTTAGATTTTAGGACTTGTCAGCCTCCATAATTGTGTAAGCCAATTTCTTATAAGAAAATCAATCTCTCTTTCTCTTTCTCTTTCTCTTTCTGTCTGTTTATATATGTACACACACACACACACACACACACACACATATATATACACACACATGTATATACAAACATACAAACTGTTGGTTCTGTTTCACTGGAGAAACTTGACTAAATATAGTCAGTCATACTGTCATTTTTTTGTGAGTGACCTGCTTTTTTCCCTGCTCTCTGGCTGGTTTTGCTTCTTTGTCAGTGGCACTGCTTTACCCAGTGTAGATTTTTAAAAAAATTTATCTTAGTTGTTAAATGTGGTGCTTCCTGCATCTATGGATTTATGTCTTTCATTAGTTATGCCTAATTCTCACCTACTTTAAAAATATTTATTTTCCATCATATCTCTATTCTCTCTTTCTGGGACTCTGATTAAATATGTATTAGACCTTCTCATTCTATCCACCATATATTTTAACTTTCCATATTTTTGATGCTCTTGGTGTTACATTCTGTGTAATTATTTCAGATATATCTTCGCAAATTCTCTCTTCACTAATTTTCTCTTCAGTTTAATTGTATCTGTTATTTATCATATCAGTGAGTTTTTTTAAAATTATTTTTAATAATTACAAATTTTTCTATTTTATACCTTTTCTGATCTTTCTGGCTATTTTATAGTGTTTAGTTACTTGCTTTTTTATTTAAAAAAATATTTCATATACAGTTCTCATATGTTTTATCTGATAACTGCGATATATACAGTTCCTGATTGGCTTAGCCTAGGTTGTCTAGAAATCAAAGGTTATATGCAATTGTATTTTTAGGGAGCACAGTCCTAGGGAGCAGGAATGAAGGCAGAGGGAGTGAGGCAAGGAAGAAGAGACAGTCTAAATGAGGATGTGTTACCAGCTGGCTGCCACTAAGTGCAATTGTTTGTCCCGTAGCATAGAACTATGCTATATAATAGCTTCTCAAGGAGCCATATAAACTTCTTCCCAGGATCATTTATCTAGAGGAAGGTATGAGAAAAAATTTGCCCATTGGCTCCTTCTCCTCTTGGTCAGAGGTTGACCCATGGGGCATCCACAATCCTGGTTTCCACATGTGTGGACACTGAGCAGAGTCTCTCAGTGTTTTTCACCTTTGTAGCAACAGGGAAGCCCTGGGTCAGGAGTTGAAAAGCATGCAGTAAGCATGAGGTGGGACATTTTCAGGCTGTACCTGCATGAAGTTGGTCAGAGCCCACTCAGAACTGGTCATGAGAGCAATGACCAGAATGTGAGAAAGGTGAGGTCAAGTGCACCAGAATGGCTATCTAAGAGACGTGTGGTACAGGGTCTACATCTGGTATATGCTGTTTCTGCTGATTCTTACTCATGATGACTTATTTCCTTATATTCTTAATCTTTTATTATAAGTTCTTGCTTGCTTGATTTTAAACTTTGGGAATCCTGTGTAGCCTAAATCAAGGATGCTTTCTTCAAGAAAAAAACTGTATTTGCTTCTTCTGGGAGCCAGAGGGTTACCGCCTACCTGGGACTCTTTAAACTTCTTCCTGGATTTCTAGCTTAGTGTGAATGTCTAAGGGCAAACAACTCTGGCCCAAGGCATATTCATCAGGATATATCACTAATATTGGCATTTACTTCAGAAAATCTTTGCCTTCCGTATTTGCCTATAAATCTTGCTCATGTTTTTTGTCTTTTTTGCCTTTGAGTGGGAGGGCCGGTGCTTGGAGATTTCTCTTACTTTCTGAAGCCCAGAAGTGCACTCAGCAGTATGTTTTATACAACACATAGTTGGTGGGCATTGAGAGCACTGCTGAGTATCTGACTGCCATACTCTCGGAAGCCAAGTCACTCTTTCTTATTCTTTTACAAAACTGCCAAGGATGGGAATTACTGTGGCCAAAGAGGAACTTCAAGAGATGGTGGCATATAGCTTTGATCCCATTCTAGATATCAATTTAAAGGCTGCATTTTTGTTCTCCTGTCTACCACTAGGAATATGCTGAACCATTTCCTTGGAGGGCTGAGTTCAGGCTGGCCTTGGAAAGGAAAGGATCAAAACTAGTTCCTGCAAGCTGTTGCCTGGATCCTGCTGGGGAATTAGCCATGCTTGACACCCCTTCTCTGCAGACTTGGCTCTGGAGCAGGTGTGTTTTCAAGACAGTGCTGACCACAGGTGTGAGTGACATGGGCAGACAAGTGTGAGATATGTAAAATACAGGCTTCAGCAGCATGGCCAGGTGTGTCAGAAGCTCATCTGCCACTGAACCCTAGGGGGCTGGACTCTTCCTGCTGGAATGGAGTGGGGTGAGCACAGAGGGAGAGCACAGCCCTGTGCTGATGCATGAGGGGGCTATTAGACCTAGGAGGTAGAGGTGGGACCTCCATAACACTCGAAACTCTCAAGGGGCATTAAAACTGGAGGAAATGGAGGCAGGGCAGTTTGGCTGAGGACAGAAGCAAGAGAAGAAGATCTGGTCAAGAAATAGATTGTGTGCAAAGAGAATAAGATTAGGCAGAGTTTTGGAGCTGTAAAGAGACTTAAGTATCATTTAGCCTAGTGGTTTCAACCCAGGACTCCTACCTTTGGTGGCGTGAGAAGCTTTTGTCTAGTGTAAGGGCATGCCTTTAAGTAACACTGAATCTCTAATAACAATGTTACTTCATTTTCAGATCTATTTCAGTTCTCCTATTTACCAAGAAGAAAGCTTTAGGTTATCGTTACTGTGTCTTTAACACCTCTCTTACAGGTGCTATTTTCACTTTTTAACAAAGCAAAAAGCATTTGGCAGGCAAAAAATGCCCAGCTAAGATTTAATGACGTTATTTTGTATCAGTGAATTTTTTTTTCTTTTTGGTTACTTTTTAGGCTTGTTAAGTGATATGGCAGCAATATAAAGTTTCCTTTGACAGTAATCTAATTGAGTTTTTTAAAAGTGAGTCAATTTAAGGAAAATATTAAACAAAAATAATATGGATGATAATTAGAAAGATGGTATGAGGATGACTGGGAATTAGGAACATTAGTCTGGTACAGTCCTCTGATTTTATGGTTCATGCACAGGAGAAATAGAGAGGAAATTACCTTCTCAGGGCCACACATCCCATTAGTATCAGAACAGGAAATGAAAACCAAGTTTCCCAACATGCAGTCCATATTTCTGTGCACCTTCCCAGGCTATGTCCCTACATTTAGCCACAGTGAATAAGGCGGTCTTTGCTTCTCATGGTGGAGGTAGAACCAAAAGTAAAAAGCCATAGTGCTCTGAGCTAAATGCCAATAAAAGAGCATAGCAAGGTATTTTGACATATAAAGCAATGCCTTTTTGTTTTTTTGCCAGTTTCCTCTCAGTATTCTCTTGCTCTTTTTAATCACGTTAGCCTTTCCTTATGTGTGCATTTCCTCAAGAAAAGATGTGACTGTCCTTAGTTGCAAAATGCTTGTGCTCTTAGGAGAAATAAGAGGACTGCAAGTATAGCCAAAATGTTAGATGCTTTGAAGAAAAAGATTCTCTCTCCTTCTCCTTGACTCCCAACTAGAAAGGATTCCCCTGGTCTTGGGAGTGTTGAAAAATGAAGGAAAATGCTATGTGAGTAAAGATGATGATAGGTTCTGGAGAAGGAGGTTCAGAATCCGTCTCCCAGCCAGAAGAAGCCCTGGGGAACTCGGATTGCAGATGGGTTTGTGGGATCTGAGAGTAGAGGGTCTCTGCTTCTCTGGCAAGGCCAAGGAGATGAATTGGCTACTTTGAGAGTGTCAAAGAGCTCCTGAACCCCAACACGGCTCACAAGTAAAGCGGGGAGTTACCATGCAGATGGGAATGGGGGAGGGATGGCTTTGCAGTGACAGCAGGGAGACATAAGTGAGGGTGAAATAAGATGAGGAGGATCTCAAAGGATAGTTGAATTAGAGGGGAAAGAAGTCACATTTCACAGCTGATTTGATGGATTGAAATTCACATCTGATTTGAGAAATACGAATTACGGTGTGTGTGTGTGTGTGTGTGTGTGTGTGTGTGTGTACGCGTGTACTCAGAGTGAAGAGCAGCTAGTTGCTAAATCCATGATTTGGGTCAACTCTCAGAGGATAAATAGGATTCCAAAAAGCAGAATCTTTGGGAAGGAATAGGCACGCAATCAACCAGTGATTTTTTTTTTTTTTTGGTGAAGCAAAAGAATACGTTTCCTAAGAGAAGTGCACACAAAATGCAGTGAGAGTTCAAAGGAAGGAGGGATTGATTCTCACTGGAGAGATGTGGGTACTTTCTCAGGGAATGACTGGGTCATGTTGCCCAGACTTGGACAGGTGAGTAGGGAAAACTCTCTGACTTTCAGTTCAGCCTCTGCAGAGGCAGATGCCTGGTATCCAGGAGGTGCAAATGAATCTCATGTAATGGCTTGATGCTCCCTATCTTCTACTGCTTTCTGTGGTCTTTGCAGAGATAGGATGATTTTTGGACATTGATCTATGAACAGATTATGAGGCCATGTGGTATAGGGACTTCAGAGTTCAACAAGTCAGGGCTCAAATGAATGGCCTCTCTGAGCCTCAGTTTTCTCATCCAGAGAATGGGAACAATATAACCTACCACATATGATTGTTGGGAGAAAAAGTTAGATAATAATAGACTTAAAGCCTGGGAAATAGTGCTTGTCATAGAACCAGGTCCCAGTAGCGATCATCTTTTCTTCCTTCTCCTCCCAGAGAGGAGAGACTATTTCTCATCTCTGTATCCTTCACTGTGTCAGTATAGTGCCTTGTACATAGAAAGGGCAATAAAGAATTTCTTATTTTGACTTGCTCTGATTTAAAGACCATGTATAGCTGAAAAACAGGCAAAGAAAATCAGCACTGGTGTATCAGCCAGCTGTTAGATGAACAGATCAGAAAAATTTTCCATTAAGCCATGCAGTTTTTCTTTCTTTGGCTGTCAGTCAGCACAAAGGTAATCCCAAGAATCAAGGCACTGAAAAGTGAATTTCTGGCTGAACTGATCACAGCAGTCCTGACATCATACAGCTGCTGCTTTCCATAATCAATGCCAGAGCTTGGTTTATTCACCTTATGAGTCCCTCGTGAAATTCCAAACCCGGTACCTGACGGTAACATTTCCCCTAATTGATGCATGTTTGCTCAGGGAATTACATCCTGTTTGATTAATTTTGGGTTTGATTTCCCTCCTCCCTGTGCTATGATTTTCATGGACAGAGCTGTTCTTTTGATGCTTTGCATGTGGTGGAAGGAGATGGAACTGTGGGCACTGAGCTGGGTCCTAACACCAGCCTCCTGGCTTTGGGGGAACATTTCTTAGGAAAAGACCAGGAAATGACTGACCTGGTGGATCTTGGTGGGACATTTTCACTTAGTGTTAGGAAGAGAAGGAGAGTAACACTGAGCATCAGACAGTGGATTAGACCGTTTATACCCAGAATTACATAGCCATTATGTAAATTGAAGAAACTGAGGCTCAGAGAAAGAAAAACCATAAACCTGGTAGAGTGGAGCTTCTGTTCAAGTCACGTTCTTTCCCTTCATCAAACTTTAAAAAAAAAATTAGACTAGAATAGTTTTGTAAAAACTTAGAGTTTTTGGAAAAGAAATTAATTGTCCATTGCCACATTTAGCTCTCTGATGTATTTTCTTGCTGTCTTTTTTCCATTTGCATGGTTTTGGATACAGTTTTGTAATTGTACCATTTGAAACATTATACTTCAAATCCTTAAAGAAATATTTTCTTAGCTATATTTTTGCCAGAGTCCCCAGAATTAAAATTTTTGCCTCCATTTATTGAATATTGGACAGTAGTTAAGGAAATTCTATACATAGAGATCTTCTAACTCTCATGTCCTAGCAGACCCTGGGGAGTTGTTTACTTAACCGACTACAAGGTACAGAATAACGGCCTCACAGTGAAATAATTCTGTTGTGTCTTTCTGCCAAGGATTCCCAAATTGTAACTCCTTTTCAGGCCTCTTTGCTGGATTTCTTGAGTGACCTATCTAGTTTTACTTCCTGAAGCTATGTTTGCGCCTCAGCAAGAATGTTCAGTCTCGTTTCAGCAAGTAACTCCCGTTTATCTACAGGGCAGCAGAAAGCCCTATGACTCTGGGCAAACTACTTCAACTCAATGCACTTAGCTCATTTTCCCCAGGTATAAACAAAGGGGATAATAACACTTCTAGGCTTGGCTGGATATCAGTAAGATAATGTGGTCATCCTGCCTAAAACAGTGGCCACATATGCCACTAAGAGAAGACTCTGTGTCCTCTCCTGGGTCCCTAGAAGCTCAGGGAGCCCCCCAGGGTGCAAAGATCCCCATAGGATCCAGGAGATGAAGAGATAATGGATATTGTCTGCCAGCAGTCAGCTGTTTTTGTTAAAGATGGGACGAAAGAGGGATAGAGTGATGCCTCAGAAGAAGGATGGAGGGACCACACTCTCCAGATCCAGCCTCAAGAGTACCCGGGGAGGACCTGGAACAGGACACCCAGGACTGATACTGTGAAGCCAGGAAGCCAGTGAGACTGATAGATGATCTTTTAACCTCTGGCTGCTGTGCAAGGGCCCCAGAAACTGGTTGCAGGCGCTTTGGCTCTGAGTGTGAAATAGAGAAAGGCTGTGGTGTGACAGCACACACAAAAGGGCTGGTCTTGAGAAGCTGTACGAGGAGGGCCAGGAATTCTACAATAGCTGCACCACTGCAGGGGGTCCCCAGATCCAACTCTGTTAGGGGGAGGGCATTTATCGGCCCTGGCCTTGTCTGACTTTGGCATTTGCTGCTCAAGATCCATGCTTCAGAAAGGTCCAGCTTGGTGCTTTGGCATCCTACCTGCCCACTCTCCCAGTTCTTGTACCTGTTATGATACTCACGGAGCTGTCAGACCTCTCTGGCCACAGTCAGACTGCTTATAGGGGAAGAAAAAGGAACTCATCAAAGTTGACCAAGATCTTGGAAAACTGCATTTTGAGATTCTTTGGAACATTCATGCTGATGCTTTGGTCAGGAGTAGGTGGTCCTGAGCTTAAAGATGACACTCTTACACACTTAAACCTGCAGATTAACAGGGGCCATTAAAAATGGTGTGTAGAGAGCTCTCTAACTGTGCCCTGAATAAGGACTGGAGGTTAGGGGGTCAAGGTGGAGCAGCAGAGGAGTAAGGACCACTTACCCAGCCTGTAGGGAACTCACATTGTAATTTGAGAAGCCAATAGTAGGGTTACCATGTCCTGGTTTGCCTAGGATGGTCCCAATTTATGCCTCTTAACCCTGTATACTTACTAATGGTGACCTCTTTCACTATAAAAACTTTCTCGATTTAAAAAAATAAAGGTTCACCCTGCTACTATTAGTAATAAGGTATTCTTAAATGAATATTCTGAAGGATAAGAAGACAAAATGCTCCAAGGGCTTGGGACAAAGAAGTTGCACTTCTCAGGATTTAGGGAACCTCAAGATGCCTGGAAGAGGACTTGCAGCATCCTAGTAAGTGAGGTAGCCCAGTGGTCAGAGCTTGTTTGGCATTTAACCAACAAGGACGCCACCTTGTCTGATATGAGCTAATGCAGCTGATACCCAGTACTACTGATGACAGAAACTTATGATGCAGGTCTGCCCCATTAGACCTCTGGCTTTCTGTACACTGGTGTTTAACCAATTCCATTGGCTAGTATAAGAGATTGGTATATGTTGTCCTGCAGGCATTCATTTTAATGTACCATCCTTCGTGTCTTAAACAAGTTAGCCAGAGTATTGCAGTGTGGGATGAGGGTGGAGGGTGGTGATAAGAGATGGAGGATGGGGGGTGGTGTGCAGCCATTGGCCCTGTTGAGCTGGGCCAGCAGATCTGCTCAGAGCTCATGTGATTTTGACCATTTATTTGTCTGGACACAGGATAGTCAGGGCTCCCATTTATTAAGGACGGAGGAGAAAGCACAGTAAGCATTGTTTCACTTAATGCAAATTGAAAGTACCCAGGGGGAAAGTAAATATATTCTGTGGAACTAGAAAGGTCATGTCATGTTTTCTGAGAGGGAGGGGAGAGGGGGGAGTAATAAGTCACATCTCTGTGAAGCGGGTCTGAGGAAGCATAGAAGGATAATGGATAATGGAAGAACTAAACCCATTGTGACTTTCCCTAATGCTTTTTATTCAATCAGTTGGCCTATCAATCCATCAACAAGCACATACTGAGGACCTAGTGTGGGCCAGCCATCAAATAGAAATGATCCAAGCTATGGTCCTTTGCTGAAACTCAGCCTCTGTTCACCAGTGCTGAATAGAAATGCAGTTTCTATTTCTATAGAAATAAGAGTTTTGGGTGAAGTAGAAAAGAGTAGCTTTTATTTGTGCCGGGCAAAGGGGACCATAGCAGGCTAATGCCCTCAAGACTGTGTGACTGACCCACCCTGGAGGAGCAGGGTGTGATCAGCTCGTGGACAGTTCTCGGATTGGCTGGCATCAAGGTGAAGTTTCAAGCATCATCAACCTTCTGGTTCCAACCGGTCCAGGGTCTATGTGCTTGTGGTCACAGTTTTCATCTGGAGAGGGTCAGCTTCCTGTAAAAACAACTTAGGAATGTGTGTCAGGCCTGTATCTGTATCTTTTAGGGGACTGGGTGTTTGGTGACTGCAGTATGGTAGAATTATAGTCTAAATTGTTACCAGTTCCCTAGCCCAACAGCTCTTCTTTGTTTCTACATCTTCACATTTCCCAATCATTAACTCTTGAGTCAGCATTTTTCTTCAGAAGACAAGGACATAGGGGCTTGTACACGGTTTCAGTCCCTCTTATCAAGGGACTCATTATCCAGCTGGGAAGATGAGTAGAATATGCCAGCCCTTGTCTTCCCCAGCCAGTATTAGCTACAGACTCAACCATACTCAGTCCGTGACCCAGTTCCTACTGGACAGGAAATATTGAGTGAACGCTCAGCTCCTCCTGCATGCAGGGAAAGCCTGAGATCCAATGTGCTTGGGGTTTACCCTGGATCACCTTGACCTTTAATTGAAGACTCCCAGCTCCTCCTCAGGCACAGGTTGGCCTCAGCTTCTATTTCAGCTTGACAGTTTTTGCAGAGGCAGTATGACTTATAGGACAACAGGTGGGCTTTGGAGTCTGGTGGTCTTGGTCTGAATCCTACCTCTGTCACTTTCTACCTGTATTGATCCAATACATAACCCTTTTCTGCAAAAAGGAGATGATAATTCGCAACTTGAAGGATGTTATGAGGAATTAATGAGGTAACTGCCTATAGAGCCTAACACAGAGAAGGGATTCAACTGATGGTAGCTATTAGTGCTGTTATTATTATTATTAGTAGTAGTAGTAGTAGTACTAGTTCTAGTAGTAGGCAAAATAGTTGTAGATCTTCCCACAGAGAATGGATTCCTACTCTAGTGAATAAGGTCTGTTACCAGGTCTGTGGTCTTCCCAGCTTCTTTCTGTTGTGGCTAGATACGTCTTCTTCAGACACAATTTGATTTCTTCTTCCAAATACGCTGATCAGAACATCAGTCTGCTCCTGCTTGATGGTCAACACTAGCCTTAATCAATCATGAATTCACTGTACCTCCTAAAACATCTTGTTCAGAGCTCCTGGATAACCCAACTGAGGACCAGCCTCAAAATTGGCATGGTTCTCCTAAAACTGTCCTATCTGCCCTCACTTACTTGTTCCTGTTGCCAAGACCCTGCCTTTCTTTGTGACAAATTCTATTTCCTTTAAGACAAATAATACCAGGAAATCTGTGCTAACTGCTAGGACAGTGGCACAGAAGACTGGGTGATGGCTGCCTTTGGAAGGAAGCTGGACAGGAGCAGAATTTCCAAGGGCAGGGAGTTGCTAAATGGAGGTTTGAAATAGTAAATCAAGACAGAATTCTGGTGTGAACAATGGTTTGGAAGAAAAACAGCACAGCTGACCACAGTGTGGTCAGAACAGAGAGAAATAGAGACAGTCTGACTGGAGTGTTTTGAAGGTCACACAAAGGTGTTTGGATTTACTCCTAGACAAAGGAAAGATGTTGGACTTGAAAGTCCATGGGATTTTCCAATACAAAGATGCTTTAAAATAATCTATCTTGGAAGAATAGTCTATCCCTATAGCTTACCCAGAGCCAGTTAGCTGTCTAGAGCACTTGCCTCCTGTCCCCCTGTCCTGTATGCTGTTTATTTCCTTGAGTTCATGCCTGCTCAGTCAAGAAGCTCTTCCTCTCTGCCACCTTCCCTCACCTTCTTTTGAATTTCTTCACTGTTTTTGAAATCCACCCTCTAGCAAGAACATTCTCCCTTCACATGCATAGGTATCTATTTCATTTCTGTCTTCTTCTCCATTCAACTTTTAAAGTAGATTTTTCCCATTCTCTCTGTGAACCAGAGATGTCAGACACAGTTGATTAAAATTTGATATCATCCTTGCTTTTCTGTAGAGAAATGAGATGGCCTGCCATGTCCAATTTGTTAAGTTCTGCAACTTTTCTTGATTAACTTTTCAGGTTTATATCATGACCACATCATGTTCTCAATAATTAAAAAAAATTCATCTGGGTTATTTTAGGAAAGATTTCATTCAACTTTACAAATATATTGCATTTTCCAATGTCTTAGTAATTAGGAGACTGGATAGGCTGAAATTTGATGGAAGTTATTTTGGCCCCACTAAGGATGTTTGGGCCACAAATCCATATTTCTAACTGCAGACTACAAGTGAAAGTTTGAATATTGCCTCTGAAGTAACCAGAACTTCCAAATCCCAAGTCAGGACACAGAGTCTAAAAGAAACACTTTGTTTCTCCTTGTTTTTACAGTTATTTTTATTGAACAAGTTATATTTATTGAACACTTAGTGATATTTCTTAATTAAAAATAATTAATTGCTGTATAAAATTGAAGCCCTCCTGGGAAATTCTTCCTCAGGGTCACACCTGGAGATTCATGGATCACTTCTCCATTTCTGAACACTTATTAATTCTCTCCCTGGCCATGGAATGTTGGAGTTTCTTGAAGCTTTTTCATGTTTCTCTTCTAACCCCATGCTTTACTCTTACATTAAGGAATCTTAACCACACATATGGCTTCAGTTACCATCTGTTTACTATATGAGTCATATATCTTTTATATGAGTCATTTATCTTTTCAAAAAAATTTTATTTTTCATTATTTCCCTGCATCTTAACACCTTCATATGGCAGGGATTGGGGGTGGGGTGGGGGGAGCATTTCATAGTGTAAGTCTTGATACAATGGAACTTTCGACTTCCACAACCAAAGCTGGATGAGGGCAGTACAGAGTTCTGTACTGTGCAACTCCAAGGGGCTCTTATTCTCATCATAACATCTATGAATAGCTATATACTGCATAATTCTAGGGAGTGTAGTCTATAAATAGCTGAGTTCTGTAAAACTCCAGGACATGCCATTTACTGAAGACTGAATGTTTGTGTCCCCCCCAGATTCATCTCTTGAAATCTAATGCTCAATGTTATGGTATTTTGAGATGGAGCCTTTGGGAGGTGATTAATTCATGCGAGTGGAGCCCTCATGAACAGGATTAGTGCCCTTTTAAAAGAGACTCCAGGGCTTCCCTGGTGGCGCAGTGGTTGGGAATCTGCCTGCTAATGCAGGGGACACGGGTTCGAGCTCTGGTCTGGGAAGATCCCACATGCCGCGGAGCAACTGGGCCTGTGAGACACAACTACTGAGCCTGCGCGTCTGGAGCCTGTGCTCCGCAACAAGAGAGGCCGCGATAGGGAGAGGCCTGCGCACCGTGATGAAGAGTGGCCCCCACTTGCCACAAGTAGAGAAAGCCCTTGCACAGAAATGAAGACCCAACACAGCAAAAATAAATAAAATAAATAAACTCCTACCCCCAACATCTAAAAAAATATATATATCAAAAAAAAAAAAAAAAAGACTCCAGAAGTTCTCTGCACCCTCCTCCATGTGAGGATATGATGCGAATAGAGCCGTCTATGAACTAGAAAGCAGGCCCTCACTAGACACCAAATCTGCTGGCACATTGATCTTGGACTTCCCAGCCCCCAGAACTGTGAGAAACAAATTTCTATTGTTTATAAGTCACCTAGTCTATGGTATTTTTCTTATAGCAGCCCAAACTGACTAAATTAACATAAAACATGAACATGTACTCCAGATTTGAGCAATTCTGTGGCCCTGAGAAGATCCTCCAGCCCACTGGTGGCTGGACTGTGGGTGTGTGACTTAAACTTGGCCAATAGTATGCTCTCACCTAATGCTTTGAATCTTAAGAAAGCGATGCAAAGATGCAAGGCAGTAGGGAATGTAACAGTAGAATTGCATGGTAACCACACCCAGGGGTGACAGCACTGGTACTCAGGGTCCAGCAGCAGCAGCAACAAGGCCCTGTGGCAGTGTTGTCTCGAAAGTGTGGTAACAATGTAGCTGTGCCAGTGGTATCTTACCAGACTGATGCTGAAGCACCTTGACTGTGGGTTTTGCTGCTTCTCTCCTTTGCCTCTTACGCACTGAGCAAGACCAGTTCTATAGCCTTTCTTTTGATTCTGTGGCCTATCTGGTATGCTTTCAGTGAATTGCTTTATGTTTAAATCAGAATTGCTTTATGTCTAAATTAGAATTGTTTGCAATTGAGAACCTTGTTATAGAAATTGGTAACAGAAAGAGGCATATGTAGGTGTATTTGATTTCTATTGTTGCACAACAAATTCCCACAAACTTAGCAGCCTCAAATAACAGATACTTACTATCTCATAGTTTCTGTAGGTCAAAAGTCTGAACGTGGCTTATCTGAATTCTTTGCTTTAGGATCTCATCAGGCTATAATCTATGTATTGGCCAGGGCTGAGGTTTCATCAGAAGCTTAGCTGGAGAAGAATCTGCTTCCAAACTCATATTCAGGTTGTTTACAGAATTTATGTCCTTGCAGAGGAACTCATGCAAGATTGCTTCTTCAAGGCCAGTGGGGGGGTGGGCGGAGAGAGAGAGGAGAGACTTCTCCAAGTCATATACATACATATATATGTATAATATAGTATGTATAGTGTATATAGTATATCGTAACGGATTCATGACAGTGAAAGCCCATGATTTTTGTCATATAAGGTAACCTTAGCATGGGAATGGCATCTCATCACCTTTGCATGGTCTATTGGTTAGAAACAAGTCACAGCTCCTGCCCACACTCAAGGTTACACAAAGATGTGAACACCAAGTGATCTTTGGGGTGCCACCTTAGGATTTGCCACAGAAAGGAAGATGCTTTTGGCTATCTGGCTTGGCTAGGATAGAAGTCATTAAAAGCTTTTGTTAGTATTCAAGGACGGAAAACCTGGAGGCTCACCTCACATAGAGGCAGAGCAGTTATTACCTATAGGCATGTGCAGTGATGTGGCCGCCAAGGCTTTGAAGACCATCTTGCTACTGACACACAACAGTACAAAGGAAAATATAAGATATTGGAGTGGAATGGCTACTTCTGAAGGCACTGGACTGATTAATGAAGGAGAATGACATACCAAACCCCAAATTTTGGCTCAGATTTTTTGTTTTATGTATAGTCATGCAATGTCCTCAGGTAAATACAATTGGGGTATTGTATGACTGTGCTTTAAAAAAGTTATTATGAAGAGTCACAGGGAAGATAACCAAATTCAAGATGGCCGTATCAGTTGAATATGGATCAGCTCTTCTGTCACAATTAAAGCACTGATCAGTAAAGACTGAGTCTCTAAGACTTGGAAGGGTATATGTAGGAGGATTCAGAAAACATGGCATTGCCTTTATTATCCATGAGCCGCTGTCCTCCTCTGACCCATCAAGCGTCCTTTCCTCTTTGTCTCACGAGGCTATTTCTTCTTTATTTTTAGATTTTGAAAGAGGAATCAAACTGTTCTCATGTGTCACCACCCTTTATTATAGGCATATAACTAGAGTTAGACCCTAATATAACTCTAGGGTTCAGTTACAAATCAAACCCGTACCCACCACATACACATGAATTAAAGCACAAGATATCATCTCATAAGGAATGCTGAGTCCCATTTTTCTCACTTCCTCTGACCTATTAAGATTTTAAAACATAACTGCCTGATAGTGGTGAGAGTGTGTGTGAATAGACTTTCCCATATACAGGGAAAGAATGTTTAAATTTGCATAAACTTTCTGGATAATTTGGTAAAATACATCAAACAACTTAAAAATGTTTACACTCTTTGAATTAGTAATTCCATTTCTAAAAATAAATCCTAAGGATATAATAATGCAAATGTGTAGAGATTTAGCTGCAATAATGTTCATCATTCTATTAAAATAGCAGAAAATTGGATAAACTTAAATTTCCAACAGGAAAAGATTAGTTGAATAAATTTTGGTATATCTATGCAACTGAGATTCTTTACAGTTGTTAAAACATTATTATGGAAGAATATTTATTGGTATGGAAAGATTATGATATCTTTAAGATAATTCGACAGGTTATAAATAGCATGCACATACTTACAGGTATGATTTCTTGTGTGTGTGTGTGTATGTGTGTGTTTGTGTGTGTGTGTGTGTGTGTGTGAGACAGAAGTAAGCTTGAACATATTCACACCAAAATGTTAACAGTGGTTATTTTCAAGAGAGGTATTATGAGTGATTTGGATTTTCTACTTTTTTCCTTATGTTTATTTCTAAATATTTCCAGAGAATTTGTATCACTTTTGTGTAAGAAATAAAAGTAATTGTAGCTACCCAAAGTCTCATTCTGCCAGAGAGATGATCTTACTCTGATATTGGGTAGAGTGGGAGGAGAGTCTTTCTGCTGCTCATTTCATCCAAGATGCTTATTTTACAAATGAGGAAATATAGGTCCACAGAGGAACTCCCACAGCAAGTCAGAACATATGGAAGAAATGCAGGTCAGAAACTCTGTGATTTTACAGTTTCCTTTTCTCAGAGATATCTTCTAAAACAAAGGCTCTAGAGTGATAGTTTCAGCTTCTTGTTTACAAAGCATGCTTTTAGAACTTGAGGTGACAGGGAAGATGCCTCAGGAACTGTGGACATGGGCAGGGGGTGGGTGGAGCCCAGCCCACTTTGATTTCCTAACCAAGCTGCATCAAAAGCAGTTCCATTTTGTATTAGTCAAGGTTCTCCAGACAAAGGAGGCTGAGAAGTCCAAATCCAGGAGAGCTGGTGATTTAGTCCCAGTCTGAGTCCAGAGTCCTGAGGAACAGAACTGAAGATGTAAGTTTCAGGCCAGGTCTGAGGCCTGAGAACTAGGAGAGCCAATGGTATATGTTCCATTCTGAGTCCAAGTCTGAAAGCAGGAAAAGACCAATCAATGTCCCAGGTAGAGGAAGACAGTTAAGCAGAGAGAGAGAGAGAATTCTTTCTTTCTCAGCCTTTTATTTTATTTAAGCCATCAGCTGACTGGATGAGGCCCACCCACACTGAAGAAAGCAATCTGCTTTACTCCGTCTACTAATTCAAGTTTAAATCTTATCCAAAGCACCCTGACACACACCCAGAAATATATTTCACCAAATATCCTAGCATTCCATGACATAGTCAAGTTGACACATAAAATTAACCATCACACATTTTTAGTGTTTTATTGTTTTTTTTAAATTGGGGAAAAACACAGTATTGTTTTCCTTCCATTAGTTAGTTAATATGATCTCCTAACATTAGTATGTGAGGATGCTTTAGGTTGACAGTACTAGTAAATCTAACTCAAAATGATTTATAAAATGGGAGTTTATTTTCTCTCATAATTATGAAGCCATGATTATGATGTGGGGCAGGCTTCAGGCATTGTTTAGTTAGGACTTCTTTCATTTTCGTTTCTCTGATATACTCTAGCTTTTTCCTTCTCTATTTACTGGCTTCTTTCTCAGCCTGGCTTTCCTTATGATTATTTCTTACTTAGGTACAGGGAGAAACAGTGAATTGCCCCTCTATCCCTTCTTCCCTTCTCCAGCACCCCACTCCATGTCAACCATCCAACTAACTTCCTGATATTCACCCTGATTAGATCATTCCAGAGCCAATCATTGTAACCACTGGAATGTAATGCATCATTTGGTTTAGGCATCATTTTGGAAGAGGATGGATGGGGTTACCTTGATTGGCTTAGACCAGCAGTCTATGGCCACAGGCCAAATTCATCTTGCTCTTTGTTTTTATAAATAAAGTTTTATTGGAACACAGCCTTATTTTACTTATTGCCCAAGACTGCTTGCATGATGCAGCTGCAGAATTGAGTACTATAGTCGTAACTGTCTGGCTCACAGAGCCTAATCTATTTACTGTCTCACCCCTTACAGGAAAATTTGCTGATCTTTGGCTTAGATTAATCAAGTACCATTCCTGGAGCTGGGGTAGAGTCAATCCTATCCAGACTTTAAAGCTGCTATAGAACAGGGAGAGTGGATACAGAGGAGAGAACCCCACTCCATAGTCTGTAGAGAATAATTCCTTTTCTGATGTTTGCATTGACAGATAATCCTGCAGGTCTGCCTCACACTGCACTTTCTCACCACAACAGGGTGGCTGTGTTCTGAAGTCCTCTCATTCTACAGTCCTACTTGGGGTTCAGTTTATCTCTAGCAAGTCCTGTCCCTACGCCACCTACACCCCATCCCCTCCACTGTTGTCCTTTTCTTCTCTGGGTCTTCTGTTACTCTAGGCTACTCTGCTCAAGTGCCAGAGGTGCTTACTGAAAGTAAGACAAACACAGCTGGGATCACCCAGCCTTTCTTCCTTGCATAATGAGGCTGTAGACACCAAGCTACCCCAGATGCTCTGGTTAGCTTTCTCTGCTAAGTTTACCACCACTTTGTTGCCGATGCTCGTAATACATTTAAATGCTGTTTCTTTCTCCAAAACCACTATACCTGCTCTTATGGAGGTGTCAGTGAAAAAAGGTAATCAATAGTTGATCTAAGAAATAAATGGAACATTTTATTCGAGCCAACCTGAGGATTATAGTCTGGGAGACAGACTTTCAGAACGTTCTGAGGACTGTTAGAGATCAAAGCACAGTTATATAGGTTTTTGAGACAAAGGGTTATATGTCAAAGGAGGTACTGACAGCTTATACAATCTAAGTCTGCACTACACAGTGAGTAGTGGGTCATCCTGACCCTTTACAAGATTAAGAAGGAATGTTATCTCCTAAGGAGGCCTGGTTAATGCAGAGGCACAACACACGCTAAAGGGGAGGGAGGAGACCCAAAAAGGCAAGGAAAAATCTTGTTTAAATTTTTCTTGTCTTGTGATAAAATATGAATTTTATTCATCAGAGATGACAATAGTGACATTTGTTGTATACTAGACTAAGTGTGTGTATGCCTCATCTCTGCACCTTCCAAATCTCTAGGAAGTAAATCTTATTCACAGATATCCATTTTAGAGATGCAGCAATTGAGGCCTAACTAGATTTAATAATTTGCCCATTTAGTAATGGATGGGGTGGGGATTTGAAGCCAGGTCTGACTGAATCCGCAGTGCTGTGTGCTTAACCACTATACCATATTGTTTCTTCTTGTTTCCATCCACAAAAACAACTGCCCTCAAGATATTCATCTGGATCCTATCTAGTTTCTTCCCATTTCTAAGTCCCTCAAGCAACCTAGGAAATTAGACTTGCAGCCATTCCATCCTTTACTATTGAGTTCTAATGTTGTCTTCTTACCAGGATTCAAGGGCACTCAGGCAAATAGGTTAAATCTCTTTGAACTAGAACTAGACTACGCCCTTGGGGATTCAATTTATAGACAACCAAATAAGGGAGAAACAGTTGAGCAGAGGTAGACATTGGGTAACCAAACAACAGGTCCCCTATGTCTATCCTTATTTGTACCCCAGTATTCTCATCTTCTAGCAGGAGAGAAGCCCTGCGCAATGAGTCCTCAGTAGGGTTCCAGCATTCAGCCCACAGAGGGCTGAGGCAAGTCAGGTTCTCCAGAGAAACAGAACACATCTGTATCTATCTATGTCTATATTGATTATATAGATATAGAATATTTAGATGATATAGAACATTTAGATATAAATATAGAGATATAGATATAAAGATATGGGAATTGGAAGAGGTTTTGAGCAACTGGTTCATGCAATTATAAAGGCTGAGAAATCACACCATCTGCCATCTGCAAACTGGAGACCCAGGAAAGCCAGTGGTGTAATTGCAGTCTGAGTTTAAAGGCCTGAGAGCCAAAGGAGCTGATCAGGTATATTCCAATCCAAGGGCAGAAAACCTATGTCCCAGCTCAAAAGGCAGGCAGGAAGGAAACAAATCCTCCCTTCCTCCTCTTTTTGTTCTATTCAGGCCCTCAGTGGATTGGGTGATGCAACCCACCTTGGAGAGGGCAGTCTACTTTACTGAGTCCACCGATTCAAATGCTAATCTCATTGGGAAACACCCTCACAGAAAGGCTCAAAAGTAAGTTTAATCTTGGCACTCCATGGCCCAGTCAAGTTGACACATAAAATTAACAATCACAGACCTGTAGGTTACATAAAACCCAGAAAAATGAAGCTCAGAAAAGCGAAATCTTGCTCTGTGGGCACAGTGAGTTAATGACAAAGCAGGAAAGCAGGATAACTTAATGACTAAGAGCATGGGTATTAAGTTCAGGTCCATATTTGAGTCCCAGTTCTGTTATTCTCTAGCTCTGTAAACTGGCAAGATACCTCAATTCTCTCTATCTCACTTTTCTTTAAAATGGGGATAGCAATAACATCTACCACATGGGGTTACTGGGAAGACTGAGTGAGGTACAACACATAGAGTCATTCCCTTAGTGCCAGGCACATACTGAGTGCTTATTAAATGCTAGCTGCAATTAGAAGCCAAGTGCTCTCATCTGCTATTGAGGGTTCCTTCCACTCGCTGGGTACTGTCTTTGGTTGAGGTTGTTCACATCTCTCATTTTCTTCCCCTGGCTCACCATGGGGTGCAGCCTTGCACCACCCCTTAGTGTCTCCTTGAATTTTTTAGCCCTGCCTCTGAGCTTAGTCAGGGATTCTGATGACACCAGTTGCCCATCATGGCTTCCATTAACTGTAAGCATTTGCCCTCTCCTCTTTCAGAAAGACCCTGTGACCTGGGAAATGAATGTCAAAACACCAGACTTGTTGGCAAACGGCTGTTTTTCCCCCCAACTTTACTTAAGAGTTCTCAGAGGTCAAAAGAGAATAGATTTCAACATTTCCCAGTCAAGTGCAGCCCTCACAGGGCTCTACACTGGACCCACCGTGGGAGCTTTTTTACAACTTTCCTCAGCCTCTATCTGCAAATTGATCTAATAGTGACTTTCCTGTGAGGGAAGTCGCTATGCCTCCAGTCACAGTAGTCAGGAACCGCAGAATGCATCTTCCATTAGTTCTGATTAGTGGTTAAAAATACTATTTTTTTTTCTTAGAAGGCGAAGGAAAAAGGAGTTTCTCCTTGGAGAAGAGAATTGAGTGGAACATTCAGTCTGTGTCTTTTTTCCCTGGGTTTGCAAGGTGTGATTGATGAAGTCAGCTCTCAGTAAAACCCATAACCAAACAGACAAATACCTAAAAATAAGTTCAAAGAGGGATAGAGAGAAGAAAAGGCTTTGGCCATAAGTCACTCAGAGGGTTCTTCACACTAGCAGAATAGAAACAAGGCTGCCACTTTCTCAGAATCACAGACCACCACAGTCACAGGCAAAAACCTCCCACCCCTGCTGTTGTGGATGGGTAGACTGAGGCTTGGAGAAGAAGGGCCGGCTGGGCTGTGGACCTCTCTCTACTCCCAGGCTTGGAGGTTGGTACTGCATTGAACTTTCTCCATCACACTGGAGACGGTGAATCTGACACGTGGCGTTAACATTTTCTGAAGCTGTTTCCTTCCCTCTTAAATAGGTCTAAAACATTGATCTCCCTGGTTTACTGGGAGGATTACTGAAAATACAGATGAAAATGTGCCTGGCAGAATCTGACACCAGCACTTCATAGGTTGACAGAAGATGTGTATTAAATCTAGACCAAGAATGCTTTAGTTGGCAGTACTTCTGGGGGTGAGGGGGACTATCTAATATTTTGGATTACTTCTGGTACCTTTCTCCTCTGTGAAATGCACCTTCATTTCCCTAATTGGATTTTGAGAACTCAGAGGTGCTCAAAACATTTATTGATTGTTTGAGTCCAGTTGTTTTGTCCCTGCTTCTTCCAGTGCCCACAGCTGACCTAGGGTGTTTTATGGCTTTATCTACTGGCTGATTCAGAGGAGGTAAAAGATACCTTTTAACACTTGGGTTTTCTACTGTCCTAGTTTCCCTACCACAACCCTATAAGGTGAATAGGGCAGGTAGCATTCTCACTTTTATTTTTGAGGGATGAAACTTGAGATACAGAAATTTTATTAACTTGTTCATGGTCACACAACCCTTAAATGGAAGAGCCAGGGGCTAAAACCCTAAATTTTCTGAGTGGTTGGCCAGGGATATGTCTACCACAAATGGGTCAAGAAACAGTAGCTTGTATATGGCCTCCTCTGGCTGGTGATCTGTAGCTCTGCTCTGAATGTTATTGCCAATGGACAAATCAAGTGAAATATTAACTGTCAAAATGCAATGTATTTGTAAATAGGAAGGTTAATTAGGTTAATGGAACCTAACATGGAGATGGTATTTTATAGTTTCTAAAATGCTTTCAGATGCATTATCTCACTTGATCTTAGAAACAGGCCTGAGGGTAAGTTTAATTTTTTATTCCCATTTACTGTTGCAAAAAATGAGCCTCAGAGTGGTGAAATGGCTTGTCCAAGAGCACATGGACAAAAAAATGTTTGAATCTATATTTGAATACTGTTCTTCCATCAATTCTATCATCTTTCTGCTAAACTAAACTACATATAGCAGTGTACCTGTAAGTTATTGTTAGTAATAACCACCAATAAAGTTACTTATTTAGCACATATTTATTCAGTTTCTACCGTGTGCCAAATCCTGTGCTGGGTGGAGTGTGATTACATCATTAATGAAATAAACCGATTCACCAAATATGTACATTATGTTGATTAAATAAATAATACATTATGAGGTTATTATTATAAAAATGAGATAAATAACAGCTTGCACATCTCCCCTTTCATTTCCTGGCCCGTATGTTTTCTTGTTCTTTAGCATCATCTACTGACTCCTTAATGGCTTCCTTCCTGCATGTGCCTGAAGCCAACTGTGCTCAGTGCAAGGAGAGAGGGAAACCCATTGGAGTTCTGCTTCCCCCACCTCTGCCTCTAACCCTCCCACTTCCCTGTGATTCCCTGGGGAACTCTGGGGGCTCTTTAGCTGTGCTGTTTCTGTCCAATGTCTTTGTAATGATGCCGAGCTTTGATTTCACATCTCAGTATGATAACTCCTGATCAGCCCTGTTGACTCTATGTGCTAGTTACCTGGCTCTATGCCCAAGTTACCTAAACTCTCCCAACCTCAGTTTTCTTCACCTCTACATTGGGGGTAATAATACCTACCTCTTAGGATTCTACAGAGGATTAAATGGTTTGATACATATACAGTGCTTAGAATAAATGCTCAATAATTGCTAGCCATTCATATTTCTTTTATAACGTTCATATAAGTGATCTCTTCTTCATGCCTTTCTGGGATCTTAGACCCAGGCTGGGTGTAGCACACACCCCTGCTTTTCTGTGAAAGAATCTAAACAGGATCCATGAGTAGCTAATCTTTCCAGAACAGCCTGTGTTGTGAAATTGCATATATACTGGCTAAGTACCACCTGTTAACCTCTTGTTCTCAAAACCCACTAGAACCAACCCTGGGTGCTTATGCTCAGAGCTCTGAGACCAGATCTCATCTTCCTCTTCCACATTAGAGAGGTTTCCCGGGATCCTATTTGCTCAGGACTTTGGCTCTTGGGTACAGCCAGCCTGTTATAAACATATAGGACATTCCCTACCTCTGTAAGGCCGTTGGGAGTAGAGGGTTAGGGTGGTGGGAGTGGCCAGCTCTGTTTCCTTATATGGATTGCTTTTTGTTACACATCTGAGTTTATAAGGAAATGCAATGAAGCTGCCATTATGTTTAAAAAAATCAAGACACTCAGTTATGAAACATAGAACATATAATTAACTTTATTGAGCAGAACAAAGCATTTTATAAAAACTCACTCAGACTGAATTAATATAAGGATACTTAGCATAATGTGTATAGTTTAAATTACCGCCTACTAATCATCAAGCAGTTGAGTGGTAAAGTTGTTAGACTTTCAATTTGCAAACAAGTAAAAGAAGGAAAGGCCTATTTTTACTTTCTGATGATTAGAGCATACATTTGTCCAAGTGTGGTGTGGGTTCATGTCAGAGAGACAGGTTTCTGCTCTGAGTTTTGACATCTCAGGCTGGTAACATTATTCTGCATGTCAGGTTCATGTCTACTTTGCATTATTAGTCAGTCTGGCTTCCTGTCCCATGCAGCCACGATTTCCTTATACCTAATATCACCTAAACCTCACAAGGAGCCAAGCTCCCCTTCTTCCCACCCATATCCTAAGACCAATTCTGATCCCAGGTGAGAAAGATTTTAAGAATCATAATTCAGTGGCTCAGGCTAACTGCTTGGACTCAGTTTCCAGTTACTCTTTCTACCTGCTGACATACTTCGTTATATGGCCAATTCACCCTTGTGGGTTTCCATGTATTTCTGATTCCAGGTGCACCACTCTGAGATTCTTCCTTCTTGATCTCCACTTCTACCTTCTTCATGTGAAAACGTTTCCATAACTCTGTTCTCTTCAACAAGGCACACAAGGGATGAAAGTGTGACATCTTATCTTGTCCTGTTGGAGAGAGAGAGGAAAGATTTGGAATCAAGTGGGTAGAGACTAAGTTTGGGCACTGATCAGCCAAGTGAACTTGAATAAGTATATCAGAATAGGTGCATCAACTAGAAATCTTGGTTATAAGTGACAGAAAATACTGCCCATACTGGCTTAATCAACAAAAGGGAATTTTTTCATCAACTGGAAAGTCTAAAGGCAGATCTTGCTTAGCTTCAGCTGGGCCCATGTGATGTCATTGGGATTTGACTTCTCTTCATTTTTCCTCTCTGCCATATGTTGTGATGACTCTGTTCTTAGGTAGGCTTGTCTCTCATGGATAGCTGAAATTGATTTTCACCTTACATCCTCTCAGCATAAGTTTCTCATTGGTCTAATTTGTTTTCAGGTACCCATCTGTGAACCTTGGCCAGACATTTACAGTGCACTGGTTGACATAAGCCAATCATGGTCACCTCAGGGCCTTAGTGTCCTAATCTATAAAACAGACATTGGACTTGAACAGATATGGCAGAGTCTTATTCAGGGATCTAGTAGTTCTGCAGACCCCTTTCAGTGACTGCTGAGGCAGAGGGATGTGCTCCTGGCTTTTAGGAAGAGGGTGGCCTAAACCCTGTTTCCTTCTTCACCATTTCAATCATCAGGTCTTATTTCACCTGTTTTGACATTGAAATTTTTAGTGACTGTATTGGTTAGCTTTTGCTGCATCTTGAAATATGCTAAAGCATGGTGGCTTAAAACAGTAGCAGTTTGTTTAGTTCATGCTTCTAAGGGTCAGCAATTTGTACTGAGCTCAGCTGGGTAGTACTTCTGCCTGTCTCATCAGGGCTCCCTCTTGAGCCTGAGGGCAGCTGGTGGTCAGTTTATGAGAGCCTTGCCTGGGATGGCTGGGGTGTTTGGACCTCTCTTTATACAGCCTACTTTTCTCCAGGAGATTAGCTTGGGCTTATTCACACGGTGATCTTAAGGTTCCCAAATGCAGGAAAATAGGACAAACTATAATGAGCAAATGCTTTCCAAGCATCTACCTGCATCTTATTTACCAACATTCCATTGGTCGAAACAAAGAAGAGGGCCAAACAGATTTAAGGAGTGGAGACACAGACTCTATCTCTTGACAGGAAAAGCTGCAAAGTCACAATACAAAAGGCATGCATACAGGGATTAATTGGAGGAATATTTGGCCATTTTTGCAACCTACCAAGATAAACTTGAATATTCAAAGAAAGAGTGCCATATTGTTAAAAAAGTTTGAGAACTCTGACCAGAGCATCTCTGAGAGCCTTTCTGAACTGATTGTCTCTAAATTTGATTACTCTTGTCTAGACCTTACTACTTGCCCGTTTTCCCCAGCCTCCCTCTCTGCTTTTCCCAGAATATGTCACAGCTTGGGGACCCAAAATATCAAGGCCAATTAGTCTGGTCCAGGTCTGTGACCTAATTCAGTGTAAGCCTCCAATTCATGCATACAGTAGGAAACTTGTTAATTTATAACCTGCCCCACTTTAAAAGTTCCAATCTTAACTTGAGCCAGATTTTATGCTTTTTTTAAACTGAGGTCTTTGATCTATAGGCAAGAGCTTCGCATCTTAAATAAATAACAGGTCAAATTCATATTTAGAGACATGAACCAGGAGCAGCACAGTTTTCATTACTAACGCCTACTTTATGCTGGTTTCTAAATTAGAAACCCTTCCAAGGAGCCTGCGGGTTCTTCTTTTTCATGGCTTAGAAAGATTCTACCTGAGTGTCCTCAATGTGCTCATCCATCTCTCAGCCTGACAATCTATAGGTTAGCCACAATGAACTGCTTTAGAGTTCCCTGAATGCCATGTGCTCTTCCCTGTCTCCCAACCTTCGTTGATATTTTTTCCTCTGCCTTCTAAATACTCAACTGGGTTCCCTTCATGTGGATATTTCATTGAGGTTCTCAAGGTCCTAGTCTACATGCTACCTTTCACAATAAGTCTTACTGACTTAACACTCTACCAAGTCATGGTTAAAAGCTCTTTCTCTTTGTAACCTCGACACCTTATACTTAACCAGTCAAAGCAATTGTAAATTGCAGAAGTACTGTCCCGTAAGTATTGTATACATAAGAGTATTGCCTCTTTTCTTGACTCTATTCCCCTCTAGTCTGTGAGCTCTGAAAGACAGGGATTCATTCACACCTGTTGCGACACAGACATACAGCAGGTATGCTCACCTCTAAACCAATCAGTGGTAGGAGGAATGAGATTACATCTCAAGATTTACCTGGGAACCAGCGATAGGGCCACCAAACAGAAGGGTAGACATGTAAACAAAATAATGGGCTGCCAATAAGAAAAGGCAGGGTAGGGAGAATGGAGTTTTGGGTAAACAACTCTCAGAGTCTGCTGAAGTTTGCAAGTGGTGAAGCCAACATTCAAAAAGTAGGCAGTCTGACTTCAAAGTCTGCATTTCTGTATAAATTTTAGATTTAGCATGTCAAGTTATCTAAAAATCATGCTAGACTTTTGATTGGGATTACATTGAATCCATAGATTAATTTGGGGAGAACTCACATTTTAACAATATTGAATGGCATATTTATTTTTACACTTATGTAGGTCTTCTATAATTTCTAAGCATTGTTTTTTGGATTTCTGTCTATAGATTCTGCACATATTTGTGAAATTTAACCCTAAATTTTGGGTTTTGGTGGTATTTTAAATAACACTGTTGGTTTTATTTTTTTAATTTTAATTATTTCTTTCTAGACTGTAGAAATGCCATTAATTTTTATATTTGAGCTAATAATGTCCTGTGACTTTACTAAGGCCACTTATTAGTTCAAATAATTTTTTGAAGATTTCTTGGGATTTTTTATGTAATTATGTCAACTATGAATGAGGACATTTTAATTTTGTTTCCAATCTACATAATTTTAATTTCTTTTTCTTGTCTATTTCAACATCCAGGATGTCCAGTACAATGTTGAATAGAAGTGATGAAATCAGACACCCTATCTTAGGAGGAAAATATTCAGTTTTTCATTATTAAATATGATATTAGCTGAAGGTCTTATACAGATCCCTTTTTCAGGTTGAGGAAGACTCATTCTATTTTTATTTTACTCAGAATTTTTTATCATAACTAAGTGTGAAATTTTGTCAAGTGCTTTTATTTATCTATTGAGATAATCTTAGAAAGTTTCTTTTAGAATCTGTTGACATGGTAAGTTATGTTGATTGATTTTTATTGATAGATGCTGAACCAATCCCACATTCTTGAAATAAACCCTAATTAGTCATGATATATTATCTTTTTACAGGATTTGATTTGTTAATACTTTGTTAAGAATTTTTGCTTCCATGTCTGTAAGGATTATTTTTCTGTAGTTTTCTTTTAATACCTTTATCGTGTTTTGGTATTGGAGTAAAAGAAGACAGGAAGTGTTCTTTCCTTTTCCAGTTTCTGGAAAAGTTTGTATACACTTGGCATAATTTCTTCCTTAAAAATTTCCTGTATGCTGGAATTTGGCAGAGAGGCCATCTGAACCTGAAGGGCTTTTTGGGGGATGGGGTAAGGAGGAAGGATTTAACTATAGATATAAATTTTTAATGGCTATAGAGCTATTCAGATGATCTACTTCTTCTTGAGTGAGCTTTGATAATTTGTGTCTTTCAAGGAATGTGTCTATTTGATCTAAATTCTCAAATTTATTGACATAAGGTTTTTCATAACTTAACTTTTTAATATCTGTAGTTGTGTCCCCTCTTTCCTAACATTGGTGATTTGTGTTTTCTCTCTTTCTGTCTCTCTTTTTTGATAAGTCTGCCAAAAGGTTTAAGATCAATTTAATGATGTTTTCATAGAACCAGTCTTTGGTTTTATTGACTTTCCTCTCTATAATTTTTCTTCTTTTGATATTGATGATTTTATTTTTATGATATCCTTTTTGCATGCTTCGAGTTTTACTCTTTTTATTAGCTTCTTGAGATTGAAACATGGATTATTGATTTGAGAATTTTCTTGATTTCTAATATAAGTATTTGTTGCTATTCACTGCCCTCTGAGCAAGAGGTTGAGAAATGTTTTATGTAAAAAGCCAGACAGTAAATATTTTAGACTTTATCGGCTATATATGGCCCCTGTTGAACAGTCTCCCCTCCTCCTCCTCCTTCTTCCTCTTTTTCTTTTTACAGCCATTTAAAAACGAAAAAAATATTATTAGCTTGAGGGTTATACCACCATAGTTTGTGCACCCCTGCTGTAAACACTGCTCTAACTACACATAATACAAATATTGATGTATTTTTATTTTCATTCAATTCAAAATATTTTCTTGAGATTATACTCTTGAGATTATACTCTTGAGATTTCCTCATTGACCCATATGTTATTTAGGAATAGGTTGCTTAATTTCTAAATATTTGGATATTATGAAGATATCTCCCTGTTATTTACCTCTAATTTAATTTAATTTTTTGTTATAAAGCATACTTAGCATGATTTTAATTCTTTTAAATGTGTTAAGGTTTGCTTTAGGGCCCAGAATATGGTCTATCTTGGTGAACATTCATGTGCACTTGAAAAGAATATGTATCCTACCGTTGTTTGGTGAAGTGTTTTATATAAATGTCAATTAGATCAAATTAGTTGATAGAACTGTTTGTGTTTTCTTTATCCTTACAGATTTTATGCCTACTTTTTCTATCTACTACTGAGCAAGTGGTGTTGAAGTCTCTAGCTCTAATTGTAGATTTGGATTTTTATCCTTTCAGTACTATCAGTTGTTTCTTTATATATTCTAAACCCCAGGTGTTAGATGGATACTGATTCGGCATTCTTATGTCTTCTTGGTCAGTTCACTCCTTTTTGATTATTTAGTATCCATCTTTATCCCTAGTAATATTCTTTGTTCAAAGTCTGCTTTTCCCGGTATTAATATAGCCACTCCAGCTTTCTTTTGATTAGTGTTTGCATGGTATATTTTTTCCCATCCTTTTACTTTTGTAGTATCTGTGCTTCTATATTTAAAGTAGACATCATACAGTTGTTCCTTGTTTTTTAATCCAATATTACATTTTTTTGCTTTTTAATTGGAGTATTTTGATCACTTATCTTTAATGTAGGTATTAATATTCTTAAATTAATTTAATCATCCTGCTTATTTCCTGTCTGTCCAGTTTGATATTTGTTATTTGATTCTTTTGTATTCTTTTCTGGCCTTTTTTGGGATTGGTTGATTTTTTTTAATGATTTACTTTATCTCCATTATTTGTTTATTGGATATACCTCTTTGTGGTTACTTTAGTATACATAGTGATATATTCTGACCATATTGCTACCTCCACTGTCTGCCTCAGGCATAGGAAGAGCAAACACTCTCATCTGTGTTTCTATTACAGTTTTGGAAGCAACAAATATTAACTTGAATGCCTAGTGACCCTGGTACTAAGAGATGAACGAGAAATAGCTCTTCTCTTTCAAAATGAACTATCTTAATCATAGAATTATTGTAATGTACAATAATTGTTATCTGTCTTTATTACTAGAATATGGCCATCTCAAAATTAGAGACAGTGTCTTTCTCTACGTATAATATAGATCCTAGCTGTGATGTAAGACAAAATTTGGTTCAAATTGCAGTACTGCTAACTGTGTCATTTTAGGGATGTTACATATGCCCAATGTCAATGGAAATGATTAATAACCAATCTATAATAAATATGGAGAAGAGTTTTATTCTAGCCAAACTGAGGACTGTAGTCAGGAGACAGCCTGTCAGATAACTCTGAGGAACTGTACCAAAGAAGGATGGTTTTCAGCACAGTTTTATATTTTGTCAGAACAAAGGACATCAACTATGATGGGGGTACATTCCTTCAAGATTTCAAAAAAGAGATCAGCACATACACAGCAAATCATATGGCTCTGGCACCTGGGAAGGAAGCCTTATTGCAGGATTACTAGCATTAATGTCACAGGAAGGGAAGCATTTATTTCTAGCTTCAAAACAGATATTCTTTACTTCTAGACAAAGCACCCTTTTCTTTAATGGTTAGAGCGTATGTAAAATGTATGTTTGTTAGGCTGCTCTATTTAGCATAAAGTTCAAGCCAAATAATGGATAAGCCAGAATGACTTCCTCATACCTCAATAGATTCAATATCCAGAGGTACAAATTGGACCAGTAGATTCAAGTGGTAACAGAATTCAGCTTTATACTGTCACAGGCTGGTGTCTGTGATTCAAATAAGACATTTGGAAAATGTAATTCATATTAGGAAACAGTATTAAGCATAACAGATTTTGGAAGAGATGGGTAAGTCTATACAGTGGCCAGAGTCATGGTGCTATCCAGGCTTAGAATGTAGGTGTTATTCCTTTGTTTAAAGTGGTCTTCCTGATACAGGTACATATACTGGCTGATGTGTCCTCTGCTCAGAGATGGACAAAGATTGTTAACTAGGTAGGGAACTGAAGGTCAAGGGAGGTTGGAGGCATCACAACACTAGAAGGTTTTCTCTTTACTGTGGGAGCTCTATGACTCTTCCTTCTCAGCCCTGCCTTTCATCTCTTTCCCAGAAGTTTCCTTGGCTACTTGCCTGTCATCGTAACCACATTGCTCTGCTCTTGTAGCTTTCCAAGGTGATATTTGCATAGTGAATACCTGTCTAGCTCAATCTGTTATTAGTATATAGACAGCAGTAACTGAGCCAGACAGGAAACCTTTTGAATACTGCTTCCACCTGCTCACCAGAAGCCCCTCTGCCTGCTGGGTCTGCCTCCTGGTTCTTCCCTCATTGTCTCAGGGTGATCTCATGGCAGCTCCCAGTTCTTTGTTTTTCTGTTGCCCTGAGTTGTTATATGAAAGCATCACTCTTCTATACTATCGTGACTGATACTGTCATGATTGTACTTCAGAAGAAGGTGCTGAGGTCCCGGGAGGCTCAGGAGCAAGAATCCAATAACAGAAGAAACTGGGTTCAAACTTTGCAAGGGAAGTTGCTTTTGAAACAAGCTAAAAGGGTTGGCAAAGAAATTAGGGCCAAGTATGGTGGGTGAATTATAGGTGATAGTCCAGAATTAGAGGAGGAATGGAGATGATGAATGAGGAGCAGGACTTGAGGTGAAATCAGCTGAGTGAGATTTGCCTGCTTCTGTTGTCTGCCCAGATCATTAAGTAAGCATAACCAGCCCACACATCACGTGCTCACTGCCTGTGAGGTAGCATTGCTCAGACCCAGCAACCACCCATCCCAGCCTTGTTGATGTTCGGCTCCAGTTCTGCCCAGTGTTTGTTTCTTATTTCCAGTTCTGTATCTTTCTTGCCAGCATTAAATGATTAGGTACCCCTCCCTTTGTACTTCTTTATGATATTTTCTGGTTCTCAGTATCTGTATCATACCAGGTCACTGCCCTGTTCTGGCTTTAAGGCTGGATCCAAATCTCCCTGTTGGTCAGCTGGTCAGTTGGCTTTGTTGATGCCCTAACCAGTCCTATCCAAGCTTCTTTGAACAGAAGTCCAGACAGCTGCTACTGACAATCATTCAGTATTTTTTTATACTTAGTTACAAGCCTGTACTTGACAGATAGGACTGTGTCATGGGCCCTGAGTGAGGGAGGCTAGGAAGGGTGCAGTGGGTAGGTGACACTCATCTTTTCAAATTCTAATTCTTGCAGGAAGGCAGCAGCATAATGGCTAAGGTTATGCCTCCTAGAATGCACCCCAGAAAGCCTCTAGGATTTCAGCCTCTAGGGTTAAGATTTTAAAGAAGTTGCTGAGTTCTGAGGACATAACCTCTTCATTAATTGTGGTGTCATGATCCAGAGGCTCTAGGGGAGATTCTAGTTTATATGATTAGTTGTAAGTCTGCTCCTAATGAGAGGGGCACATAAGATGATTGAGGGTCATGTGTGCCTTGGGCAGAAATATGATGTGAAGCTAGTTTACAAATTGGAGCTGGCTCCAAATATTTCTTCCTTTCAACTCCGAATTTGTAGAGGAGGTAGCTCACTTTAAAATATGTTGACTATATCTTCTAATTAAACGCTGAAAACTACTTTTTAATATATATTCAAAATGATAAAATAATTGCTAAATTATGTAGATTTTTATGGTGGGCTTTAAAACACGCCAATTTTTAAAAATTGGCACCTTTTGCTGATTCAAAGATGTTAATCACAGGGACCCTAATAGGCCTATCAGGCTTCTCTAATGTATTCAAATAAAATGAGCAAAATCATTAAATGCCCAAATATTGATTTAAAGTGCTCCAAGTGGTAATGAAATTTGGCTCTCCACTTGAGACAGGGCACACTGGCTGTGTACTTTAATTTCAGGGAAACTGCTGAAGTGTGAGAAGGGTGGAGATGAGTCAGAAAAAGAAGAGAGAGGGGAGAGAGGGAGAGCGAGCGAGCTGAGCTTAAGAAAAGTAAGATACCAACCAGTGGGCTAGAATGAACCATTGGTTTAGACAGAGAGAAGGTAACAGTTGAAAGGATCTTATTAGCCCAATAAAATTGCATAAATATCTAAGGTTAGTGCTAAGACAGTAGGCTCAAGATTGCCTTTAAAAAAAGTGATGAAGAGAGAAGAAAATGTCAGACATTGGGCTCCAGCTCTCTCCCTTTCAAGACCAGCATGAAATGAAATTCAAAAAGAATGTCAATCACAGATAAAGCAAGTCCATGCACACCCATGACCCAAACAACCATGTATTAGTTTCCTATTCCTGCCATAACAAATTACTCCAAATACTGTGGCTTAAGACAGCAGACATTTATTCTTTCAGAGTTTTGGGGAACATAAGTCTAAAATCAAGGTGTCTCCAGGGTTACACTCTCTCCAGAGGCACTAGAAAAAGAATGTGTTCCACTTCCAGCATTTGGTGGTTGCCAGCTTCCTTGGCTTATGGCTGCATCACACCAGTCTCTGCCTCTGCCCTCTCTTCTGTGTGTCTCTGTCTTCTCCTCTTCTGTCTATCTTATAAGGACACTTGTCATTGGATTTAGGGCTGACCTGGATAATCCAGGATGATCTCAAAATCCTCAACTTAACCACATCTGTAAAAAACCCTTTCTCCAAATAAGGTAACATTCATAGTTTCTGGGGATAAGGACATAGACATACCTTTTGAGGGGTCACCATTCAACCTGCTAAAATTCATTTTGCTTTTAGCTCACCTTGGGCAAGTTTTTTAGGAGCACCATCTATGGGATGAAGAAGACCTAAGCGGTGTATTTTATGAAAAGTTAAAGGTCAAGGAAGAGCTAGTGCATTCATAAAGATGGGTGAGGGAGAGTTTCTGGCAGAGGAAACAGGTTATGACTAGGCCCGGAGGCGAGGATGACAGATGGTGGACATCTGGGAGAAGAAGGAAGAACAAGGGAGAGCAGAGAGCCTGGGGGGCTGTGGTGATTGAGAGGCCATATAAAGTAGGGCCTGGCTGACTATACAGTTTGGTTATATCCTGAGGATAAGGGGAAGTCGCAGGCAGTTTTAATCTGAGAAGGGATATAATTTGCATCTTAGGTGTAAGAAGGAGCCATGGAGGTAAGAAGATCATCTGGGAACCTATTATAGTTGAGGAAACCTGGGCTGGGATTGTGGTGATAGACTGAAAGAGATGAGAATGTGTTTTTCTCATTGTTTAGGACATGAGATCAATAAGAGCAGGTAATTAGCTGAATGAGGGTAGGAGAGGGAGTGGCAGTAGTCAATGGTGACTCCTGTGTTGTAAGCTTTGTAAGAGGTCTGGGGGCCAGCAACGCTGAAAGACTCTGTGCAGGGTGGGGCACCACATGGTCTTCCTGGTTCTTCTCTCCTCGATTCTGCTCTGTCACTGACCCTGACCTAAGGTCCTCTCTCAGATGGTCCAATTCTTGTGAAACTCACTTAAATCTGACCTATCCTTCTGTCTCTACCTTAAATTGACCCCTCGCTTTTGCCTCCCTGGAATAGGTCTTTAACCCAAGCCAGTTCTGGGCTTTTTTTTTGTCAGCATTAAATCCTACCCCCCTCTTCTGCCATGAGTTTGACAGCAAATACCTAGAAACAGCAGCTGGAAATTAGAAGGATTGCAAGATCAGATTATGGCTAGATCATGAGTCTAACTCTCCCCTGCCTTCTATGTTCCTATTAAAATTATCAAGACAATAAATAAAAAACAGAAAAGCAAGCATTACTGCTAGAAATTAGGGAAAGGTTACAGACATACAAAGTGTTAAAGACACAAAGTGGTTTTTAAAAAATTAATGAATCGTTTGTTTGGGCAGTACAAAAATAATCTCCACATTGTTTCCTTTTAAACAGAAAGTGGAACCTTTTGAATAAGAATTGACCCTCGAACAACATGAGTTTGAACTTCGTGGGTCCACTTCTGTGTGGATTGTTTTCAAAAATCATACTATATAGTACTATACTATCTGGAGTTGGTAGACGCTGTGGATGTGGAACCGGGCGTATGGAGGGCTGACTGTAAAGTTATATGTGAATCATCGACTGTGCCAGGTTGGTGCCCCAATCCTCCTGGTTTTCAAGGGTCAATTGTATTAGTTTTTCTCTTTTTTGACAGAATTCATTCCAATCTGGCCTCAGGAACTGGTTCTCATTTTAAGATTCACATTTTAATAATGCATATACACCCATTACAGCCAAAAGAGGGTACTTGAATTCTGGACAGTTATTCATTATTGTGGTGTCCATACCTGCATATGGTAAAAACCCTCTCGCTCTACACACCAAAGTCCTTCTTTTCAATCCAATTCTGGCCTTTTTTTATACAAGCCAGATCATAGATAATCATCAACTTCACTATCATCTCCATAGAATTTTGACATCTTCGTAATCTTTTTCATGTAGTTTGGTTACTCTGCGAACTGTTAGACTGTCTTCCCCTTCAGCTGAAAAGAAAACAAATTCCCAAAACTATTCTAAATAACAGAGATAGTAGATAGATTCAAGAAAATTATCTGAGAAAAAGAAACAATTGGGGAAGGGGCATGGCAAGCAGATTCTGGAGGTCCAAAATATATAGGGAAATTCAAGAAGGAGAGAATTGTATAAACAGAAGAACAAGAGAGAAAAAAAAATACTCATGATGTAACAAAATTTGTCTTTGGATTAAAGGGGCCTGCTGTGCACCAAGCAAACTGAATAAAAACAATTAAACATCTGGATTTATTCTTGTAACTTAAAAAAAATTCAGAAGTAAAGCACAACAGGCATGTAGAGAAACAGTCATCAGAAAAGGAGGCAAACAACACAAGCTAGCCTGACACTTCTGGAAAAACAAGCAAACAAACCAATCCACTAAATTCCAATAGTCAAAAAATTACTTCTACAGAATATAAGAAAAAGAATTAGGATTGTGACTGGAGGATATATAACAAATTAAGAAGTCTTTCCTATAGGAATGAAAGAAAAATGTATTCTTGGTTCTGGAAGAGCTGAGCTGGTAAACTGCTCTTGAACCCTCTCTGAGGAAAAACAAAATGTGTGTGGTGGTGAAATGAGGTGATGTTTATGACTTGAGGAAGTGTTTCAGCCAAGATATGAACTATAGTATAAAGAACTCGAACTGAAATATCACAGTATAAAATAACTAATGGTGAACAGAGAAAATCAACAAAGTATAGATTTGTGTAGTATTGTACATAGACTATAGATAGATGTATATTGAGAGGAGATAATTTTAAAATGATATGTACTGTCAGTAGTAATCCAGTAATAATCAGGGTCTGAAATCCAAGATCACAGCAACAGAAAAGTGTACTCAGTTCTTCATCTATGAGTCAAGAGCACTGATTCATAGTCAAGGCATGGAAACAACCTAAATGTCCATTGACAGATGATGGATAAAGGAGATGTGGTGTATATATATACAACGGAATACTACTCAGCCATTAAAGAAAGAATGAGGGCTTCCCTGATGGCGCAGTGGTTGAGAGTCCGCCTGCCGATGCAGGGGACGCAGGTTCGTGCCCCGGTCCGGGAAGATCCCACATGCCGCCGAGCGGCTGGGCCCGTGAGCCATGGCCTCTGAGCCTGCATGTCCGGAGCCTGTGCTCTGCAATGGGAGAGGCCACAACAGTGAGTGGCCTGTGTACCGCAAAAAAAAAAAAACAAAGAAAGAATGAAATAATGCCATTTACACCAACACGGATGCAACTAGAGATGATCATACTAAGTGAAGTCAGAAAGAGAAAGACAAGTACCATATGATATCACTTATATGTGGAGTTTAAAATACGACTATGAAACAGAAACAGAGTCATGGACATAGAGAATAGACATAGACATAATTGCCAAGGGGGAGTAGGGTGGGAGAGGGTTGGATTGGGAATTTGGGATTAGCAGGTGCAAACTGGTAAATATAGAATGGATAAACAACAAGGTCCTATTGTACAGCACAGGGAACTATATTTAATATCCTGTGATAAACCATAATGGAAAAGAATATAAGAAAGAATGTATATATATATATATGTATAACTGAGTCACTTTGCTGTACAGCAGTAATTAACATGACATTGTAAATCAACTATGCTTCAATAAAAGACAAATAAAATTTTTAAAAAGAGCACTGATTCATTCTCAACACTGATGAAATGTCTTAAATAAAATGTAACTTGAGATAATTTCTAATAGAATAAAAAGTAATATATTCCTTTTGAAAGAGTAAAAAATAAAAATAAAAGAGACATTATTAGAAACAACAATCATCAATCATAGCTCCCCTCTTAAAGGTTCCCTCTCTGAAAATCTGTACCCTGCTCAGAGCCCCAGCAGCCAGAATGTGCCACTGGACCCACACAAAAGGATGAGTACTGAACCAAGGGATGCAGTTCAGAGGCATCAGAGGCCTGAACCCCTCATTCTTCTGCTTGGGAATTACACTCCCCCTGGAGTAGCTCTGTGGGTCAACTAAGCCTCAGGCGAGCTGGTAGGTAATAAGAGGTCAGAAGGCTGTGTGTAAATAGGAAAGGTGGTTTGCCAAAAGAAGCTTAAGGATGGAGCAGGTACCCAGAAGGGAGAGGTGAGTGTTTTGTGGCCGTAGATATTGTCTTTCTATATCCTTTTCACCTCTTTCACCACACCGTTTCCAGCATTTATTGTTTCTAGATTTTTTTGATAATGGTCATTCTGACTGGTGTGAAGCGATACCTCGTAGTTTTGATTTGCCTTTCTCTAATAACAGGGCTGGGTGGGAAGGGGGAAGCTGGGGCGAACTGAGAGTAGTATCGACATATATACACTACCGAATGTAAAATAGATAGCTAGTGGGAAGCAGCAGCATAGCACAGGGAGATCAGCTCGGTGCTTTGCGATGACCTAGAGATGTGGGATAGGGAGGGTGGGAGGGAGGCTCAAGAGGGAGGGGATATGGGGATATATGTATGCATATAACTGATTCACTTCGTTGTACAACAGAAACTAACACAGTACTGTGAAGCAATTATACTCCAATAAAGATCTATTAAAAAAACCTAAAATACTACTTCACCTCTGAGAAAGTGTAATGCTTTCTGTTCCTTATAAATAAGATCCTTAAAACAAGTCATTACCCTTAGCAAACGAGAAAGCAAGGAAACATAAAAGCCACAAATATTATAACATTAGTGATATAAAACTTAATGGCCCTCATATCAGATATAAATGGGTTAAAATTTCCTAGTAAAAATAACAATATAAGTAACAGTTCTCAGATTGCCCCCTCACTCCCATGAAAGTTGAAGAACCATCTGATTATAAGAATAAGACAGAGATGACTTTGGAAATTAAATGGCTCCTACACTCTGGGAGAGCTGGTATCTACTTCTATTCTGCTCTCCACCCTCCCGCCACTGTTTGGTACTTTTATTGTTATTAGTGCTTGAGCTCATCTTTTGAAAAACAATGAATATTTTCCTGATATGCTTCCTTTTTCCCGCCCCTTAATGAATTTGTGGTTTCCAGTAAATAACATCTTTGGTGTAAGGCGATGGATATCATGGTGAAGGCAAGAAGAAACAGAGTCTCTGTAGATGTATTTTATTTTGGAAACACAGTGATGGCTTTTCAGTGTGTGTTCGAAAAGTGTCCCCTGGGTCAGCTCAGGGGTTGCCAAGTGAACTTGGATAAGGAAGTAACAATTTACAGAGTGCCTACTAAGCATAGGCTCACTGCTTGGTCTTTTAAATACTTGTAACTATTCAATATCAGTGATTTTAGGCATCTGATAAAAGGTTGCTGCAGCCTTCTAAACTTTGGCTCAAGGATTGCTAAGGGATTTCTTGCTGTTTGCTTTGAGCCTTTTAAATTTTTTCTTCTCTCCATTTCTTTCTTGTTTGCTTTTATATCTGGTTTCTCTCTCCGTCTCTCCTTCCCCCCCTCCCTCCCTCTCATTTTCTCTCTCTCTTTCACTCTCTTGCTTGACTTGACTTGTATTGATGAGCCTTTTAAGGAGCATTTCCCCAGAATTCAAAGAAAAACATATTCCATTCATTGAGCAAGCATGAACAAGCAACTACTACATGCCATGAACATTTGGTGCATTTTTTTTTCCCCAAAAAAGCCCTAAAGCCTCAAGCACCACCGCTGTGAATGAGGAAGAAGGCCTTTCCTTCCATATCCTGCCCCAATCTCAGGGTCACTCCCCTGTCTTATCCAGGCCCCTGCTTGCCGGGACAGGGGGGTGGCCATCATGGCATCTGCACCTTAGATTTCAATCCTCATAATATTTAATCCTGAAACTTAGGTTTTAGTATCCCCGCTTTTACCAAGGAGGAACATGTGACCTAGACAAACAGAGTCAATTGCTCATGGTCCCACTGCTATAAAATAGAAGAGTCAGGATTTAAACCCAGATTTGCCTGATTCCAAAGCTTGTATGCTTCATACTCTACCACAAAATGTTCATTTATTTAAGAAGCCAAGTGAGAGAATCAAATTGAAACAGAGTTGTTGGTCCTCCTTGCCAATGGGTGCTGTCAAAGGAGAGCCTTCACAGTAGAACAACGAATGTAAGCATTAGAGTTCAGTTTTTCTGTGTTGTCTTCCTACCAGAAGGTGGTTCCAGAAAACCCAGCCTGTGTCTCATTTTCTCTTGTACCCCTGGGCTGTGCCTAGCTTCTGGCACTTGATAAATGCTCATGGATTTATGTGTGCCCTGTATAGGCACAGTGAGACATGGGGCACACTGAGAAAGAGTGTAGCACCAGGCCCCGGGGTTCAACTTCTCTCCCCTCCAGTTACACACAACGCATGACCTGCCCCTCACCAGGCTGATCACATTCTTCAAGCAATTAATTATAGTGGTAGATGCCCCCCTCCCCACTGTGCCTGATATCTGCCCATTGGCATATTGTTGAATTATAATGCATTACTAATTAAAGGTGACCTCACGCTAGGCTGCTGGGTCTCTCATGTCAGGACCAGGCACAGAACTGGTTATCAGAACGTTTCCTCCTCCCCCAACCTGCCCTGCTCCCCCTTTCAGTTGTGTGTGTGTGTGTGTGTGCTAATTTCAAATCCTTTCCCTGCATCAGTGAGCAGATGAGATCCTCAGCCAGCTTTCATCTTTCAGGAAAATGAATGGTGCAAAGAGAACATTATCAAATGAGCTGTTGAAGAAGTCAGTGAATATGTCATTGAGTGTGACTGCTTCCCGAATGAATTTAGATTTATCTCTGTTATCTGCCCATTCCCTTCCACCAACCCCCCGTGCCAGGCTAGCCCTCAGGGCAGGTGGGTGCCCACCATGAATCCTGACCGACGGCTGTCTCTCCTGGCTGACAGGTCCAGTAGGGCCTCAGAGCTTGTTCAGGAATTTGGTTTGTTAACATTATAAATGAGCTCATTGGGTAGCCCTGTTAAACACCTTGTATCTCCTGCTTCTGCAGTTTCCTAGAGGATTCCATTTCCATTAGGCAGATGTGGGGACAGGGCCACACTCACTCAAAAATTGTTTTATCATGTCAAGAGCTGCTGAATGGCTGTGACAACACAAGCATCTATTTTCCTCTTACCTGGCTGTTTTATTGAAATTAGGGAACTCCAGTTCTTATACCATTCAGTCATTCATTTGTCAAATATTTCAGAACACCCAGTCATGTGAGGAATCATGTTAAGTGTATATATTGTTAAATAGAACAGACATGGTCCTTGCCCGTTTGTAGCATACACTTTAGTTTATGATCTGCATCAGGAAGCAGCTGCAGTTGATTCCAGGTTCTCAAAGGAATAGACTATGATAACCAAGAAAAGATGGTTTTGTTTAGGCAGAATGTCATCATCAGAACGTGATCTTCGGGGCCAGGCAGGTCTGTATCAATCTTCTTGGATAGGAAAGAGATATTGCCTCTGGAACAGGAACAGGATACCATGGATAAGAGTAGTCACAAAAGAAGGAAACTTCAGAAATTAAAGATGTAAGAATAATATAAAAATCCAATAAAAAGGTTGGAAGATAAAAGTAAAAAGAAAAGATAAAGAGATGGAAATTAGAAAAGATAAGAATATTAGAGATTAAAAATAGTGGTCTAGCACTTGCTTAACATAAGTCCCAGAGAAAGAAAACAGAGAAAAGAGAGGAGAGGAAGTTATCAGAAAAATCGTACAGGCAAATTTTCTACCATTAAAAAATATGTTTCCAGATTACAGGGGTTTACTGAGAGTTGAGAAATAGAATGAACAAAAGCCCAAACTGAGGGCACACCACTGTGAAATCTCAGGACACAAGGATAGAGAAGATTCTAGAAGCTACAGGGGTTATGGGAGAAGGGGAAGGAAGTCCCATACTGAGGACTGGAAATAAGAAGGGCATCAGGTGTCTCAGCAGCAGCCTGGGGAGCTGGAAGACTTGCAGAGATGCTAGAAATTCAGAGAAAAAATAGCTTCAAATTCTGACCAAGCCAAGTGATCATCACATATGAGGAGAGAACAAAGGTATTTTCAGACAAACCAGGTTTCCAAAAAAAATTGTCTTCCACGTGTCCGCTCTCAGGATACTCCTGTAGAATGTTCTTTGCAGAAGCAAAGGAGTAAAGCAGAAAAAGAGGAAAATGTAGCATTCAGGAAACAAGGGCTTATAAGAGAAACCACGGGATTCTGAGCAAGGGCTTGGAGAGCAGTGGGTGCAGTATACAAAAAATAGGCTTAGAATTCTGTCAGTCTGCAGATAAATGAGGGATATTAAGCACTACAGAAATATTTGTTAAAGAAATGTAAAAAAGAAAAAAATCACACACATGAACACTGTACAGCCCACTTTCCAGGTATGGGCTCATCCCAGCTTACAAAATCATCTCATAAAGGGCATATTCTACATGATAGAGTTAAGAAGCATCATCTCTGCGTGGCAGTTGGAGACCCTGGGGGACTTAGGCTTCCCATCTGTAGGACTAGAATCCTCTTTTCCCCCAGTACTGCCACCTTTCAGAGTGTAGACCTGAGTGTAGACCCATAAGGGAAATATTACCCTGGAAAAACAGAGCAGGTCTCAGCAGACTGTCCTGGGACAGAAAGTGGCAAAGTGACACACAGGGAATGTAGTGGCCTCATTCATTCATTTACCAATTATTGAGTACCTGCTGTGTGCCAGACCTTTTAGACAATATGGTGACCTCAGCTCCATAATGCCTGAATGTCTAGATGGAAAGGGGAGTTCATAGAACACAGCAAGGATGGTGAAAAGTCCCCTGCTTATTTTAGCCAAGCTGTGTGTGATCAGTGAAGATTCACAATGGAGAGACAGAAGGAAGGAATGAGGTAGAAACCCAGAAGCAGAGAGACAAAGACAGTAACAGACTCAGAGAGAGGGAGGTGGAGAGATATTAAGAAAGAGACAGAAGGAGAAAACAAGGATTTTGTCAGCAATGCATTCAGTAGTATAAGAGATAAAAAGGAATATCCAATTAACACACCATATAATTGCTTGCAGACATTCTTTTTTATTTAAAGATGAAATAGCTAAGAGTTCTAATCAAAACTAGGGTCGCAGCCTACATATTAAATGAAAGAAATTGATTGGGTTTTTATTATGCCCTGACTACTGCCAATGCGCCTAGATCACAGATTGCCATAAATTTATACTTATAAACTACTAATTGCCCAAGTCATAATGGTAACAATGGGATAATGAAATCATCCTGATCAAGCTGAAGCCAAATTCTGCTTGACAACATGGAGGCTTTGAGAGAGGGGACAGGAACGGAGGAATTGTGTGTGTGAACCCAGAATGCTTTATCATAATAAACACCAGCAGCAAAAGCACAAAGACCTCTGAAGGTCCTGAGTTCTTTGCTAGCGGGGCTTCCCTTCTAACAAATCACTTAAGAAGGGGGGCGGTTACATTTATAATACAAGCACTCGTATCCTTTATTTGTCTTGAGAAACTAATGACTGACTTAATCGCATTTGATTAAAGGAGATGCGTTGATGTAGTCATGTGTTTCTGATTGCATTAGGCTTGATTGAAAGTGGCAGGGAGAGTATGTAATAGTCTAACTGCCCCCTATATCTTGTCACTGGGGCTTGGCAGGCATGACGTGGGAGAATCCTGAGGGAATCATTGTGGTGAGCAGTGTCATCTTTCAACTTGGGGGAGGGGGTCTGGGGTAGTGAACTTCAACAAAAAGTCAGGGCTCTTGTATCAGAGCTGATGAAGGACTCAAAACTGACCTGCCAACACTTCCATATTTAGAGGACTGAAAAAAAAATAAGAGGAAGAATGTGTATGCACACACAAAAACATTCTCTCTCTAGAACATGTGGATATCGAAGGACAAGCTGGGAAGATTTTAAAATATTTTATATTAATATGCACAAGAAGGCAAGGGCTTAGATTTAGTAATTAATAAGCAAATCCAATTTTTAAAATGAATTTATTGAGGACCTAACCTGCCTTGTTCCGAGAAAGATTTACATGGATGCAGAAAAATAATTGATTGGTAAGTCCTACATAAATGCAGATTGCTGTGATAATTCAGAGGTTTGGGACTGTCAGCTCAGCCAAACCCAGATGCTGGCGTGGCTGTACTGGGCTTCTGACAACCATTCTCCTGTGTATACCTTCCAAGGAACTATGATTCCCACCCAAGGTCAGGCTGTCCTCATATCTCACCTTGACGACTGATGGGGAGGGCTTGTTAAAAATTAGATTTCTGGGTCCCCAACTCCCAGAGTCTTGGATTAAATCTGGTGTGGGACCTGAGAATTTGTGTTTCTAACAAGTCCCCCACGCTGATGGTCCAGGCACTACATTTTGAGCGCATTGTGCTAGAGGAAATCTATTTATTTTGTTAATGCAGTCATGTTTCACACCTGCTTAAAATTCTTCAGGGTTTCCCAGTCATTTACAGAGTTAAGTTTACATGTATTATTTCATCTACAATCATTTTTGGAAGGTGACAGAGTTTGGGAACAGATAGACATGCCACATACATAACTAACCCCCTTATCCTGCCATCCCAAAGCTCTTTATCATCTAGCCTTAAATGACTTTTCTAATCAAAGTTTCTTAATATATTATGAAATAAATACATCATATGTATGAAGAGTTTGCAATGTATAGAAAAATATAAAGAAGGAAACGAGTATATTTCCTGGTCAAGAAAAAAGTGTCTGCAGAGATAGACACTCAACCATTATTTATGATTTCCACTCGATGCTGGCATTCTGGATAATTTTCACCATTCTATTTGAACTTTTCTATATTGCTTTTTATGAAAAATGCTGCTATTTTCTATGAAAAAAAAAAAAGAAGAGGAAATCATCTACAACCCCACCATCCAGAACAAAAAACAAAGCTAACTATTTAAACACTAATTCTTGTGCTTTTTCTTTAATGCAGCCAATATTTCCAAGTGAACAATACATAATTACCCAAGTTCAGCTTGACTCTTCTGCCCTTACCCTTCAGCTCTGTCCTGTTGGTCATGAGCTTCAGTATCAATAGTGACTCAGCGCTAATTGTTGGAGGTCCCAGGACTTATTTCCTGAGAAGCTCTGTAAAGGTTTCTGGGCTAGAAGACGAATCTCCAGCCCCAACTCCTCCACGGGCATGCTGCAACACCTCACGGCGGACACAGGCTTCCGACAAGGCTTGATTTTACCTCACTCTCCAGCTGTGTACCAGTTAATTTGTCTGAACCTCAGGCTATAGAACAGTATTATAAATACTTAATGGCAGGGCTGACTATGGATTAAATAACATGTGGAAGTGCCTGGCCCACAGGAAGTATGCACTACACCCCACCCTGTTTCGTCGACCATATACTAGAGACGTTCCCACCTACCTCAGTTCTGACAGGGCTGCATGACGTTTGGATGTGCCCTCCTACATTTTTTTTTTTTAAGTAAAAAGTCTTTTGGAAGTGTGATTATTGCACCTGGATTTTCTTGATAATGAACAGAGTCTATGAAGATGAAAATTCTGGTTTCCTATTCTCACCCAAACACCCTCTCTGACCCACTCCCTGATCTGACCACTCCCTTACAAGATTGTTCGGTGGCCTTCAACAGGCTGCATCCTCACCTTAGCCCTCAACCGGCCTCCCCTCCCACCCACCCATTTTTACCATGAGGTGGTTGGATTTGATTTTTTTTTCCAAACCCCCCCTCCCCTTTTAACCAGAGCTCTCTGAGTTCTAGCATTCTCTGATGCTATGAGCTTGTGAAACTGACAGATGAATTAATATAGAAGGAGGTAGAAGATACGATAATTGAAAGAAGGGAGGGAGGGTGGTCAGTGGGAGAGAAAAAGAAGTAAAAGGAGAAATGGAAAGAAACATGGAGTAATGAACAAACAAACCAAAATGCAGCCTTGCACATCAGCAAAAGAAAGAGGCATCAGGCGGCCCATCCGCGGAGAAGATGGACATATATTTTTCTGTAAAGCTATTTTTCACCCTCCCATACAATGAAGGCAGAGCCATAGTTAGAATTTTTAGGAGCTTCAAGCTAATTTAAACTTCATCATTCCGTTTGACTAGCATTAAAATATCATATAGATTTTTCTCCAGCAGGTTTGTACATTGCTACATAATTGGCACCCTCAATAGCTGCTATTACTCTCTCTTCCACAATAGAGATGGTCAGAAAGTTCAGAGAAAAAAAAAATTCCCCTTCTGCATCTACTTGATTTCACAACACAGAATGAATATGAGACATGGATCTGGTTTGAAATAAATTATTAGAACCATATAATTTCTTGTCATATAATCGAGGGTACATTTCATGTGGAAAAAAAAGTGAGAAAATAATTTGCAAATAGGTTTCAGCATGAAAACATGCAAGAAGAATACCTTAAACAACTTCTGGTGATGAAAAATGTTTTATAAAATATGTGTTTGCTTAGTCTTGTCGTTTTTGCACTCTCCCCCCCCCCTTTTTTTTTCCTTAGGGAAAAAATCTTTTATGTTGCAGATAACTTCCCTTCACTCTAGTTATTGTTGCCATTCCTTGCATTTGAGGTCTCCGCAGTGTCTTCATTTCAGTTTTATTTTGCTGTTTGAGAATCAGGTACTCAGAGTTAGGAGGAAGGTGTGGGTGCATCAGGGCTGATGTCCTGTCCAAAACTGAACACTTCTACGGCTTCTTGGGCACTTGGTCACTCTGCCTCTGATTGCATAGTTCCAGGGACTGGTCACCTACACACTCAGCAGGGAAGCATCTATTGTGGGAGGAGATAGCCTCAGTCTGGCGTCTGGGGCTGGACATGGATCCTAGAAATATCATTTACCTGCTGCGTGATCAAGGACAAGTCATTTAACCCCTGTGAGCATTGGATGCCTCATCTGTGAAGTGGGGATAACTTCTCTAACGCATGGAGGAGGTGTGAGATTTCAAAGAGAAAGTGGCTGTGAAGGTCCTAGCACAGTACCTGGAATGCAGTAGGTGCTCAATAAAAGTGCAACCTATTCTGCAGGCTGGCACCATCCATTTCCTGCTTGACAGGTTCCCTATTCCCCAGTTAGTCTGAGGATGAGCTGAAATCTGTCCCCAGGGGACTTCTACTAACTGGTTGTTGTTCCTTCTTTGAAGACTATACATAACGAAGCTGCATTTCTGTTTCTTCCATATGAATGAAATTGTCAGACAAACATGTCCCTTTGACTCATCTCATCTCACTGAGCATCCCCAATGATGATTAAATGAGCACACTGAATAACTCAGGTAGTGTTAGGTATCATCAGAAACTAGCCTTAAAACATAATCTAAAAGTTCATCTGTATGTGTATGATGGAAACAGATTGTTGGGGAGGTCTGTGAAGGTATATTCTACAGATGTGTCTGGCTTCAGAGGCCCAGTCTAGGAGGTCTGATAGAAACTTCTAGTTGCAAGAAGTATCTAATTCTTTATCCTATCATATTTCTCTTGCATCTGTAACAGCTTCATCCTCCAAGCACTTGCTACTAATGAATTATGCAACATACCTAAAAACAAACAACTAAGATATACAGTGACTTCTTTAAATGGTTTAATAAATACAGTATTAACCAAATGTTGATAAATAAAAGACTCATTTGGGGTCTTATCTCAAGAAAGGAAGAATCATCTGGAGGGAATAGTGGTGATTAAAAGGTTGGGGCAAATGACCACCCATAATTCAGAAGCTTCTTAGGGACTCATAAGGGTCTACACCTCCCCTCCAAGGGAGTTTTGTGAATATACCTGCTGATTTTACGTCACTCAGATCTTTTATATCTTCTCCAGTCCCATTGTGACTGCTTTTTCTCAGGCCATTATCAAGTCTCTCTGGAAGAATGGAATAGCCAGTCTCTCTCCATCCAGGTGCAACTGCCTGTAATCCACAGAGCTCCAGGATCACTTCTAAATCCAAGTGCATCACTCTTCTATTTAAAATCCTTTAAGGTCTAATTCCAGCTGATAACCCTGCCACCACCCTCCTTCCATCTAACTTCTTTCTCACTGCACACACCTGGCTTGTTTCTGTCTCTACTGTGCTCATGCCATTTGCTGTGGGTGAAAAGCCCCTCCCTCCCCTTCTCCATTTGGAAAAATTTTTTTCCTCTGTACCTCAGTTCAAATGTCACTTCCCCTGGGGACTCTCCATGGCCTCTGCAGGTGGCCAAATCTCCCTTCTCGGTACCCCACAGCACCTGGTAGACTTTTGTATTAGAACTCAGTACACCATAGCATGTGGCTGTTTCTTCTCTATTTGACTTTGAGTTCTCAGAGGGCAAAGATGGTATTTTGTTCATCTAAATTCCCATCCCTGCTTCTCATTCTTCTAACTTTACCTTTGACTACTACAGAACAAAGGATTTGTTTGGGAAATTGAGATTAAATGGTAAAATAGGGATTTAATTTATAGACCATCAGTCCTGGTAGGTACTGTATTTGATGCTTTAGGTTCACATTTCATTTAATTTGCTCCAAGCCCACGAGGTGGGTAACTTAGCACCATTTTACCAAAGAGGCCAGAGGTGGGGGGTGGAGAGAGGGATGTTACAGAGTACGTTGGTGGAAAACCTTTTTCAAGAACGTTGAGTCCTGAATTTCCTGCCTTGGTATTCTGCCTGGGTTCTATTCCTCTCTCTTGCTCCTAGGTTCTTCCTTCTGTCTAGATTCTCTTTTCTGTCTAAACTTACCATTAACTACCCTTCTCTCTTTTTCATTTCTTCCCTCTTCTCTCTTTCTTTCCCAATCTTTCTCTCCACTAATTTTTTATTTTCCTTTTGCCTCCATTCCACCTCTTGCTCCAATTCCTATTTCCTTTTCTCCTTCCTTTCCCTTCAGATCTCTATTGTACTTTTTCCAGCCCAGTAGCATTTTCCTAGGAAAGCGGACTTAATCTGCTATCAGTCCTTTCTTGCTCTGTGCCCAGTCTTCACCCACTCCCAGTTCTTTGGCTGTGGATGAGTCTCTGGTCACTGTGCTCCACAATCTGACTCCCATTTTCAAAACACACTTGGCCCTCCTGACGTCTGGCTGGGTGGGCAGCTGTCCAACCTCCACATCAAAGGATTACCCTCAGCAAAAAGAGCTCAAAGACCAGATCATCTCCCTTTACCCAGCCAGTATCCCAATCCACTTAGATTAAGAGACCTATGCTATGGCTTTCCCTTGGGAGCTAAGGTCTCGTCGGAGTGGAGAATGATACTTAACACACAGAGTGAATGCCGATCACTACCTAAGCTGCAGAGTAAAATATGATGCAAAGGGTTCCACAGGCCAGATAATCATCAACTTCGGAGGATGGAAAAGTGATAGCTGCTTTTGGAACTCGCTTGTAAAAACTTTTCTGTGAGGAAAGCTTGAAGTCCTATACGTTTAAAACACACGTTGTTACATGGTCTTTGAAACAAACACTAGAGAGCCATTAAATGACACTTTCGGGGGGATGTGTTGATTATTTGATTGCAAACAGTTTTGTTCATTTAACTACTGATTAACATAAAAAGATGAAAAATTCTTGGAATGTATTTTGCATAGGTTTGAACTTAAGGAATCTAATCAAAAGTAAATATAAGTTTGGGAAATTAAGCAATTTAGTATTAGAGAGCTAAACACTAGACTAGTCTGATTAATACTTGTGGGTATTTTCTTTTTTCTTTTTCTTGTGGGGTAATTCCTTGGTGATTAAAACCCTGCAAGATCATTAAGGACATAGCATAGAGGAACTCAGTGCCCAGTGTCCAAAGGGAAGAGCAGAAGTAAAAGACCTGGTCCTGAAGAGTCTGGCTGGGAGATGTTTGCAGATAGAATTTGGGGATGGGGAAAGCAGAGCATCCCCTAGAGAAGTAGGGAAGTGAGAGAAAACTCAGTCGTGAGAAAGTATGCAAAGGGAAATTTGGGAACTCTAGGAAAGGTGTACTCTGTAGCTCTGCTCCTTGGGACTGTGAACTCCTCAAGGGCCAGCCTGTGTCTAATTCATTTTTGCTACCCCAAAGCCTAACACAGTGCCTGGGCATAGTAGACATTCAATAAATGTTCCCTGAGTAAATATTAGCTAATATTTCTTGAATGCTTACTATATGTCAGGCTGGCCTAAGTGCTTTATATACATTAATTTGTTTAATTTTCACAACATCCCTAAGACAAAGATATTTTCATTATTGCCATTTTAAAAGGAGGAAACAGGCACAAAGAGCTTAAGTAATTTATTCAAGGCTACATGGGTAGTAAGTGGCCCAGCCAGGATTTGAAGCTATAGAGTCTGGTTTTAGTGCTCACATTTTTGGTGATTTGTGGACACTTGTCACCAAAATGTAGAGAGTTCACGAACCATCAACCCTCTTGGTTCTTTGCCAGAGAAAGGGGAAATAGAATTCCATGATACTCTTGGGGGGGGTGGAATAGGGTCTTCCAGAGGCTATACTTTGTTTTCTGCCAGAAAAACAGCCAATTTAATCTCATTTAATCTTCTTAATAACCCTATGTGATAGGCAATATTATTTGCATTTAGAAAAGTGAGACTCAGCAAGATAAAGAACATGTTCAAAGTCACAAAGCTAGTAAATAGCAGAGTCAGTGTTCTTTTCATTACACCAAGTTTCTATGTCAGGTAAAAACTATAGTTCCTGGATTATCTTTGATCAGAAAATGAGGCTGGACCCCCCGCCCTCCCTCTGTGATACCCTCACCATCTGAAACTTGCTCAAGACAGCCCAGTGTGGTAGAAAGTGCAACAAAAGATAAAGGGACATTGCTTTATTGAAGAAAATGAGTTTGTTTAAAATAAATGCCCTAGACACTGAGCCAAATGGTTAGAGAGACATGAAGGTGATTCTAAAAAGAAAAGAATTGAGTTGCTGCCTTCTGGGCTGAGCCATCATCCTGTCTGAGAGGTCCAGAGACCAGGATCCCAGCCTGTATTGTAATCACAGAAGAGTTCAGCTTCCCCAAAAGAAGCTCCCAAGAGGAATCCTGGATGCCATTCTCTTTAAGCAGAGTTGCTCTCTGCTTTGACACCTGGGTCTGAGGAAGCCCTTTGCAAGTCTGATTGGCTGAGCCCAGTCACACGACCAAATCCTAGCTCAGAAGCTGGGCTCAGCCAGTCTCACAATCCTTGACTCTGAACCTGGAGTGCAGAATGCAGAGAAGCAGGCATCATGGAGAATTTGCTGAGCATGTTTCTTCGGCAGTTTTCTGAGCTCCTCAATATGCTTTCAGTAAGATACTCCCAAAGACAGATGAGGTGGTCGGGCTCATTCCGCAGCCCCGTTCTGCTGCCACATTCAGGTTTGGCCCAGATTCTTGTCTTTAAAGCCTTTAAAGCCTTTAAAGCCCAAGTTGAGAAACGGGGCTGGCAATTAAATAGGGAAACAAAAGCATCAGCTGAAAGCTGCCTTGGTAGTATGGTGCTGTGATGCTCAACACCTGAGTTGACTTCCATCTGTGTGCTCCTTTTGGAGCCACTAGCCTTCACTCTTGGAACTCATCCCTGGGCCTATATTCCTCCAGGATGCTTAGTTTCTGTCCCAGTTTGAGGAAATTGCCCATATTGGTATCTGAGTCTCCAGCCGTCCACTCACTCTACCAAATGGACCTTCAGGGGAATCTGACCCTCCCATGCATATCCACTTTCAGCTCACAGACAGCTCTCTTGAGATGGACTAAGCTTAACCACAGGGGAAGAAGGACCGTAAACCTTCAAAAGCCAGGAGGAGACTTGGGTAGAAGCTTACTTTACCTCTTAGTAGTTGTTTGTCTCAATCTGTCCAAATTTCAATATCTGTAAAATGGGAATAGAAATGGGACCTATCATAGGGTTGTACTGAAGCTTGAATGAGATAGTGTATTAAAAATCTGTTCAATAAATGATCTCTCACTTTCACTTGAATTTGTATCATCCATCTCTTTTCTGTCCATTGTGACACTAAAGAAACATCTTACTAGTGCTCCTCGAATCCCATAACTAATATACTTCATGTGTACTAATATATTAGACCACATAATACACAATATACTTAGTTATTTTATACCTATTATTTCATTGACTCTTAAGATGATTCTTTTGAAGAAAGCAGCAAGGGATTCATGTCTGTTCTACTGAGGTCTACATCTTTCAGCCTTTAAAATGCAAACAGTCTGCTTATGGGAGTGACCTGTTATTTGCTTAGAGATGTTCCCTGTTCAGCCATTTCCCAAGTTACTCATACTTTGTTGGCTTAAAGGTTTAGTCCACTTTTTGAACTGATGCCTTTGGATTTAGTGAACAGACTTTGAAATATCTACTTGATTTTACTTCTTGGGTAATCCTGTGGATTATTAAATCTCCTTATCAGACCATCAGAATTTCCCTGTTAGAGGCTACGCCACTGCTCACTGGTTCCACTCACAGCAGTCACGGGTAAGAGGCACCTGCCCCTTGGCAGCCCAGTCTCCAGCCTGACTTGGTGTTTCACCACTGGTGACCTCATTATATAGAAAACTCTTTCAGTTTAGACGGCTTTCCTAAGAGTTAATGCTGCTTCCTTATATTTCCTTATAGCTCTTATACTTTTTGTGTCTTCTAATTCTCTATGGTTAGATCTTTTGTATTGCTATGGTACACACACACAATCATTCCTTTCCTTCTCAGAAAGTAAACACATGGGCTCTGATGGCCTGCAGGCTCTTATCACTCTCGGTGAAATTGGAAGCCCGTCTAAAATATAGGGTCTCTCTTCATTCTCTGGTCTAGATCTCTAGTGGACAGTAGCTGATATTAACAGTGGTCCTAGGCTAGTCTGGGTTCTGGTCTAAGCTTTGTCTCTGACTCCCTGGAACTTGGGCACATTATTTCACCTCTGTAGATTTCAGTGTTTTCATCTGTAGCATTAGAATAATTATATATGCCTTGATTGATTCCCAGGATAGTTGTGAAGATCCAAAGATATGTGAATATATTTTAAAAAATTATAAAGTAGCCTATAAATGTGTGATGTTCATATTATTAAATTTAATGCTAATCAAAGTAATTGGCTAAGAACTAAAATGTACAGAGAAATGAACCATTTTAATTATTGGTCAGATGTTAACATTACCAGTTAATCGCTGAAATTCTGACTTTATGAAAATATTTTGGGAAGACTCGCTGATACTGAGCCAGTATTTATATTTTAGCAGAAATAACTAAGTAGATATTCAAGAAATATGAAATCAGGATTTCCTCTTTAGTGCTCTTTCCTCATCAGACAGGTAAATACAGAATGATGAATTATTACCCAGTTAAGAAATAACATGAAAGCTTTTTTTTTTAATAGCTAAGGTTAGGAAAGAGCTTGTCAAATTCCTTGTATGTGCATGTGCCTGTGGTGAGTTGGCTGCATGAAATATGTGCATCATTTAGTTTTGACAACTCTACTGTTCAGTAGTCACTATCGCCCCCATTTTATAGATGAAGAAATTGAGACTTGGAAACAAGTGACTTGCTTCTTTCGAGTCGCAGTGTTAGTAGATGATAGAACTAGGATTCACACTCATGTCTGTACTTCCAAAAATCTCTGGATTTTTCACCGCCCCTTAGTCTCCCCCACCAGGTACTGAAGAGTCCCGATATGCCACATAAGAAAGGATCTGGAGTGGTAGGAATTTCTGGGAAGGATAAGAAATTAGTGAGGACATCTGAGAAATCAGACAGACAGCTGCACAGACAGGCAGACAGACACACACACACATACACTCTTTTCCTTTCCCTAGTCACAGTTGTTAGTTCCACTTACATTCCAATCCAATTGAAAGAAAGAAACTTTTGTCTGTATTTTTTACTCAGGCACTCCAGGCATCTAGAACGGCATCTAATATATAACAGATCACAATAAATATTTGCTAAATGGATGAATGAAATTCATTAGTTTACTTGGTAAATAGATGGACATGTGAATAGATTGGAAAAATAGGCATCAGTCTCTGGTACTATGTTTGCTTGTTTCTGCGTAAGGTATTTGAAATGGTTAATGCCTGGTGCAGACGTTCCAATTCAACAATGTACTGGTCCTTTTCACAGCTCTGTAATCCTTCTCCTGAGATTGTTATTGCAAGCTGGAGATAAACATAGCACAGTTCAGTTCAGAATTGGGCTCCTCAGTCCCTTTGGTTCATTTCCTCCCAAATTCATGAATTCAGGAAGAGCTTGTCAACTCTCTGAACGAGACGACTGTGGCAGAACAAATTTATGAATCCAATCAGAAATGAACAGAAGTGATTCCAGTGGTTTGATGGATGTGCCTCAACAAATCCCTGCCTCCCCCGGAAGCCGGGCGGTTGAAGGAAGTTTGAAGAGAGGACATGAGAAATCTATTTGTGACGCACTATGCACCCCGAGTGAATGGGCCTGGAGGTAAGGAAGGCAGCGGGCTGCATCCATCAGCATCGCCAACATCTGTCCTCCCTTCCAGCCACTCCACTGAGGCCCACTGACCACAGTCTGTCACTAGATCGAGTGCTCAGACGTTCTGCTTGAGCAGAATGTTCACAGCACTAGTATCAGGGTGAACCCAAACATTAGAGGGAAAAATGGAACTAGGGCGGAGGAATGGTAGAGGGCAAGGCTAGCAAACTCCCCCAGTAATGGCCACCAGGTTGCTAAAGGAATCAGTGTTGCAGAGGACTGGATTCTGTGATGGAAAGACCTATTCCCACCCCCAACCCCCTTCATATGAGAAGTTGTGTTGACATGTGCCTGAGTTCATTCTACCCCAACTCAAGCGTGCAGATTTTCCCATGCCTAACTGGTGCTGTTCAGCCACAACCAGCTTCTTGGAAATCATAATCTCAGCCAGTGTATTGGATACTTCCTGTGTAGCAGGTTCTGTGCTAGGCACTTCAAGACATGATGTCTTTGGATCCTCGTGATTAGATAGAAGTCAGAATCACCTCTATTTCATAAATGGAGAAACGGATGCTTAAAGAAGTTAAATAATTTATCTAGACTACACAGCTGGTAAGAGGGAGAGCAGAGATTCTGTCTTCCCTGGAGCCTGAACCCCAACTCACTGAGAATTGCCATTCTCTGAACTTGAACAACTGTGGGAATGCCCCATTCTCACCCCCAATCCTACAGGTTTGGCCTTTTAGCTTCTCCTAATTCCCAGTCTCCCTTATCTGGACATGGGCATTCAAATGCTTTGCACTATGTCTACTCCTGTGATTTACCTCAACAACCATAGGTCCTCTGAGGCTTCTGGCCATGTTGTTCAATAGCTGCAATTTTTCATGCAGCTTCCAGTGTTTCTGCATGACAGAAAAGCAAAGGGGAAGCAGAGAACTCTTTGACATTGGTGAATCAGGACTCACGGGAGTTACGGTGTCATTAGGAATGAGGTGATGGGGGTCTCTGAGAAATATGTAGCTCAGAGGGTTCTAAGAAGAGTTGTAGGGTTCAAATCCTGATTTGACTGCTGTGTGACCTGGGCAAATTACTTAACTTCTTTGGTACTCTAACACCGTGTCTACAAAATGAGGAAAATTGTTCTTACAAGACAGGACACCAAGTGCTGCCTGTAAGGATGAAGTATGTGGGGTCTGTGGCCCATTGCCTGATGCTTAGAAGATGAACCAACATTGATTTCCTTGAACCCATGTTATGAAAGGGATGGTTTCTAGAGAGTTCCTCACTGAGGAGTAGTCCCAGTGAATAAAACATCAGGTCTTCTGTGCTAGGCTGATCCTCCTGCCCCAGAATCTAACCCCCAAAAGTACTCTCCTACCTTCCACCTGAGCTCAGATGTGCCAATAGCATGGAGCTTACCGATCTTTGGCTCAGGGGACACTCTAAAGGGTAGAACGGAGCCTCCTTTCTGTGAACACTCAAGAGGCCCTCAGGGGGCAGGCACTTCCTAGATATCCCCTTGGTGCCACAGCTCCTAAGATAGGACGTCACGGACGTCTTCCAGCTCTTACCCAGACCTGCTTTTGCAATCTGCACAGACTGATGTCTCCTGGCTTCTTGGCGCAGAACAGAGAAACTGAAGAAGTCTCCCTGCCGTGGGAGCTCTCAGCCAGGTCCAAAGAGAAGAAGGAAAGGCAGGAGAAGGGAACTACTACTGACTGCATTCTGTCTCATGCCAGGTTCTGCCCTCCTCACTGCCTGCATTATCTCCAAAATCCCTAACAACAAGGCTTGTGGGGTGGATATTGTCTCCCCCTTTTCACCAGGGTAGAAACTCAGAGACCTTAAGTGACGTGGCCAAGGTCACACAAGTTTGAATCTAGATCTGTCAGAAGATAAGCCTTCTCCTTTAGCATGCTGCCTGATGTGGGAAGGGATGATAGGGAAGTGAAGGGACAGAGAGGAAAGGGACACTGGATTCTGATTCCAGGGCAGAGAACATGCGGCAGTGAGATCTGTGGTTCTGAATGTCTGACTTGGGTCTCAGACATCCCCTTGCATGTACCTCTGAGTCTTTGTTTCCTTCGGCCAACATTTCAGGAAGACAATTGTCAGGTGAGGCTTGGACACCTGGTCTTCTCTGCTTGGACCCAGGGAAGGTCATCTCATAATTAACTTTGTGACACAACTCATTGGAATGAGAAGGGTATTCTTCAGTTGTTTTGTGGTACAGAACAAATGCCTCATTAATCACATCAACCTGAGCCCGAGCACTAATAATGTGAGGGAGAATAATGAGTTGGCATCACCTGGGACACAACTGCAGCCACAGAGCCATTCTTCAAAGGAGCCCATCATGCTTGGACTTGGAAAGTATTCACAGGAGGGGTGAAGGACGAGATGGGGGAGAGAGTTGCAGAGAGAGGAAGAGGGGCTCTAGCAGCTCTCCTTCAGAGAAATTGGGGAGCAAGGGAAAGCACAGCATTTTGAGGTCCATGATCCTGGGGCTAAGAAGTAGAGTCAAGGACCAGACTATTTTGGGGTTTGGGACAACATCCCAGAAGCAAAAAAATCTACTCCATGGGGCCACACTGCCATGGGCTCTTGGTTCCAGCATAGCCTCTCTGGGCCCATCCAGACAAGAACACAGATAGAGATGGGACCTCTAGGTCATGTGCTGGTTTCAAATCCATAAGCTATTACTTCATTTGTTCCTTTGCTCATTCATTCATTCACTGATCTTATCACCCATTCAGTCAATAAATAGTCATTGTGGAGAGTCTTGACTTTGAACTGGAAAGACATCTGATGAATGTGGCCACCCTGGTTATCTCATACCAATCAAAAGCTCTGACTGACTGCTGGGTCATCGTAGACTTCCCATATGTTGAATCACAGGAGAATATCATCCCAATATCCCAATTAAATGAACCCAGTTTTAGCTATCTTTGATTTATAAAACTGAAAATAAATTACTACATAGTTGGTGCACTTTATTTGCAAACAAAAAATTTGAAACATAAGATTTAGTGGGGCTGGTGAGAATAAGAGGTCCTTGGTGATAAAAAAAAAGTAAAAATCATCTGAATTAGCCCTAATCCCTCATTTTAAACATAAAGAGACCAGTGCCTTCTGAGAAGGAGGTTTTGCCCAAAATCAGCACAAAATCTGAGACAAAGAAGGAATTGAAGCCCAGAGAGTCTTGACTCCTGGTTCCATACCGTTTCCGTCACATCATTTCATGAAACCTATCTGATGCAAGGAAGATAGGTGATCTTCCCAGTCATGATAGGACTGGCCTAAGCCCTTAGGAGACAGGCCAACTTTCCCAAGTAGAGTACATCCAGCCACTTGTTGGGGTGTCCATACGCTGGCTGGCTGTACAGGAAGCTGTCCTAAGCTTCCACACTCCTGGGTCTCCTCAACCTTCCTCAGCCTCATCCCAGGCCAGAAGCTGGCCCACCTCAGAGTGAAGCCACCCTTCCCTCTAACTCAGAACTCAGTCTCCAGCCATATGGGGGTCCCCTTGAAAGAACACGGGGCTCAGGAAAGAGCTTGGAGACTCTGACAGAAAATGTTGAAAGGCTGAGAAGATTTCACAGGAATCCAAAGTGAAGTAGATTAGAGTCAGCAGAAGAGAACCTTCAACTGAACAAAGATATCATCTGAGGAAGGAATTCTTTTTCTCAGTAGAAAGCATCTTTTATTTAGGTAACTATTTCACAATACAGTGATAAATACACCTGCTGGTTTTAATAAATTGAGTGAAGGCTATTAGTTAAAAATATTTTTAAAATGCAAAAAAATGTTTATATTTTAAGCCAAAGGTCTAAATGTGCAGTCAGTCAGACTTCAGCCCCCAAATATCACACATGGGAGAAGAAGTTGGGGAGGGGGCTTTGTTGTTGAAGTGATAGGTAGGTGCAAACAAATAGTCTTTAAATTATCTTCAAATAGTCAAAATGTCTTCGCCCAGGAAGGGATTCCTCTTTCAGTGACCTGGAGGGGAATGGAATGAATGCTGACTTCATATTTTGGTCCATATTAGGACCAAGTCTTATTTTACTTTGCGAGACAAGGTTTATTGTAGGAATGGTCCTAGGATGGGACCAAATCTAGTCAGTACTTTTCAGTCCTTACTCTGCAGTCCTTGACTCTTGAGCATTCTTTCCTTTTTAAACTCTTTTCTTCCTACTGCCTCAGTGGTACTTAAATAACCGTGCGTGTGTGTGTTTGTGTGTGTGTGTTCCTGATGCTTTCCAACCCTCCACCCTTCTCCCATTCTCTTCGTTCAAGGCCCTAGGACTATTCCATACTCTCTTTCCTCATCTCCATTTAAAGCCTCTTAATGTATCACCATCTCCCTTAACATATAGACTCCTTAAAAATGGCTTTTTCCCCATGGTCTGTTCCCTGCCTCTTTGGTCTCATCTTTCCCTAGAGTCTCCTTGAATTATGTCTAGTATTTGGAATACACTTCTTCTTGCATCTAAGATTTTTCACATATAAGTCAGATTTATAGATGAGGAAATCAGAGCTCTAAGAGATGAGATAATTTATACCTAAGGTCACATGATTGTTAGGAGGAGGCCAGAACACCGCTTTGGGTATCCTGGTTTCTTTCCTTGGAGTCTTGTGGGATCATGTAGCATGCAGGGTAGACAGATTTCGATAACCAGGCTCTCATCCAATATGGTGATGCTTTCTCCAGTAGTATCCACGATTCTTTGCCCTGCCAGCAGGTGAACTGAAATCCACCCTGCTCTAGATGCAACACTAGGGAAGAGGAGATGCTCACTGGTGCCACCTAGTGGTGAGTATGCTCTATTTCACTGTGCCCTCCAGTGCAAGGGCAAAGGGTTTCCCTGTGCTTCACTCAACTGCAAGAATAACTACCCATCTGTGACCACCTAGATGGGTGGGATGGGTGGGGGGTTGGAGGGAGGTCCAAGAGGGAGGAGATATAGGTATACATATAACTGATTCACTTCATTGTACAGCAGAAACTAACACAACATTGTAAAGCAATTATACTCCAGTAAAAGAAAGAAAGGAAAGAAAGAAAAAAAGAAAGAAAGAAAAGAATGAGATTAAAAAAAAGAATAACTACCCATCTCACCCTCATCTTCTTCTCCTTCTCCTTCTCCTTTTTACCTGCTGTCTCTTCTCCATCTTCTTCCACTTCTGTTGTCATCTTTCTACTCTTTCTCTTTATAATCCTTCCTTTTTTTCCTTCTTTGCCTTCTTTTTAAACATTCCCTTTTTCTTTTCCCTGCAGTCCTCAGCAGGACAGCACTTTTGATCCTGACTCTCATTGGTCCTTGGCCTCTCACTTGTTATAACAGGAAATCAACAGCTCTCTCTTTTCTCCTCTGCCTCGCATTCCCAGTCTTCTGCAAAAGTCTCGTCCTACAGCACTGCGCTGTGTGAGGCTTGAGGATCTAAGTCAGGACACGTGTTTGTATCAGGGATTGCTTTAATTAGAGTCTATGAGACTTCAGGCAAGTCATTTCATTACTGAGTGCCTTTGCTGCCTTACCTATTGTAGGGATAACCAAGACTACTTTGCTAGACTGAGGTGAGGATTAAATGAGACAAGACATGATGATGGCATCTTATCAGCTACAAGTTCTCAAAACCATGGGGCCTGGAACACCTGCTAATTCCTGTGGGGTAACCATCTTCCACGTGCCCCATCACCCAGCCTATATTCTAGGCACCACTGGTCCCTCACTGCCATATTGCCCCATCATAGCCCACATCCAACTTGCGTATTTGTCATCTGCCAGAGACCAACTCCTATGTCAGCTCTGCCAGAGGCCTTCCTTGCTGCAGTTCCTTAAACATCAGCATTCCCTCCAGCACTGTGTTCTTTACTCTATGCCTGTGGTAAAGGCTTTTCTACTCAGTTAGGTATAAGTAATAGATGAAAGAGAAATTATTTTCCTTTTAAATTCTCTGTGGCACTAACCTAGCTCTGAGTACAGAGGTGACTCTCAATGAGTACTTGATTTATTGATTTCCTAAAGCTTTCCAGAGTGCTGCTTAATTCTAGTGCTGGGAAGTAGAAGCCTGAAGGCTCATGAGCTATGTCAACACCCCTCAATTTTTTTCTGCACAAAACAGTGCATGAAAGCATTAAAGGATCAGACAGAAATGGCTTTGAGCCCCAACTCCACTACTCCCTGGCTGTGTGGTCTCAGGCATAATACTTAACTTCTCTGATCCTTATATTGCTTTTTTTTTTTCCTGTAAAATGGGACTATTACTAGTATCTACCTCATAGGTTTGTTGTGAGGATTAAATAAGATAATGGTTATTAGGTTCTTCCAAAAATTAGCAATAGATTCATTTTAGCTCCACCCTCTCTACTTTTTCCCAAATGATTCATCTGTCATGATTCCCTTCCTCATAGTAGAGACTGGTCTGTCAGATGAATGGGAGAAATGAGGAATCTGTAAACACTGATGCGTCAAGAAGTCAAAGACATATTCAGAAGGGCAAATGACCTTACAGTCTAGTCATTTAGAGGCAGCCTTGCTGCCTTTTAATGCTAGGGACATTTTAACATGCCTTCTCCCCATTTTCCCTTATCAAGGCATGGGGGGCTTCCCTGGTGGCGCAGTGGTTGAGAGTCCGCCTGCCGATGCAGGGAACATGGGTTCGTGCCCCGGTCCAGGAGGATCCCATGTGCCGCGGAGCGGCTGGGCCCGTGAGCCGTGGCCGCTGGGCCTGCGCGTCCGGAGCCTGTGCTCCGCGGCGGGAGGGGTCCCAACAGTGAGAGGCCTACATACTGCAATAAAAAAAAAAAAAAAAAAAAAAAAGGCATGGGTACAACAGATACAATCATTGCACACCTGTTCCTATCTCATCCTTGAGCCCAGCCCACATCAAAATGACCTTAGCAGAATCTCCACTGTTGTGCTAAAATATGTCTCAAGATGCAATTCCACCATTGGGGCAAGATGGGTTCCCCTACAACACCAAGCAATTCATAGACACCAGCTGGGTATCTTATAATTCAACTCAATTCTGACACTATCTGTGCAGAGATAGCTTCAGATTCCACAGGTTAACAGCTCAGTCCCACAAAATGGTCCCCATTTCAAATGCTGATCACAAGTCCAGATTGTTACCTGAACTTTTGACTGACTGGCTATAAATCACAGGTTCCCATAATCTCCTTTTGGGTTTGATTAATTTGCTAGAGCAGCTCACAGACTCAGGAAACCTGTTTATTCACTAGAATAACAGATTATTACGAAGGACGTTAAAGGGTACAAATCAACAGCTAGATAAAGTGATTCATAGGGTGAGGTTCCAAACAAAGGAGTTTCTGTCCTCCTGGAGCTTGGGGCTCAGCCTGGTGGCAGGAGAACTTTTTCTAGTTCCCAACCTGGAAGCTCCCCATGTACCCTCCTTTTGGGTTTTTATGGAGGCTCCATTACACAGGCATTGTTGATTAAATCATTGGCCATCAGTGACTGATTCAACCTCCAGCTCCTCTCCATTTCCCAGAAATCAGGAGGCAAGACTGAGTTCCACCCCTCTGTTCATGGTTGGTTCCCCTGATAGCCAACTCTCCCCATCCTTAGGTGTTTTCCAAGTCACCTCATTAACAGAAACCCAGTAGTGATGGTGGAAAAGGGCTTGTTAAGAATAACAAGACACTCATTTCAACTTTATGGCTCAGAAGGGTTTTCAGGAACTGAGGACAAGAGGCCAAATATCATAACAAAAGATTGCTTTTATCACTCAGGGAATTCCAAGGGTTTTGGAGAGTTGTGAGCCAGGAGCTGTGGACAAAGACCAAATATGTATTTCTTATAAGTCACAATATCACCCCTGCCAGGGAAGGCAGTGCTCAGACCAAAAGGAGGCTGCTGGTGAGGGTTAAATACTGTTGAGATAGAGACCAAGCAGTTCTAGTAAGTGGCCCAGGCACAGAAGTGCAAACTAAAATACCAGAGGTGTCAAAGCAGAAGTAGTTGCCACCTAGGAAGGCAAGTTAAGGAATGCCACCATCCCTCAAAGCAAGTAAAGTGGCTGATACCCCAGTGGGAAGGAAGGTATGGCCCCCAGAAATTCCTGTTAACTTCTTTGGCCCCTAAATTGCAATTTTGGCAAGGTTTTTAAATTCATTTGCTCCATGAGAAGGAAGAACAGAATTCTTTTTTTTTTTTAAGAATTCTTTTTTTAATTGAAGTATAGTTGATTTACAACATTATGTTTTAGGTGTAGCAAACTGATTCAGTTATATATATATATATATATATATATATATATATATATAATTTTCAGATTATTTTCCATGATAGATTATTATAAAATATTGAATATAATTCCCTGTGCTATACAGTAAATACTTGTTGCTTATCTATTTTATGTATAATCACTTGTACCTGTTAAACCCATACTCCTTGTTTATCCCCCTGCCTTCCCCATTGGTAACCATAAGTTTGTTTTCTATGTCTGTGAGTCTATTTCATTTTGTATATAAATTCATTTGTATTACTTTTCAGATTCCACACATAAGTGATATCATATATTTGTCATTCTCTGTCTGACTTACTTCAGTTGGTATGATATTCTCTAGGTCCATCCATGTTGCTGCAAATGGCAATATATCATTCTTTATTATGGCTGAGTAATATTCCATTGTATATATGTACCACATCTTTTTTTTTTTAACATCTTTATTGGAGTATAATTGCTTTACAATGGTGTGTTAGTTTCTTCTTTATAACAGAGTGAATCAGCTATACGTATAGATATATCCCCATATCTCTTCCCTCTTGCGTCTCCCTCCCTCCCACCCTCCCTATCCCACCCTCTAGTTGGTCACAAAGCACCGAGCTGATCTTCCTGGGCTATGCAGCTGCTTCCCACTAGCTATCAGTTTTACATTTGGTAGTGTATATATGTCCATGCCACTCTATCACTTTGTCCCAGCTTACCCTTCCCCCTCCCTGTGTTCTCAAGTCGATTCTCTAGTAGGTCTGCGTCTTTATTCCTGTCCTGACCCTAGGTTCTTCATGACCTTTTTTTTTTTTTAGATCCCATATATATGTGTTAGCATATGGTATTTGTTTTTCTCTTTTTGACTTACTTCACTCTGTATGACAGACCGTAGGTCCATCCGCCTCACTACAAATAACTCAATTTCATTTCTTTTTATGGCTGAGTAATATTCCATTGTATATATGTGCCACATCTTCTTTATCCATTCATCTGTTGATGGACACTTAGGTTGCTTCCATGTCCTGGCTATTGTAAACAAAGCTGCAATGAACATTGTGGTACATGACACTTTCTGAATTATGGTTTTTCTCAGGGTATATGCCCAGAAGTGGGATTGCTGGGTCGTATGGTAGTTCTATTTTTAGTTTTCTAAGGAACCTCCATACTGTTCTCCATAGTGGCTGTATTAATTTACATGCCCACCAACAGTGCAAGAGGGTTCCCTTTTCTCCACACCCTCTCCAGCATTTATTGGTTGTAGATTTTATGATGAAGGCCATTCTGACTGATGTGAGGTGATATCTCATTGTAGTTTTGATTTGCATTTCTCTAATGTTTAATGATGTTGAGCATTCTTTAATGTGTTTGTTGGCAATCTGTATATCTTCTTTGGAGAAATGTCTATTTAGGTCTTCTGTCCATTTTTGGATTGGGTTGTTTGTTTTTCTGATATTGAGCTGCATGAGCTACTTATAAATTTTGCAGATTAATTCTTTGTCAGTTACTTCATTTGCAAATATTTTCTCCCATTCTGAGGGTTGTCTTTTCATCTTGTTTATAGTTTCCTTTGCTGTGCAAAAGCTTTTAAGTTTCATTAGGTCCCATTTGTTTATTTTTGTTTTTATTTCCATTTCTCTAGGAGGTGGGTCAAAAAGAATCTTGCTGTGATTTATGTCATAGAATGTTCTGCCTATGTTTTCTTCTAATAGTTTTATAGTGTCTGGCCTTACATTAATCCATTTTGAGTTTATTTTTGAGTATGGTGTTAGGGAGTGTTCTAATTTCATTCTTTTATATGTAGCTGGCCAGTTTTGCCAGCACTACTTATTGAAGAGGCTGTCTTTTCTCCATTACATATTCTTGCCTGCTTTATCAAAAATAAGGTGACCATATGTGCGTGGGTTTATCTCTGGACTTTCTATGCTGTGCCATTGATCTATATTTCTGTTTTTGTGCCAGTACCATACTGTCTTGATTACTGTAGCTTTGTAGTATAGTCTGAAGTCAGGGAGCCTGATTCCTCCAGCTCCGTTTTGCTTTCTCAAGATTCCTTTGGCTACTCGGGGTCTTTTGTGTTTCCATACAAATTGTGAAATTTTTTGTTCTAGTTCTGTGAAAAATGCCAGTGGTCATTTGATAGGGATTGCACCGAATCTATAGTTTGCTTTGGGTAGTATAGTCATTTTCACAAGGTAGGTTCTTCCAATCCAAAAACATGGTATGTCTCTCCATCTGTTGGTATCATCTTTAATTTCTTTCATCAGTGTCTTAATAGTTTTCTGCATTCAGGTCTTTTGTCTCCTTAGGTAGATTTATTCCTAGGTATTTTATTCTTTTTGTTGCAGTGATAAATGGGAGTGTTTCCTTAATTTCACTATCAGATTTTTCATCATTAGTATATAGGAATGCAAGAGAATTCTGTGCATTAATTTTGTATCCTGCTACTTTACCAAATTCATTGATTAGCTCTAGTAGTTTTCTGGTAGGATCTTTAGGATTCTCTATGTGTAGTATCATGTCATCTGCAAACAGTGACAGCTTTACTTCTTCTTTTCCGATTTGGATTCCTTTTATTTCTCTTTCTTCTCTGATTGCTGTGGCTAAAACTTCCAAAACAATGTTGAATAATAGTGGTGCGAGTGGGCAACCTTGTCTTGTTCCTGATCTTAGTGGAAATGGTTTCAGTTTTTCACCATTGAGGACGATGTTGGCTGTGGGTTTGTCATATATGGCCTTTATTATGTTGAGGAAAGTTCCCTCTATGCCTACTTTCTGGAGGGTTTTTATCATAAATGGGTGTTGAATTTTGTCAAAAGCTTTTTCTGCATCTATTGAGATGATCATATGGTTTTTATCCTTCAGTTTGTTATTATGGTGTATCACATTGATTGATTTGCGTATGTTGAAGAATCCTTGCATTCCTGGGATAAACCCTACTTGATCATGGTGTATGATCCTTTTAATGTGCTTTGGATTCTGTTTGCTAGTATTTTGTTGAGGATTTTTGCATCTATGTTCATCAGTGATATTGGTCTGTAGTTTTCTTTCTTTGTGACGTCTTTTTCTGGTTTTGGTATCAGGGTGATGGTGGACTCGTAAAATGAGTTTGGGAGTGTTCCTCCCTCTGCTATATTTTGGAAGAGTTTGAGAAGGATAGGTGTTAGCTCTTCTCTAAATGTTTGGTAGAATTCTCCTGTGAAGCCATCTGGTCCTGAGGTTTTGTTTGTTGGAAGGTTTTTAATCACAGTCTCAATTTCAGTGCTTGTGATTGGTCTGTTTATATTTTCTCTTTCTTCCTGGTTCAGTCTCAGAAGGTTGTGCTTTTCTAAGAATTTGTCCATTTCTTCCAGGTTTTCCCTTTTATTGGCAAAGAGTTGCTTGTAGGAATCTCTCATGATCCTTTGTATTTCTGCAGTGTCAGTTGTTACTTCTTCATTTCTAATTCTATTGATTTGAGTCTTCTCCCTTTTTATCTTGATGAGTCTGGATAATGGTTTATCAACTTTATCTTCTCAAAGAGCCAGCTTTTAGTTTTATTGATCTTTGCTATTGTTTCCTTCATTTCTTTTTCATTTATTTCTGATCTGATCTTTATGATTTCTTTCCTTCTGCTAACTTTGGGGTTTTTTTGTTCTTTCTCTGATTGCTTTAGGTGTAAGATTAGGTTGTTTATTTGAGATGTTTCTTATTTCTTAAGGTAGGATTGTGCTGCTATAAACTTCCCTCTTAGAGCTGCTTTTGTTGCATCCCATAGGTTTTGGGTCGTCGTGGTTTTCATTGTCATTTGCTTCTAGGTATTTTGGGATTTCCTCTTTGATTTCTTCAGTGATCTCTTGGTTATTAAGTAGTGTATTGTTTAGCCTCCATATGTTTGTATATTTTACAGATCTTTTCCTGTAATTGATACTTAGTCTCATAGCGTTGTGGTCAGAAAAGATACATGATCGATTTCAATTTTATTAAATTTACCAAGGCTTGATTTGTGACCTAAGGTATGATCTATCCTGGAGAATGTTCCATGAGCACTTGAGAAGAAAGTGTATTCTGCTTTTTTGAATGGAATGTCCTATAAATATCAATTAAGTCCATCTTGTTTAATGTATCATTTAAAGCTTGTGTTTCCTTATTTGTTTTCATTTTGGATAATAGGTCCACTGGTGAAAGTGGGGTGTTAAAGTCCCCTACTATGATTGTGTTACTGTCGATTTCCCCTTTTATGGCTGTTAGCATTTGCCTTATGTATTGAGGTGCTCCTATGTTGGAAGCATAAATATTTACAATTGTTACATCTTCTTCATGGATTGATCCTTTGATCATTATGTCATGTCCTTTAATAGTCTTTGTTTTAAAGTCCATTTTGTCTGATATGGGAATTGCTACTCCAGGTTTCTTTTGAGTTCTATTTGCATAGAACATCTTTTTCCATCCCCTGACTTTCAGTCTGTATGTGTCCCTAGGCCTGAAGTGGGTCTCTTGTAGACAGCATATATACGGGTCTTGTTTTTGTATCCATTCAGCCAATCTATGTCTTTTTGTTGGAACATTTAAACCGTTTACATTTAAGGCAATTATCGATATGTATGTTCCTATTACCATTTTCTTAATTGTTTTGGGTTTATTCTTGTCGTCTTTTCCTTCTCTTGTGTTTCCTGCCTAGGGAAGTTCCTTTAGCATTTGCTGTAAAGCTGGTTTGATGGTGCTGAATTCTCTTAGCTTTTGCTTGTCTGTAAAGGTGTTAATTTCTCCATCAAATCTGAATGAGATCCTTGCTGGGTAGAGTAATCTTGGTTGTAGGTTTTTCTCCTTCATCACTTTAAATGTGTCCTGCCAGTCCCTTCTGGCTTGCAGAGTTTCTGCTGAAAGATCAGCTGTTTATCTTATGGGGATTCCCTTATGTATTATTTATTGTTCTTCCCTTGCTTCTTTTAATATTTGTTCTTTGTATTTAAGTTTTGATAGTTTGATTAATATGTGTCTTGGCATATTTCTCCTTGGATTTATCCTGTATGGGATTCTCTGTGCTTTCTGGACTTGATTAACTATTTCCTTTCCCATATTAGGGAAGTTTTCAACTATAATCTCTTCAAATATTTTCTCAGTCCCTTTCTTTTTCTCTTCTTCTTCTGGGACCCCTATAATTCGAATGTTGGTGCATTTAATGTTGTCCCAGAGGTCTCTGAGACTGTCCTCAATTCTTTTCATTCTTTTTTCTTTATTCTGCTCTGCAATAGTTATTTCCACTATTTTGTTTTCCAGGTCACTTATCCATTCTTCAGCCTCAGTTATTCTGCTATTGATTCCTTCTAGAGAATTTTTAATTTCACTTATTGTGTTGTTCATCATTGTTTGTTTGCTCTTTAGTTCTTCTAGGTCCTTGTTAAACGTTTCTTGTATTTTCTCCATATTAATTCCAAGATTTTGGATCATCTTTACTATCATTACTCTGAATTCTTTTTCAGGTAGACTGCCTATTTCCTCCTCATTTGTTTGGTCTGGTGGGTTTTTTCCTTGCTCTTTCATCTGCTGTGTGTTTCTCTGTCTTCTCATTTTGCTTAACTTACTGTGTCTGGGGTCTCCTTTTCGCAGGCTGCAGGATTGTCGTCCCCATTGTTTTTGGTGTCTGCCTCTAGTGGCTAAGGTTGGTTCAGTGGGTTGTGTAGACTTCTTGGTGGAGGGGACTAGTGCCTGTGTTGTGGTGGATGAGGCTGGATCTTATCTTTCTGGTGGGCAGGACCGTGTCTGGTGGTGTGTTTTGGGGTGTCTGTGGCCTTATTATGATTTTACACAGCCTCTCTGCTAATGGTTGGGGTTGTGTTCCTGTCTTGCTAGTTGTTTGGCATGGGGTGTCCAGCACTGGAGCTTGCTGGTCGTTGAGTGGAGCTGGGTCTTGGCGTTGAGATGGCGATCTCTGGGAGATTTTCGCCATTTGATATTTCGTGGAGCTGGGAGGTCTTTGGTGGACCAGTGTCCTGAACTTGGCTCTCCCACCTCAGAGGCACAGGCCTGATGATTGGCTGGAGCACCAAGACCCTGTCATCCACATGGCTCAGAATTAAAGGGAGAAAGAAAGAAAGAAAGAAAGAAAAAATAAAATAAAATAAAAAAGTTATTAATATGAAAAATAATTATTAAAAATTAAAAAAAATTTAAAAAAAAGAAAGAAAGGAGTTAGAGAGCAACCAGACCAAAAAACAAATCCACCAATGATAACAAGTGCTTGTAACTATACTAAAAAGAAAACAAAAAAACTGGACAGACAGAACCCTAGGACAAATGGTAAAAGCAAAGCTATACAGACAAAATCACACACAGAAGCATACACATAGACACTCACAAAAAGCGAAAAAGGAAAAAAAAATATATATCATTGCTCCCAAAGTCCACTGCCTCAATTTGGGATGATTCGTTGTCTATTCAGGTATTCCACAGATGCAGGGTACATCAAGTTGATTGTGGAGGTTTAATCCACTGCTCCTGAAGCTGCTGGGAGAAATTTTCCTTTTTGTTTACACAGCTCCTGGAGTTCAGCTTTGGATTGGCCCCATCTCTGCGTGTAGGTCACCTGAAGGCGTTTGTTCCCGCTCAGAGAGGACAGGGTTAAAGTAACAGCTGATTAGGGGGCTCTGGCTCACTCAGGCCAGGGGGGAGGGAGGGATACGGAGTGCGGGGTGAGCCTGCGGCGGCAGAGGCCGGCTGATGTTACAACAGCCTGAGGTGCGCCGTGCGTTCTCCCGTGGAAATTGTCCCTGGATCACGGGACCCTGGCAGTCCTGGGCCGCACAGGCTCCCGGTAGGGGAGGTGTGAATAGTGACCTGTGCTTGCACACAGGCTTCTTGGTGGCGGCAGCGGCAGCCTTAGTGTCTCACGCCTGTCTCTGGGGTCCATGCTGATAGCCGCAGCTCGCACCTGTCTCTGGAGCTCCTTTAACCGGCTCTCTTAATCCCCTCTCCTCGCTCACCACGAAACAAAGTGGCAAGAAAATGTCTCTTGCCTCTTCAGCAGCTCCAGACCTTTTCCCAGACTCCCTCCCGGCTAGCTGTGCTGCACTAGCCCCCTTCAGGCTGTGTTCACCCAGCCAACCCCAATCCTCTCTCTGGGATCTGACCTCTGAAGTCCGAGCCTCAGCTCCCAGCCCCCACCTGCCCCGGCGGGTGAGCAGACAAGCCTCTTGGGCTGGTGAGTGCTGGCCGGCACTGATCCTCTGTGCAGGAATCTCTCTGCTTTGCCCCCCGCACCCCTGTTGCTGTGCTCTCTTCCGCAGCTCTGAAGCTTCCCCTCTCCGCCACCCGCAGTCTCTGCCCTCGAAGGGGCTTCCTAGTGTGTGGAAACCTTTCCTCCTTCCCAGCTCCCTCCCACTGGTGCAGGTCCTGTCCCTATTCTTTTGTCTCTGTGTTTTCTTTTTTCTTTTGCCCTACCCAGGTACGTGGGGAGTTTCTTGCCTTTTGGGAGGTCTGAGGTCTTCTGTCAGTGTTCAGTAAGTGTTCTGTAGGAGTTGTTCCACATGTAGATGTATTTCTGATGTATTTGTGGAGAGGAAGGTGATCTCCACTTCTCACTCTTCCACCATCTTGAAGCTCCTCCTCTACCACATCTTCTTCAGCCAGTTGTCTGTTAATGGGCACTCGGGTTGTTTCCATGTCTTGGCAATTGTAAATAGTGCTATGAACAGTGGGGTGCATGTATCTTTTCAAAGTACAGTTTCTCTCTTTTTCGGCTATATGCCCAGGAGTGGGATTGGTGGATCATATGGTAACTCTGTTTTTAGTTTTTTTAAGGAAACTCAATACTGTTTTTGTTTTTCATAGTGGCTGCACAAATTTACACTCCAACCAATAGTGTAGGAGGGTTCCCTTTTCTCCACACCCTCTCCAGCATATATTATTTGTAAACTTTTTGATGATGGCCATTCTGACCCATATGAGGTGATAGCTCATTGTGGTTTTGATCTGCATTTCTCTAATAATTAGTGATGTTGAACATCTTTTCATGTGCCTGTTGGACACCTGTATGTCTTCTTTGAAGGGATGTCTGTTTAGGTTTTCTGCCCATTTTTTGTTTGGGTTGCTTGTTTTTTTGATACTGAGTTGTATGAGCTGTTTATGTATTTTGAATATTAACCCCTTTTCGGGTGCATTGTTTGCAAATATTTTTCCCTTTCCATAGGTTGTCTTTTTCTTTTTTTTGATGGTTTCCTCTGCCGTGTGAAAGCTTTTAAGTTTGATTAGTCCCATTTGTTTATTTTTGCTAAAAAAAGAACTCTTAATTGAATGCCTGCTATGTGTTTGATATAATCATATACATGTTATTTAATTACAAATACATCTATAAAATATATTTATAAAAATAGTGTGAAATAACCCCACTTCATATGACTCTGCCCTCATCTTGTTACCAAACCAAACTCAGGTCTACTTGCCTGTGCACAGCAAATCCAATCATCTGACACCAGGTTGTGGTGAAGGAAAGTACAGTGTTTATTGCAGAACACCGAGCAAGGAGAATGGGCAGCTGATGCTCAAAAGACCTGAACTCCCTGATGGCTTCCAGGGGAGGATTTTTAAAGGTAACATTTGGGGCGAAGGTTGTAGCTTGTAGACTTGCTTCTGATTGATTGGTAGTGAGGAGACAAGGTGATGTTTTGGGAATCTTAACCATCAAACTTCTGGTCCATCCAGTCTGAGGTCTACATGCTGGTGGTCAGCATGTGGTCACTATCCTCCACCTGTGTGGGGCATCTTTATTTCTGCAGAACAACTTGAAGATATACATCAGATTGTCATATATATCCCTTGAAGAGGAACTAGGACTCTGTTCTGTCGATGAACTATCATTTAAGCTATCACTACTTTTCTTGCTTGACTTTTTGCTTTGTTTCTGTGTTCCCTCACTTCCCTAATTAGTTACTCCTTGAGTCTGCTCTTTAGAACTCAAAGAAGGCCAGGAGACTAAAGCTGTTTTTCACAAACAAGAAATGGGGGACATGGAAGGGCTTTTGTGCCCAGGAGAGCTCCACAGGGTCCTGTTCTGTTTCAGACCCCCTTTTCTTTGATCTTCTCAATCCTGAGGGGAAAAAGAGTGGGACACAAAAGGGAATAGAGTTTTGGATAGAGATGTTAATCATAAACTCAGCAGGGAACTCGGTTTTACGGGGACTCGATTTTACTCTCCTGTACTCTGCTCTGCCCTCCCCCTCCCCCCACTCCGCTCCACCACATTGGCCCCCATCTTGTGCTTTAAACACTCCAATCTCACTCCTACCTCAGGGCCTTTGCACTTGCTGTTTCCCTGCCTGGAATATTTTTACCCTACATGTCCTCATGGCCTGCTCGTTTCCTCCTTCAGGTCTGTATTTATATGTGCCATCTAATGAGAGAGGCCCAAATTATGGAGCTCACCCAGTACTCCATATCCCCTTCTCTGCTTTCTTTTTCCCTCCTTGGTAGTCATGGCTGTGTACATACACACACACACGTATATACTAGTGTGTGTGTATATATATATATATATATATATATATATATATCCAGAGTAATATATATATTTATATGTATATATTATTTCTTATATATATTTTATATATATATATATATATATATATATATATATATATATAAAACTTCTTTATTATGCTTTTTATATTTTATCATCCTCTGTTAGAACCTAAGCCCCTTTGAGGCAGGTCAGGGATATGTGCCTGGCACTTAGCATAACACTTGGCATATAGCAAACACTTGCAGAAAAGATAAATGTTTGCAGAAAGAATGAATGGATGGATGAATGAATGGGGATTATTCTTGTCATTTCATTGATGAGGAAACTGAGGCTTAGAGAGGTGAAACGCTATGGCCATGGGCATCTAGGCAGGGAGTGCCTAAATCAGGATCGAAGCACAATCTGCCCAGCCTGAGAGCAGCCATGGCCTTGGCCTCTCCATACCTCCCTCATCCAGGGCAGTGAAACAGAGGCAACAGGGCATGGGATGCATTGGGCTGAAGTTAAGTGGGAAGGAGAAGTTGAGATGTTCCCACAAGACAAGTTTGAAGAAATAGAAATCAGTGCTTTGAACTCATTCCTACAAACTGTGTTGGGAGGCAAAGCTGGGGCAGCTAATGCCATAGATTGTTTTCAGATTGAAAGCCAGAAATGACCAGATAAGAGGTTAATGGCTATGCGATCCACTTCATCCTCTGTGTGAATTAAATATTATCATCAGTCTCATTTTATAGGTGGGCGATTATATGCTCAGAGCATTTGAAACTCTTTCCCATGGCTACACAATCTGGGTCCTGAGACCCTCACCCCACACCCTTTCTTCTTCCCTACCCTGCCTTTCACCTGGTGCCTGATCCCTCTGACCACAGAGAGTGGCATTCAGGCTGACCCCCAGCCCGCCTCACAAGCTCACCCCTACATGACTGGACGTGAGCTGCCACTGGGCTCCGGGCTCCCAGCACGTGGCCAGCCTCTCTGGGCCAGTCAGCTTATTTTCTCCAGATGCAGGGAGGCATGGGAATCTCCATGGCAGGACATTCAGGTATTTTATCCTTTGAAATATCACAGAAGGCCCTACTTTGAAATCCTCACCCTCACCAATATGCAGAAGTGCTAGAGTCATTCCCATTAATCTGAATCAAGGGCAGGACAGCTGATGACACGAGTGTTGCTTAACCTTGACCCTGGGGAGCTGGAGAGGGCATTCCCTGGTCCACCAGGAGAAATCGCCTCCACCAGGACCTTGGTAAGTAAGAACTTACTTACCAAGTTTGCACTTACTTACCAAGTGCTCATTTGGATGGGGAACGGGTGGAAGTCTGTTCTGACTGTGAAGAAAGTGTTTACAAAGCTAACAAGAAGTACAAACAAGGACTGGAGGGGAATGCTGCTGCTTCTAATGTGCTTGATATGCTAATTACAAATTATGCGCATCTTTTTGTATTAAAGCAGGTCTCCTCAGGAATTTATGTTAGCTAGTTATTCTGAGTACTTGAAAGGTGGTCGATGGGATTTCTTTATATAATTTAGGCAAGTGTTATCATCTATTTAATCATTCAACTATTTATTCAATAAATGTTTACTGAATTCTTATTCTGTGACAGGGACTGTGCAGGACACTGGAGTGGGGGGAGGAAGTAGGGAATGAAACAGAGGAGGTCCTGACCTCAGAAGCATCTGTTGGGTGGGGGGGGAGGGGTGGACACTGTTCTGGCTGGACAGAGATGGTGTAGCCTGCTACCATTTCAGAAGTGGAGTGGGGACGTCTCAAAACATTTTGAAACATGGTGTCCATGCTCTGCCAGGCTGCAGGAGGTGGGGCTCTAGGCCATATATTAATTGGTGCCCAGGTCCTGATAAGCCTCCCTTGCAATGCCAGAGAGATCTAGGTTCAAATCCTAAGCCTGCCACTTAGTCGCTATGTGACATGGACGAGTCACACGACCTCCAGGAGACTCAGAGGATTTATCAGCAAAACAGGGATGCTAATTTGAACCTCAGGGGACTTTATGGATTAAATGAGAAAATGGACATAAAACGCTTGTCACAACATAGAAAACAGCATGTGATTGTCAGTGTCATCAGACTTTACCTCTAAAGTGTAAGATATCCTGTAATATCCTGAGCTTTGATGTTACTACGTTTAGCACAGGTGTGCATGTGCATATACAGAAAAAACGATATATACGTATTTGTGTGTCAACACTTGCATATATCTTCACTACACACAAGTATATATGCCCATGAACCTGCAGGATAAGTATGAACGTATTCACAGATGCACACACATATCCACATGCATGTACACTTTATGGCCATTTTGCTCTTTAATGCTTTCTTCATCCACGTTTACTTTTCCAAATTCCAAATGTGAAGAACACCAGTTACAAGTTACTGAAGATCCTCTATGTTTCTTTCTTTGTCTGCTTTCACTCTCTCATTCACATGTGCTTCTTTATTTTCTCCCTGTAGCTCACTACCTTTCTCCACTCCACACTCTCCTCCCCTACAGGGAGACAGTCCACAGAAGACAGACATTCCTCTGTCACTAGGAGGCTAGGGTTCTGAGTTTACTCAAATTGGGAATTTTCGCTCCCGCTTTTCGAGCTTTGCCTCTGGGATACCTTCTGGGATTGCTCAGTTTCCCTCCAGTGAACTCCAGGTTCTAGCTCTATGGTGGGAGGAATTTGTCAGCTTAATTGTTGTACCCTATTCAACTCAGTCTCTGCCATCAACATTTCTCTTAATCCACACAAACACCTCTGGGCTTCTTCAGAATATTTGTAACTAAAGTTAGAAAGCTATCCTCTCTCTTCAGCTGTGAAATTTGCAAGATGGATGCCCCTCAGACCTTAAGCCATGCATAGATGGAAATGTATGAACTTGCATTCAGAGACATACACACACACTCTCATGTACCTTCTTTATTTTATCATTGTTTCTTTCTACTGCCCTTTTGCCCCATTACTTCAAGTTCATGTGCTAGAAGATGGAACTTTGGTGAAAAAGCAAGTTGAACTTTACTACTTCAATGATGTATTTTTTTTTAAACGTTGAGGTTTTCTTCATGTGTATCTTTTTTTTTTAATATTTATATATTTGGTTGCACCGGGTCTTAGTTGTGGCACATGGACTCCTTAGTTGTGGAATGTGAACTCTTAGTCGCATCATGCATGTGGGAACTAGTTCCCTGACCAGGGATTGAACCCAGGCCCCCTGCAATGGGAGCGTGGAGTCTTATCCACTGTGCCACCAGGGAAGTCCCCAATGATGTATTTTATTCTGTTTCTCATTAAGTCTTTATTTCCACTCAAAATGAACCTGAAATCCTCACTTTTTTCATTCTTCCTTCCATATATTTAGTGGAGATTGACATGTGAGTGAAATGGACGTAGGAGTTCGGTGAGGGAAATAGAGGACTGGTTCCCTCTGCAGAAAGGTTCTTAGGATCTTCCCCAGTGAGAATCAGGCTTGACTGTGAAGATTCCCTGGTGTCCTCCAAACCCCTGGAGTTGGCTCATGTAAGACACAACTCTTCCCATGTAAGGTAGGATGTAATTCTTACAACCATCCATCGAGCATCTGGAGTGGAGTTCCAGTTCTAACCTACAGGACAGAGGTTAGCTCTAGGAATCAGAGAACAAGAAAGATGCCTTAATCTGTTCAGTAATTCAGCAAATATTTATTGAGCACCTGTTTTGCAGCAGACATCACACTAGATATTAAAGTTGGTTGACAAGACAGACTCAATTCCAGATAACACTTACAGTCAAACGAGGGACATGGGCACTAATGCAGCAGCACACTAACAGTGTTCCACGTACAACTGTGATAAACACTAAGAAGAACAAAAGTGGGGTCTATGGCAGTGTAAAATAGGGATCTTGGCCAAGTGAGAGTTGCGATAGGTTGGGAGGAGTGTTACTTAGCGAAAATTCCCTGAGGGAGTGACGTTTTACACTATGACTTGAAGGATACACAGAAGTTGGCCAGAGGAAGAAATGAGGAGAACATTCCAGAAAGAGAAAGTAGCACATGCAAAAACCCTGGTTCACTAGGTGTCTAGCTCATCCACAGGGTGTAGATGTCAAGTGGTTGGAACATAGTGAGCAGGGCAGGGGGTTATGAGATGGAGCTGGGGACAGTGGTCGGGAGCTGAACACTCTGTTACTTCCATAGTTCACCCTGACGACTCCTGGTGCTGCGGCCACGTCTACTGGATAAATGACACCAAGACATACGCAGAGCAAAGGACAGCCTCTTGGATGTGAAGGTCCATCAGGATAAAAAAGATAAATATTTTATGTTCGCCTTTAGGCTTGTGCAAAATTATTTCTTTTTGTGGAAAGGCTATTTTCAAATGAAAACTTTACCTTTTTCCCTGTGTCAGAAGAGCCACATCAACATCTGATGTACCAAATCCCCTCTCTAGCTGTTGAAATGACCTTCTTAAATGGCTTATCATTATCTCAGAAATTCCACCACAGGGCAGAGGCACCTAGAAGCCAAACCTTTTACTTCCCAGGTTAGTGTGTGTGTTTAATCCTCATCATAGCAATACAACTGTAAAGCATTTTAAGTAGTTTTATATCTGATCAAGTTGAACTAGTCAGCATAGAGACCTCTAACCTGATTTACTTTCCAACAATCAACAAGCTAAAAATATTTGCTAATGAAGCTTTTTAACTACTTGTTAATGTGAAAAATAATTCTTTAAATTTCTATTATTTGTATGATAAAAATGACAGAATACTAGCCTGAAGAAGTTCAAACACATTTTCAGGAATTGGCTGCTTTACAAAAATCCATGGGTCCTTTGAATGTGACAGTTAGGCCAACTGAGGTTCTTCATGTAAGTGCTGAAGAGACTGATGGCATTGTAAGAAGACAGAACATTAAACCCACACGTGCCCTGGGCATTTTGTCAGGCTCCAAATTCCCAGGCAGCTCTTTCCCTTCCTGTCAGCAAAAATGAAGGTTTTGACGCAAGCTAGTAATTATAGAAGATACCTTAGGTAGAACAAAGCCTGATCTATATTCACTCCTTAGCTGTGATTCCAAACCTCAACACCCATTTGAGTGTTATCACTTTTGCCTCTAACAACTGAAAAACTTTGTACAAAAGAGACCTCTGCTTCTCAGACTGGCTAGGAAAGAGCAGTTGAAATTTGTGGAAGATCCAAATTATTGATCTATTTTTTAAGCAAACACAATTCGATTATTTATTTATTTATACATTTATTTCTTTTATTTAATTATTTTTGGCTGCATTGGGTCTTCGTTGCTGTGCGCGGGCTTTCTCTAGTTGTGGTGAGCGGGGGCTGTTCCTCATTGCTGTGTGCGGGCTTCTTTTTGTGGTGGCTTCTCTTGTTGTGAAGCACGGGCTCTAGGTGTGCAAGCTTCAGCAGTTGTGGCACGTGGTCTCAGTAGTTGTGGCTCGCAGGCTCTAGAGCGCAGGCTCAGTAGTTGTGGTACACGAGCTTAGCTGCTCCGCGGCATGTGAGATCTTCCCGGACCAGGGCTCGAACCCGTGTCCCCTGCATTGGCAGGCAGATTCTTAACCACTGTACCATCAGGGAAGTCCCTAATTTGATTATTTAGAGTGCAGACCAGAATAGGACTGACCCGTGGGAAACGAATTCTGTAACCTCTGCTGTTTTCTCTCCTGGGCTCCCCAGCCTCCTGGCTCATTTGTCACAGCCCATACTATTTTTGCATATGATTTTTGATTCACCTGTGTATCAGTTAGGAAAAAGATGACACACTTGGAGTGGGTAATTTGAGGAGACTTTAACAAAACACAAGCATTTATAAAGATGGGGACAGGGATTAAGGAGAACAAGAGCTGGTGCAGGACCCCAGAGCTGGTAATGATGGGGGTACTCTTCCCATGCTAGGCCTGAAGGGGCGAGGGGAGGGAGTGGCTACCTGACAGGAGTTTGACCTCTGATAGAGGGACTCAGCCAACCCTCGGTGTCTCTGCTTGGAGGGAGCTGGGAATAAATACCTGATCTGATTTCCCTTGCACGCTCTGACTCCCAGTGCTTCTAGCTGACCAAAGCAAACCAGAAGCCGGTAGACAAGGGAACACCCTGAAGTTCAGCAGCCTTCCAGAGCAGAGTGGGGTCAAGAAGAGTGGAAAGTGAATCTCAGGGACGTGGGGGTGGAGCATGGGTGAATGGAACGTCCTGCACAAACTGCTGGCCTCCTGCACTCGACCGAGAAAGCCTTTTCAACAGGGGATGTGTCTTTTATTTTGTAGCCCAAGCTCCAAACTCAAGCCCTGACAAACAGAAAGGATTTAATAAATTCTGAGTCAATGAATGGATGTAAGGATGGTGAATGGATGGATGATTAAATGACTGGATGAATAAGCAAGTGACTGAATGAATGATGGTAAGATAAAGTTTTCCCTACTGGAGTCCTTTCGATGATCTGCTCTGGTAACTACCTCGGAACAATTTGTAATTAACATATCAAATTCTTCTAAAGGTCTTGAAAGACTTTGTCTCTTCTGCAGCTTAAGCAGTCTGCACAGAAGCTTGCGTACTGGATGAAATTGCTTCCTTCATAGCAGAGATAAAGCATCCCCTTCCTCCTGTTCCAAAGACCTCAAATTCTGAATTAGGAGAGACATGAATTAATGAGCTCTGCATGTAACAAGAAAAACCTCTTTTAATAACTGGGAGTTAACAGAGTTTGGATCCCTGCTGATCTTATTGGCAAAATTAAATAAAAGTGACATTCTGCTGGCCCAAGCAAATTAGCAGCCAGCCTGTGTAAAGGCTCAGTTAACCCGAGACATTGTGTGATGTATTAACCCATTGTTTGACGTACTTTCATAAGAGCAAGATGAAGTGTCCCATCCTTTAGACTCTGGTAATGTGCTTCATTGTTAAATTCAATAGGAAAAGCCATTCATACTGTGGTATGATTGAAAAGAAAATTGAATCCTTTTGATGTTATAAATGTGTCTATTACTGCGTGTGCACACAAATTTTCCATGGAAATTATGGTGAAAGTAGTGATTCTCCTCGAAAAATGCATTAGTGTTGACACATTCAATTTTATCTGCATCAGAATATAAATACCCTTTAACCGTGGTCAAATTGTGTGGAATGTATATACCACATCTGCATAAGTCACTTGTCTATCCATCTATTGGAAAAAAGCATCGAGCTCTGAGAGCTATCCTGCTTCTCCATTTGCAGTTTTAAAAATATATATTATTGAAAGCATTGGTGCAGGATTTGTGTGAGGGTCTTTCTAATTTAAAAAACAGTTTCATAAAGCAAAGGTCTGTAATTTCATGTCTCGGTTACACAAAGCTAGTTTGAAGACTGTGGGAAACCTGGCGAGTTGCAGTCTGCATGTCATGCTAGCATTGGCCACCAGGCCATTATTGGCCATACCCTGACCAAGTGGTCACGGAACCTTCTTACAAAGCAGTGGGTGATGTCAGGGACGTATACTCAGCTTGGCTCTGTGGTTTCAAATCCCATTGTTTACAAACTAAATGAGGACAGTAAAGTGCCTGTCACCTCTTGCCTCCCTCTGCCTAAGATCTGCCCCTTTTCTGCTCTTCTCCTCCATCCTCCTGACTTTGTCCTTTGGATCTGAAACTCAAGGGAGCCACTTCTCCTCTCTGGGTTTCAGTCTTCTCTTCTGCAATCAAGGTGGATGGTCTCTGTGTCCTTCAAAGTTAAATGTTTGGTACTATTTGAACACATTATGCTCTTGTTTCCTTTCCTTCCTATGTGTCAGGACTTTTTTGGTCACAAGCAGTAAAAAATTCAACACAGAATGGATTAAGAAATATGAGAATTCATTGCTCTTCCACCTTACCACCCCACCCTCCAAAAAAAAAAAAAAAACCTCAGGGGCAAATTTGGTGTTGGGCATTGACATCAGAATTGGCTTCTCCTTTAGGGTTGAGTCCATTTGCACACTCTCTTGGTGATCTCTTCTCCTGGAGGCAAGATGGCCACACTCTTTGTTCACACCCTTCCTACTCTAAATTCAGCCACACAAAAAATCGTGAATGTATTTTTGAAAAATATTCCTGGACATGGCTCTCCTTGGCCCAAATTAGGTCAGCATCTATCCCCGAACCAATCAGTGCAGTCAGAGGCAGGCAGTGCTCTGATTTGCCAGGCTGGTGCCACATCCACCCTTGGAGTTAAAGGGCAAATAGACTGAGAAAGGGGGATGGGTAATCACTCCAAGAAAAATTATGTTCCTGTTATTAAAAGAAGGATAAACATACAATGGAAGGGGATTGGGCAGGCACATCTGCTATAACGTGTTCATGCGAGCAGTTCCTGTTTCCTGAAATACCTCTTTTTCCTTGTCAGTGTGATGAATCCTTGATTATCCTTCAAGATCAAGTTCAAAAAACCCCTCTTCACTGAGCCCTCTCAAATCCCTACCTGACTTCTTTGCTCTCTTAGCACTGAAACATATCTCTGTTACAGAATCTGCAATACTTGTCCCATCCTTCCAACAAATATTTATTGAACACCTATTACGTACAAAGCACTGCAGGCTTACTTTCTCTAAGGATTTGGAATACCAGGCTCTCTCTGCCAACTGCATGACTTACGAGAAGAGAAATGTGGGGCTAACTTAAGGAGGAGGGTGGTGGAAGTGTTGGCAGGGGAACAGAGAAACTAGCAGGAAAAGGTAAAAGAATAACAGAATAACTTGCTCTTCTAGGAGGGCACTGGCAAACCAAGACTGCTCAATACATACTATTATTGAGTATCTACTAAGGGCCAGATACTGTCTCGGTGCCTGGGGTAAATCAGTGAAAAAAACGTGCAGAAATATCTGTCCTTGTGGAGGGAATGTGGAAGAGGGCATTCCAGGCTAAAGAAAGAGCCAGTGCAAAGCCCTGGACTAGGAGTGTGTTTGACTTATTAACAGATCAGCAAAATGGCTAGTGTGGCTGAGAGGGAGTATAGAAGGAGATGACGTTAGAAAGATACCAGGGCCGGATCATGGAGGGGGACTAGTAGGCCATGATAAGGACTTTAGCCTTTACTCTTCAACCCACCATCCAAGTCCTGAAACAATCCGGAACTGGACTAAAAAATGCATTATCAGTCCGTGGAGATAATGGGGCTAGGATTAGACTTGAAGCAGGAATCCTGGGTTCTCACCAAATTATCACATTCCTCTCAGTATATCCCAGGCTATGAAAAATGGACTTCTGCCTGAGTTTCCCAATTAACAATTCTTATTGACCAGCTAGCTCTGCTGAGATCATGACATCTTTGACATAACCTATAGCTCTTGGGGGTGGGGGGGGGTGGAAGAAGGGTAGAGGAATGGGTAGAGTTTAATATTCAAGAACACGATCTGTGAGTCAAAGTGCTGGGTTTGGACCATGGCTCTGCCACTTATATGTGTATAGCACTGGGTTGTTACTTGCTCTGAGTCTCATTTTCCTCATCTGTTAAATGGGAGCACAAAAACCTGTTCCACAATGCACTATATAAGAATGTATGTAAACAGCATAGCATAGAATTATCCCTCAGTAAATAATCACTCTTACTACCTTGGATATTTCTTGCAAATCCTCTCTACCTGGGGTTGACAGAGTTCTTTATCCTTCCACTCACTGGCTGAGACCTGTTTTCTAAGCGCCATGAAGCTGCTGCATACTTGGACTTTCAGTGTCATCAGTCACCTGGGTTTTGGCCCTCTATCACCTTTGTTCCATTCCTTCCCAAGAGATGAGTTAGACCCTGTTGGCTCTTAAAGCCTGTCTGACTTATGTCCGATGGCACCATAACTATTTGGACGTGGAATATTTGGCTGCTGACCACTCCTCCGGTTGTGGAGGGCACCTGAGAATTGCCTTGTTTATACCCACATAGGTTCTATCCTGCCTTGTCCCCATTCCCACCCTACAAGCTTGGCTGGTCCCAGCAGGACTTATAGCCAAGCCTTAGCAGAATCATGCCACATGCCTGCTACATTCTTCCTCATCCAAAAAGCAGTTTCTCCAGGCGCTACATAAGTAACAAAACTCTTCCTTGGACTGTTTCATACAGATGTTGTCTCTAATTCACCTCCAGGCAAAACTGACCAGTGGCCCCTTTCCTAGGGAAAAACTTCCTTGTGTCATTTCTCTGCCTCTTGCTCCTTTCTCTCTCTCCATGTGGAAGTCTCTGCCCCTCTCCCCCTTGTATCATGTGAATGTTGCCTTGTAAATTGTTCAGAATCCAAGTCTGGGTGGGATATTTACCCAGAGCAAATTGTGGCTGGATGCATTCCTATGTCAACATGTGCCATGCTTATTTCTTATAAAGTAGTTCATTATTCTGTGGGACATAAATAGTATTACCAGATTGATATGATTAAAGCTAGTGAGTTGTTAATTAGCATCTAATTAAAAGAGATGAGTTACATACCCATGTACAGTAGCTAATGTTATGTTTTCCTTGAAAAAGAAATGATTAAGTGTACAGCAATTGTGTTTTCAAAGAAACCATACCAAACCATATGTGAGGTTCTCTAGGGATGCAGGGCCAATGTCTACCCTGGGACATCAGAAAATTGAGTTTGCTGCTCCCCAAAGAAGCAGATGCTGACATGGGCTAGGATCTTCCTTGTCACAGGAAGCTGGCTAGAGCTTTGCATGGTTTCCAGAAATAGCAACAGAGGAGCCATCAAGGCAGCTTCGTAGAGCCCAAGCCCAGGCTCCAGAGCTGTGTATCCTTCTGTTCAACTTTCTACTGTGATTATCAACTCACACTGCCAAGTATTCTTATACTCTTTATCTAATTTAATTTTCAAAGAACCCATATCCCCATTTTATAAACCAGAAAACTAAACCTCAGGCAGGACTCAGTTGTGGCTCACTTGATAAGACCAGAGAATTTCTGAAGAAGCACCAGGACACATTCTGACGATCCAAGCCAAGGCCTTCTGAAACCTGATTTTTTTTTTTTTTGTAAATTTATTTATTTATTTTTGGGTGTGTTGGGTCTTCATTTCTGTGTGAGGGCTTCCTCTAGTTGAGGCAAGCGGAGGCCACTCTTCATCGCGGTGCGCGGGCCTCTCACTGTCGCGGCCTCTCTTGTTGCGGAGCACAGGCTCCAGACGCGCAGGCTCAGTAGTTGTGGCTCATAGGCCCAGTTGTTCCGCGGCATGTGGGATCTTCCCAGACCAGGGCTCGAACCCGTGTCCCCTGGATTGGCAGGCAGATTCTCAACCACTGTGCCACCAGGGAAGCCTGATTTTGATGTTACTATGTAACCTTCTCTCTCCCTATTCCATACTTTTCTCCAGCTGAACTGCTCTCCACCATGTCTTTCCTAATGGCCTCATTCTGCTCACAGCCAACTGAGAAGGCTTCCATGTGTCTACCTCCCACCTGAACTTCCCGGATGCAGGCCAATCCTAATTTCATCAACCTTGACTAACCTATACTCCAGTCACTCTCCCTCTCAGAGAATTCTTGGTAGATTTGTATAATAGAACTCAAATGGGAGGAAGATGAGTGTTCACTGGACTCCAACTCTCCACAATGCAGAAATTTCCATTACGACATCCCACAGATGTAGTCACTGAGCCTGTTTTACAGTTTGTTGTAAGTGGGTTGTTTACATTTTTATTACTTATTGCCTCTGAGTATCCAAATAATACAGAAAAATGATCTGGAAAGAAGTAAAAGAAAATAGTGGTTACTCCTATAGAATGGATTAAGGTGGGAATAGGAAGAGAGCAGCTGAGAATGTCAAAGGGAACTTTTATTTTATTAGTACTTGTATCTTTTACATCACTATTCTATTCATGTATTGCTTATGTAATATAAAAACAATAAAAAAAATCAGCATGTTCCCATTGGAGGAATCTTGTATATTTATAGAAAGGACAAATAAATAGAACAAAATATAACTCTCTTGCCTATAAATAACTGCTATTATCTATATATCTACATTTGGTATTTTTATTCTACTTTGTTTTTTATTAAATTTATATTAGATATTATGATACTGTATAAGAATTGGTAATCCTTACTTTTAATAGGTTAACATATGCATCTCCAAACTTATTAAAAATTTTTAATAATATAAATTTAATTATGGCATAATATTCTGTTGAGGGTTGAAACATCACTCATATAACCTTTCCCTGAGGTTGAACATGTATGTTTCTAATATTTTTGCAGTATAAATATTGCTGAGGAAAACATCTGTTTTTAATTGGGAAGTTTAAATTATTTATATTTCTTGTCATAACTGGTATGTTCATTTGTTCTTGTTCTATTATATTTGTTATATTTGATCCTTCCTTGCTGTTTTCTTTGGACCATCTTCTCTTTCATTACTTTTTCACTATGGTAGTTTTAAAGATATATATGTTGTTTTTAACTCTACTAATGTTTCTTTTTAAACGTAGTACTTAATGGTGAACTATTCAAAGTTCTCTTCTAAGGTTTCTAATCTTGTTCCTCCAGTACAATCATGACTAGCTAATCCTACTGTTAACTCATCTACCGAGTTCTTAATTTCAATCATTATATTCTATAATTTCAATCTGATATTTTTTCATAGATTGATTTCTCTGGAATCTTAGCCAAACTGTTGCAGATTTTAGTAGATACTTTTTGTGCGATTAAAAGAATTATACCATTGTTTTTCCTTAATGTATTAAGGAAAAACCCGTACGCCCTTTTTGGCCAACCGAATCATTGGCAATGTTGAGTTTTACGGCTATGACATAAGGTATATTTAGATTCAGAATTTTTATATCTTCATGGGGGAATTTGTCATTTGCCATTATGAATTATATATGTTTACTTCAGGTATATTTGCCTTAAAAATTTCCCTGTCTGGATTACTGGTTATAATTCCTGGTTATATCAGCTTTTTTTCTCTTCATTTTGAAATACAAATGATATAGGCTGAAATGCACTTCACTGAGTTTTAACGAATTCATATAAATATGAAGCTCATATCCCTATCAATATTCAAAATATTTTCATCACTCCAGGGAGTTCTAAGTCAGTCTTTCTAAATCTTTTACAGTAGTAAAAAGAGATGAGTTATGTACCCATGTACCTTTTGCTCATTTACATATTACAGTATGTACAGTATATACTCTTTTCCATCAGCTTATTTCACTTAGAGTAATGTCTGTGAAATGCATCCACATTGGTGCATGAATAAGAAACGTTTCTTTTTGTTTTGGTGTAATATTCCATCATATAAATATACCACAATTTATTTATGCACTCACCAGTTGATAGACATTTGTACTGTTTCCAGTTGAGACTACTATGAATAAAGATTCTATGAATATTCTTGTACAAGCATTTGTACAGACCTAAGTTTTCATTTCTGTTGAGTAAATGCTTAGGAAAGGGATTGCTAGTTCATAGGGTATGTATGTATATGCTTAATTTTTATAAGAAACTGCCAAACTGTTTTTCAAAAAGACTGTACCATTTTACACCGCTACCAGAAATACATGAGTTCTGGTTGTTCTACATTCTCAAGCCAAGGAAGTTCATTCTATTTCCAGCTTCCTGAGATTTTATCATGAATGTGTATTGAATATTTCAAATGTTTTTTCTGTAGATATTGAAATTATCACTTTTTTTCTTTAGTTTGTTCATGAATCTTCTTTAGTCTATCAATTAATATTTTAAAGTTACACAACCTTGTATTCCTAGAATAAATTTCCCCTGGTCATGATACACTATCAGTTTTATATATTACTAGATTTGATTTGCTAATGTTTTATTAACAACTTTTCTATCTTTTGTGTTCATGAGGATTATTGTTCTGTAATTTTCTTTTCTTGTAGTGTATTTGCCTGATTTTGGTATTAAGGTTTTCCTGGCCTTATAAAATGACTTGAAAAGTGTTTTTGCGATTTTTCTGGAGAATTTTGGTAAAATTGCCATTATTTCTTTCTTAAAAATATGGTAAAATTTACTAATGAAGACACTGAGTATGGAGTTTTCTTTAAAATAATGTTGTCAGTTACAAGTTCAAGTTATTTAAACAGGTATGGGACTATACAGCTATTAATCTTTTCTTGAGCTAGTTTTGACAATTTGCATCATTCAAGGAATTTGTCTAATTTATCCAAGATGTAAAATTTATTGGCATAAAATTTTTCATAATATGTCCTTATCCTTTCGATATCTGCAGGATCCGTAGTGATGTCCCCTCTGTCATTTTTTATATTGGCAAATTGTGACTTCTCTTTTCTTGATAGTTTAGCTAGAAGTTTATCCATTTTTTTTGTTTTAATTTTCCTTCAAATACCAGCTTTTGGTTACATTTTCTCTGTTGTTTATCTATTTTATTGATTTGTTTTCCTCTTCATTATTTTCTTCCCTCTTAATTTGGTCTAATTTACACTTCTTTTTCTAGCTTCCTCAGGTGGGAGGTTAGATTACTGATTTGTTTTTCTTTTAAGTTAGTGTGATTAAAGTAGAATTTAAAATAAAACAAAATCCATCAATTTTAGGGGAAGGAGTGTACTGTTCAATGAGTTATGAAATGTGTATACACCTAGGTCTCTATCACTAAAATCAATACATTGAGTATTTACATCTACTCAAAGGGTTTCCTCAAACTCCTTTTCAAGAAATCCCCCAACTTTACAGCAACCACCGTTGTGATTATTTTCCACAATGAATAAATATTTTCTTCACTCAACACAATAATTTTGGGATTTATCAATGCTGTTATACAAATTAATATTTTCTAGTATTCCACTTCATCAGTATACCAAAATTTGGGTGTTTTTGCTCACCTGTTGATAGATATTTGGGATGTTATAAATAAAGCTGATATTTTTCTTCCATTTTTATCTTTTGACCCCCTTTACCTGTTTCTCTGCCCCCCACCAACCTCTTGCCTCTGGCAACCACCAGTCTGATCTCTATCTATAAGCTTATTTTTTTGCTTTTGTTTTTGTTTAGATTCTACATATAAGAAATATGATATTTGTCTTTCTCTGACTTATTTCACTAAACGTTATGCCCTTGATTTGAGGTCCATCCATGTTGTCATAAATGGCAAGATTTCATTCTTTTTTTAGGCTGAATAATATTCTACTGTATATACAATATGCAGCAATTATTTCATCCATGCATCCATTGATGGATACTTAGGTTGTTTCCATATCTTGGCTATTGTAAATAAAGCTGCAGTGAATATGGGGGTGCACATAACTTTTTGACTTACTGTTTTCATTTTCTTCAGATAAATACCAAGGAGTACAATTGCTGGATCATATGGTAGTTCAATTTTTTTTTTTTGAAGATGTTGGGGGTAGGAGTTTATGAATTAATTTATTTATTTTTGCTGTGTTGGGTCTTCATTTCTGTGCGAGGGCTATCTCTAGTTGTGGCAAGCGGGGGCCACTCTTCATCGCGGTGCGTGGGCCTCTCACTGTCGCGGCCTCTCTTGTTGCGGAGCACAGGCTCCAGACACGCAGGCTCGGTAGTTGTGGCTCACGGGCCTAGTTGCTCTGCGGCTTGTGGGATCCTCCCAGACCAGGGCTCGAACCCGTGTCCCCTGCATTGGCAGGCAGATTCTCAACCACTGTGCCACCAGGGAAGCCCTGGTAGTTCTATTTTTAATTTTTAAGGAACCTGCATACTGTTTTCCACAGTGGCTGCACCAATTTACATTCCCACCAAATGTGCGCAAGGGTTTCCTTTTCTTCACATCCTCACCAACACTTGTTATTTCTTGTCTTTTTGATAATAGCCATTCTAATAGATGTGAGGTGATACCTCATAATGGTTTTGAATGCATTTCCCTGATGATTAATATTTTGAGCATTCTTTCCTGTACTTGTTGGCCAACTTTATGTCTACTTTGGAAAAATGTCTATTCAGATTTTCTGCTCATGTTTAAAATCAGATTGTTTGCTATTGTGTTGTATGAGTTCTTTATATATTTTGGATATTAGCCCCTTATCAGATATAGGATATGAAAATATTTTCTCACATTCAGTAGGTTGTCTTTTCATTTTGTTGATGGTTTGCTTTGCCGTGAAGAAGATTTTTAGTTTGATACAGTCCCACTTATTTATTTTTCCTTTTGTTGCTTTTGCTTTTGGTGTCAGATTAAAAAAATCATTGCCAAGACCTATGTTAAGGAGCTTACTGCCTATATTTTCCTCCAGGAGTTTTATGTTTTTAGGTCTTATGTTCAAATATTCAAATCTTTAATCCATTTTGAGTTAATTTTTGTGTATGGTATAAGATGGTGGTTAAATTTCAGTCTTCTCCATGTGGCTGTCCGGTTTTCCCAGCACCATTTATTGAAAAGACTGTCCTTTCCCCAATGTATATTCTCAGCTCCTTTGTTGTAAATTAGTTGACCATATATATGTGGGTTTATTTCTTGGCTCTTAATTCTGTTTCATTGATCTGTGTGTCTGTTTTTATGCCAATACCATACTGTTTTGATTACTGTAATATAGTCTGAAATCAGGGAGCATGATGCCTTCTGCTTTGTTCAAATAACGCTGACTTGACCTGTCATGTACAAGCCTCTTTATGGATATATGGTTTTATTTCTCTTAGGTAAATATTAAAAAGAACTACTGAATCATATAAGTGTATGTATAACTTCATAAGAAATTGAAAAATATTTTCTAAAGTTATCATACTATTCTATACTCCTTCCAGCACTGTATGAAAGTTATAAATGCTCCACGTCTTTACCAACACTTGATATTCACAGGTTTTAAAATTTGAGCCATTATAGTGAGCGTCTGGCAGTATCTCTTGATTTTAATTTGCATTTTCCTGATGGCTAATGCTACTGATCATCTTTTCTTGTGCTTATTGGCCATTCATATATCTTTTTTGTGTGTGCATTTGGAGTGTTCATTCAAATGTTTTGTTCATTTATTACTGGATTATTTTTATTATTTTGATTGACTTGTAATATTTCTTCATATATTCTGGATACCAATATTTCATCAGATATATGTTTTATGAATATTTTCTCCCACTCTGTGACTTGCTTTCTTATTTTCTTAATGGCTTTTTTGAAGAATAGAAGTTTTAAATTTTAATAGAATCCACTTCATTCATTCTTCCTTTTATGGTTTGTGTTTTTTTTGTCTTAAGTCATCTTTGCCTGCCATAAGATCACAAAGATTATTTCATGTTTTATTCTAAAAGTTTTATATTTTTAGCTTTATGTATATAGGTCTATGATCCATTCTAAGTTAATTTTTGTGTATAGCATGAAATGAGTCAAGGTTGTTTGTTTACCACATGGTTATCCAATTGTTCCTTTTCCATTTGTTGAAAAGACTATCATTTTTCCACCGAATTACTCTTGTGTTTTTGTAAAAATTCAACTACCATATGCATATGCATGGGTCTCTTTCTGGGCTCTGATTTGTTTTGTTCATTTACTTGTCTCTCTTTATGAAAACGCCATCAGGTCTTAATTACTGAGGATTTCTAATAGGTATTTAAATTAGATAGTATGGATTTTTCAACTTTGTTCTTCACTGTTAAATTCATTTTTGTTATTCTTTTGGTTTCATTGGTTTTCTCTATTGTTTCTTCATTTTATATTAATTTTTATTCTTATTATTATCATATTATTTATACTTTGAGTTTAATTTCTTCTTTCTACCTTCTTGAGGTAGAAGCTGAGATCATTGATTTTAAATATTCTTTTTATTTTCTAAAATAAAACTAACAAAAAGTTCTCCTGAAGCACTGCTTAGGTTAGTTGAATACACAAATTTTGTTATGTTTTATTTTTATTATTATTCAGTTCAAAATATTTTCTACTTTTCCTTGTGAATTTTTCTTTGACTTTTGTGTTATTTAGAAATATGTTGCTTAATATCCAAATATTTGAGGATTTTCTAGATATATTTGTGTTTGATCATTCATTTTTATTGTAATCCAATAACATATTGTACAGAAGTTAATTTTTAAAAATTTGCTTAGACTTTAATTCATGGTCCAGTATTTGGTATAGCTTGGTGGCTGTTTCATACACACTTGAAAAAAAAAATGTCTTCTGCAGCTGTGGAGTATAGTGGCATATAAATCTTAATCAGCCTACTTTGATTGATAGTGCCTTTCAAATCTTTTGTATTCTTCCTATGTTTTTGTTTACTTAGTTTGACTGTTGGAGGAATATTAAATTTTCCAACAGTCATTATGAATTTTCTATTTCTCCTTTCAGTTCTACCAGATTGTGTTATATGCATTTTGAACCTCTGTTATTACATGAATCCTCCTTCAGGATTGTTATGCTTTCTTAATGGACTGACACTTTCATCATTATGAAATGTCCCTCTTTATCTCTGGTAATAACTCTTTGTCTTAATGTCAGCTTTGTCTGGTATTAATATAGCCACTCAGCTTCTGGTGATTAGTGTTTTCATGGTATACCATTTTTTATCTTTTACCTCTAAGCTTCCTGTTTTTATATTTAAAATGTATATATTGTTGTATATTGCTTTCATATCCAATCTGCCAATCATTACCTTCTAACTAGGGTGTTAATGACATTTATATTAATATACTTATTAATACCACTACATTTAAATCTATCTTATAGTTTTTCTATTTATCACATCTGGTTTTTGACCATTTTTTCTCCTTTTTTACCATTTTTTTGGACTAATTGAGAATTGTTTTTTAAATTTCACCTTTTCTCTTTTTTTTAACTATAACTCTTTGTTTTATTATAATTTTTTTAGCAGTTGCAGTAGGGCTTACACTATGTTTTCTTAATTTATTGTAATCTTCCATGAGTTAATATATCACTTCTCAGATAATGTACTAACATTACAAGAGTACCCTTCAATCTACCCCCATCTGTTGTGCTGTTGTTGTCATACATTTTATTTCTATGTATGTTATTATCCCACAATATATAATTAATTTTGCTTTATATAGTCAATTATCTCTTAAAGGAATTAAGTTTAAATAAAGGCTTATATTTACCTATACATTTACCATTTCTGGCACTCCTTTTTCCTTCATGTAGGTTTGATTTTCCAGATGGTGGAAATTGTTCATTTTCAAGAACTTCCTGTAATATTCCTTGTAGTGCAGGTCTGCTGGTGATGAATTCTCTTAGATTTTGCTTATTGGAAAATGTTTTCATTTTACCTTTATTTTTGAAAGATATTTTGTCTGGATAAAGAATTCTAGATTGACAGCTTTTTCTTTTAGCACTTTAAAGGTGTTGTTTCTCTGTTTTCTAGCTTGCTTTGTTTCTGATGAGAAGTTAGTGCATATGTTTATTCTGAGTGCCTCAGTGTATGTGTGTGTGTGTGTGTGTATGTGTGTGTGTGTGTGCATGCATGTGTGTTTTAAATGTGTCCTGGTTGTGGGTCATAGAGCCTCTTGAATCCGTAAACTGATAGCTTCCTTCAGTTTTGGAAAATTCTTATCTAGTGTTACTTCAAATATTGCTTCTTCTAAATTCTCTTTCATCTTCTTCTGAAGCTTACAAATTCTTTTATACTCGACCTTTTCAAACTACCCATATATCTTGTGCACTGTGTCACTAATTTCCATTTCTATTTCATTATTTTTCTCTGTGCTTCATTCCACATATTTTACAAATATATATTCTAGTTCACGATTCCTCTTTTTTGCTTCTAGTTACTAGTTAATATATTGTGAAACCATGTATCGAGTTCTTAATTTCAGTTGCTGTATTTTTCAGCTCTGTAATTTCTATTTAATGATTTTTATAGATTCCAAGTCAATTTCTCTACCTTTTCTCCTATATTCTTGAACATATAAGTCATATCTGATAAAAAATAAAGTCCATATTAGATAATGCCAAACAACTAGATCATCATTAAGTGTGCCTCTATTGCCTTTTTTCTCTTAATTTTTAGTCATTTGGTTCTTTTTCCTGAAATGCAATTTAATTTCTAATTGCCATTAGACATTTTTTAAAATAAAAATGGTAGAGGCTTTGGATGCATTATCTTCATACATTATTTTTTTTTTCTGAAAAGCTATGAGCAAGTCACTGTCATCCAACCACAGATTGAAGTCATTTGAGAGTGGATTTCAGGCATCACAAGAGCTGGCTTGTTTATGAGTTAAGTATAGCTCTTCAGGTGTTTCAGCTGAAAGCCTAAGGTTTCCATGCTAGGTCTGGACTCCTACTTTTGTGGTTTTAGGGCCATGAAACTGCTGAAATTTGTTTATCATTTTCATCCCTTAGCAGTCACTTTCTCCTTGTTGTATTTTGGTCTCATTATGGGAATATGTGCAACTTAAAATTCAGCTTAAGATTCAGCAAATTCCTTTGAAGGGAATGTTGGGCTCACTTCTCTGGGATTCCTTTTACTTCTGGGATCTCGGCTCTTCCATCCTGGTTACCTTGAACGCCTTGGACTCTAATTTTCGTCTTCTAGCACAATGAGACTGCCATAGACTTTAGGCTTCCACTTTCTGATCAGTATCTCTGCCCCACACTATGAATTTAAAAATGCCCCACAGGGGGACTTCCCTGGTGACACAGTGGTTAAGAATCCGCCTGCCAATGCAGGGGACATGGATTAAAGCCCTGGTCCGGGAAGATCCCACATGCCTCGGAGCAACTAACCCTGTGCGCCACAAGCACTGAGGCTGCACTCTAGGGCCTGAGAGCCACAACTACTGAGCCCATGTGCCACAACTACAGAAGCCCACGCACCTAGAGCCTGTGCTCCACAACTAGAGAAGCCACCGCAATGAGAAGCCTGCACACAGCAATGAAGAGTAGGCCCTGCTCGCCACAACTAGAGAAAGCCCTTGTGCAGCAAAGAAGACACAATGCAGCCATAAACAAACAAACAAATTAATTAATTAATTAATTATTTTTAAAAATGCCCCATAGGGAAAAAGCAGTGATGAATATAGGAGCCTCAATGTGTTTCTCTTCTCTCTGAAATCTTATACTCTCATGTCTATCTGCTTTGCTTGTTCTCTTATGCCTTCAAATGGCTAGATCTATTTTTGGCATTTATCCAGTTTTTACAATTGTTATCTGTGGCAGAGCTGGCCTAATATAAGGTATTCTGTCATAGCCAGAGCAGAAGTCACTACTGTTATTTTTGTCAAAAAATATACTTGAGCCTATACTATGGAAACATATATAATTATTTACCTCCTTCATTGAAGGTGGATAATACATCTTTTCCCATCCTTATTTTACCTACCACCAGCAGTTTTAATTAGTGTAAGATAATTTTACCCAGTTAATTGTTGCTCCTATTATAAATTAAGAATCTTCTCTTTCAAGAATGATTTATGACACTTTCATTCTGTTTTGTAACCGTATTTACCACAATTATTTAGAATAAATTATGTGCTTAAATGCTTTCAGTTGCTCATTACCAGTTCTTCCACACCATGACTTTACTATTTATGATTTTAAAATTTTTATTCTTTTTTTTCTTTTCAGCTGCCTGAAGTAGATCTTGTAGTAATTTTTCAGGAAGAATGTATGAGTCAAGTACTTCATGAGTCCTTACATAACTGAGATTATTCATCTGTTGACTTCATATATGAACCACAATTTTCAAGTATTTAATCATTTGCCTAAAAAAAAAAAAATCAAACACCTGGGCAAAGTATTGTGCTAGATGCTAGGAATACAGCCATATGTAAACTGTGCATGGTTGATGATATCATGGAGTTTACACTCTGGTGGGGAAAACAGACTTTAATAGCTGATTCCACAATTAATTACTGGTGATCATAGTAACAAAGGAGACTAACAGAATTCTAGTCAGGAGAGGAGCAAGGGGACAGGAAAGGCTTCTCTGAAAGGGTAATAATTAAATGAAGACACCTAAACTGAACAAATGACCTCGGGTGTTTCTATTTGGGAAGGGGTGATAAATTCTAGGCAGAGGGGGCAACATATGCAAGAACTTGAGGCTGGATGGAATATGAAAGAAAGGCAGGGTAGATGGTAGGCAGGGTAAGGAAGAGAAGTGTGACATGTGACTGGTGAAATGGCCGAAGGCTGATGGCACAGAACCTCGAAGGCCTCATTCAGGATTTGAATTTTTACGCAGTGCAAAATTACTGAAGGGGTTGGAGCAGAGGTGTGGAATGATCAGTCCTGACTTTTTAAAAACGTCACACTGATTGTGCTGTGTTTAATGATTCAGAAAGGAGTAAGGAGATGAAGATGGACCAACCAGGAGGCTATTTGCTGTCGCAAAGGTTCCAATGAGAGATGATAGTGACTTGGGTCAGAGTGGTGGCAGTAGAAACTGTAAGAGGTGGATATATTTACAACATTGTTGGAGATATCTTTCACTCTTCTCATGCACCCAACATCAAATCCATTAGCAGTCTGTCTGCTGTACCTTTGAAATATTTCCAATCCAATCACTTCTTACCACCCCCTCCACTTTCACCCCAGTCCAAGTCCCCATCATCTCTTGTCTGGTTATTATTATTACATGATTATATTATTGTCGTAGCTTCCTAGCTATTCTTTCTGTATTTACTTTTGCTTCACTTCACAGAATGATCCTGTTAAAATGTAAATCAGACTAGGTCGTTCATTTCAAACCTCTCCAACAATTTCCTATTTCACTCAGACGTTCTAACAATGCCCCACAAGGCCAAACATGATCTAGCCTTGTTATTTCTGATATCTCTTGTCACTGTCTGTTTTGCTTATTCTAGTCCAGCTACACTGGCTTCCTTGTCATTCTCTCACCATACCCAGGGCCTTTGTGCTTGCTGTTCTCTTTTTGAGGAACACTCTTCCCCTAAATCTTTGCATGACCTGCTCCCATATATTATTCCAGGCTCTACTCAAAGGTGTCAGCTTAAGAGACATCCTCCCCGACCACCATATGAGAACTGCTCCACTGCCAGCCTCTATCTATCCTCTGACCCTGCTTCATCTTCCTTCAGAGCACTGACGTGTTGGATAGTTTTGCATTTATTTGTATATTGTTTCTTTTCCTCAACTGGAATGTGAGCTCCTGGAGAGCAGATGTATTGCTGTGTTTATTGTTACATGGTCAGAAATATCCACCACGTAAATGATTTGGTTGAATGTTGCAGTGAGGAAAGGGACAGTGCTGAGGATGGCTCCCATGTTTCCGGCTTAGAAAGTAGGGTAACTGGGAGTGCTGTCCACTGAGATAGGGAAGTTGGAGGAGGAAGGATTTTGGAGAGATCGGGAGTTTGAAACTGGACAGGCTGAATTTAAGATAACCTTAAAACATCAAAAGGAGATATCTAGTAGCCAAATGGACACATGGGCTTGTAAAGTGATCCATATATGGGGGTTCTCAGCCCTAGGCGACCAATTCCTCCCAGTTTGCTTAGGACTTTTCCTAATTTTAGCACTATGTCCCAAGTCTTGTTGAAACCCCTCAGCCATGGACAAACTGTGCTGGTTGGTCAACCTACAGTCATCACATAGGTCATAGGTGGAAGTCATGGCATGACTGTCAGATCACAGGGAGAGTGTGCAGAGTGAGAAAAGATGCTTGTCCAAGCTTGAGCCCTGTGGAGCTCCAGTGATAAAGGCATGGTGGGCATGCTTCACCTCCCGTTGGGCTCTGGGCTCCCTGTGGGCTGGGAGGCATGATGCATGGTAGCTGCCCAATCATATTTGTTATGAATGAAAAAAGAATTAAAGGTTGAATAAGTGAGGCACAAAGGAGGCTGAGAGAAATAGGAGTAAAGAAGAGTTTTAAAGTAAAGTTTTAAACATTGTGTTACTCCTATCCTCTGTTCAAAACTCTTCAGAGATTTTCTCAGGTAAAAATTCAAAAACCTTGCTTGCAAGGCCTTGTAGGCTCTACTTTCTCCAACCTCGTCACCTGCTTCTCTTTACCTTGTTGCCTTTGCTGCCGCAGGGCCTTTGTGCATCTCTGCCTGTTATGCTCTTCCCTAACTGCAATGCTGATAGGAGAGGAAATTGGAAGCAAGAGGGATCTTTTCTATCTTTTTAAAACTCCCTCCCTCTCTTACGTGTGTGTGTGTGTGATAAGTTTCTCTAGCCATCTTGGTAGGTGTGTGTGTGTAGTGATATATCATTATGGTCTCAATTTGCACCTCTGTAACAAGAAATGATGTTGAGTGTTTCTTTTGAACATTTGGACATTTTGAACATTTTGTGAAGTGCCTCTTTAAGCCCTTTTTGTGTATTTTTCTATTGGATTGTTTTTCATTTTCTTACTGTTTTGTACAAATTCTTTACATTTCTGGATACTAAACTTTTGTCAGATATGTATTATAAATATCTTCTACCCTGTGGCTTTCCTTTTCCCCATTTTAATGGTATCATTGATAAATTCTTAATTTAAAAGTATTCCAGTATACCAATCTTCTTCTTCATGGTTTGTGCTTTATGTGTCCTACTAGAATAATTTTTTTTTTTGCCAACCTGAGGTCATGAAGATATTCTCCTATATTTTCATCTCGAAGCTTTATTCTCTTTTCACATGTAGAGCTATGCTTTCTGGGACTCCATCCTTCCCATGCTGTACTACAGTGTGACTGTTCTTATACATCAAGTGGCTATATGTGTGGGTCTGTTTCTAGATTTTTTATTCTGTTCCATTGGTTTCTTTGTCTATCTTTGGGCTAATACCACACTACGTTTACTACTGTAGCTTTATAACAAGTCTTGATGTGGCACAGGGTGTGCTTGACCTATGTTGATCCCATTGCCTCTAGTGTGAAATACAAACTCCTTACCGAGGCCTACAAGGCCCACAATCTTGTCCCTGCCTATGTCCCCAATCCCATCTCTCCACTCTCCTAACTCACTACGTCCCAGTAGGCGTTTCTGTTCCTTTGAAAACAGACATTCAAGGCTTGTTCCTGTCTTAGCACCTTTGCACTTGCTGTTCTGTTTCTCTGGATCTCTCTTCCCCAGATCATCACAGGGTTAGAGCCTTCTGTTATTTCAGATGCCAGATGAAATGTCCCTTCCTCAGAGACTCTTCTGATCACCTTCCCTAAATAAATTTTCCCTCTCCCTTCTGCCCTTGACCACACTCTGTCACCTTGCCCCGTGCAATTATAAGACCTACCAGTATCTGAAATAACGTTTATTTATTTATTTGGCATATTATAGTTCTTCCTTCCACTAAAATGTAACTTCCAATGGCCATAGGACCTTGTCAGTCTTTTGTATCCTTGCTGGATGCTTAGCTACTAGAATAGTGCTTGGCACATAGAAAGTTCTCAATAAATTTTGGTGGGAAGAATTTGCTTTTCTTTAATTCATAGGTCTCAGTATCCTCTGGAGACTTTCTTCCTCTTCTCAGTGAAGCTTTTGAGATATTTGAAAACAGCGACCATTTCTCCCTGAAACTTTCTCTTCTTAAAATCAAGTGTCTTTAGTTGCTTCCACTTATACATGGATGCATTTTGGCTTAGCTGTTTTGTTTAATCATGCAGTGAGTTCATCAACACTTTAGATCACACTTTGTACCTTCTCTCTGTGAACCTGTTCCTACCATATACACACAAATACATCTTGCCTTGCCTGATGCTGCTCATGGCCAGGAGACTCAGGAAATGTTTGCCAAATGAAAGGCTGAATGTAATGTGCTACAAGCAAAGAATCCCTGGTGCTCCGGCCTTGGAGGGTGAAAGGATCAACATGGCTTCCCTGGCCAGATTTATTGCTCTCCCTTTCACTAAATTCTGTCGTCCACACTCCCAGGGCCTTTGTAAATCACTGGGTGTTATTCCTTCACTTACACATTTTTTATGACTGTCCTTTTAGGACCACATAAATCACATGTCAAATCAGGTTATTAGCGGGAGCTATTTTTTCTCTCCTGTCAACAACCTGGTATTTTAATTCACTTTGGACTTTTCTATTTCTATTTGTAACCCTTCTCTGGGATGTTGGATGCTGGCAGAAAGATTTGCTCAGAAGGAAAATCGGGGCGTAGGGGGGAGAGTTAGGCCAGATATCAGACAACAAGTGTATAGTCTTATAATTATGAGAATGGTATAAAAAAAGAATCTTCTACCTTTGTCACCGAAAGATGACCTTAATCCCTGGGTTAATCAGGAGGCTTTCCTTATTAGCTAAGGAAAAATGAAGAATTTCCCTCAGGAACATAGAACTGGAGAAATATTTGGTTTAGGGTGGAGATTAAAGGTCATTCCATCATTCAAAACATATTTGAGTGAACCAATAAGGAAATATGAAGAGGGAGGAAGTTACTTGTTTAAGTTAATGGCAGAGATGTGCTATGAACTCACACCTCTTATTATTTTAGGTGTTAAAAAGAAATTTTAATGTCAAAATACTATAAAATACAAAAATTTAAAAATCCCTCATTTTCCCACTATCAACTATTGAAAATGTTAATATTTTCACATACTTTTTACTTCTAGACCCCTTTGATTTCCATCTTCAGTCTGACCTTCACTCCCTCTCCATATATGGGCTCACTATTACGCTTTGTATGTTTTCTTCCCAGACTTTTTTCTTTTCTTTTCTTTTCTTTTCTTTTTTTGTGGCATTTATTCCCGGGCCATAAATTTTTGTTTCTTCAGTTTCTTCTAGGCAACCTCCTCTTCTGGTTTAGGAACAATCTGTTCTTTTTCAGTAAGGATCAGTTCAACGTGGCAGGGAGAGTTCATGTATGGGTTGAGTCGGCCACGAGCTCTGTAAGTCCTGCGCCGCATCTTGGGGCCTTTGTTCACCTGGATGTGCTCAGTGACCAGAGAATCTGCATCTAAGCCCTTAAGTTCAGCATTACTCTCTGCATTCTTGAGCATGTGCAGTAAAAATTCAGCACTCTTTTTGGGCCACCAACCGTGTGTCCAGCCCCACTGTTTGGCCTGGGCACACCTACCAACTCCACCATTGTAACCATGGAATGGCACACATTGCTTCTTTAAAGAGACATCCTTCAGATACTTGGTGGCTTTTCAGATATGCACACCCTTAATGGCCTGGGCCGTTTCACCAGTGTTCTTAAAGTGAACACGAAGATTTGAACCTCTTGACTTGCATGATTTTGTGGGGTTTTCTGGATCAAATGAATAGCGAACCATTTTTAGAGGTCACCTCAGGCCGCTTACCAGAAAAGTTCCCAGCCTTTTAAAATATGTACTTGTGCATTTTTGTGCATATCCATAGATTTCTATAGTAGTATTTTTTGTGTGCTTTTAAGATTTATATAAATATAATCACAATGTTTATAGCAGTATGCAACTTGTTTTTTTCACTCCACAGTGTTTTTTTAAGGTCTTTCCATGTTAATTCACATAAACCTACATCTTTATTTTAATTGCTGCATGGAAGTTATGTACCCCCAGTTTTTCCTTCATTCCTTTTTTTGATGCACATGTAGATTGTTTCTGACTTTTCTAATTATCAAATAATGATATTATGAACATTCATGTAATGGTCTCAGTGCTTATATGTATGATTATTTTTCTAGGTAAATAACTAATCCTAGAATTGCTGGGTCAAGGGGTATGCACAGTTTTAGTTTTAATAGAAACAGTCAGGGCTTCCCTGGTGACACAGTGGTTGAGAGTCCGCCTGCCGATGCAGGGGATACGGGTTTGTGCCCCGGTCCGGGAGGATCCCACGTGCTGCGGAGTGGCTAGGCCCGTGAGCCATGGCCGCTGAGGCTGTGCGTCTGGAGCCTGTGCTCCACAACGGGAGAGGCCACACAGCAGTGAGAGGCCCGAGTACCGCAAAAAAAAAAAAAAAACGAAAGAAACAGTCAAAACTTCTCCAGAGTGGCTGTACAAACTGTATTAGCGGTGAATAGCAAATGCTTTTTTCAACAAGTCCTTGTTGAAACACTTAATATTATCAGAATATTTTAAGTTTTCCAATTTGACAAATTAAAAAAATTCTCATTTTTGTTTTAATTTCACTGAGCTTGAAATTAAGCTTTTCTTATGTTTACTGATGATATTTAAATTGTCCTATACCCTTTGTCCCATTTTTTATATTTTTATTATTGCTTTGTGGGAATTCTTTATCTATTCTGGATCTTGAACGTTGGCTGGTTATTAGTCACTGCAAGTAACTCTCCCCATTTTATGGCTTGTCTTTCTGCTTTGTTTGTAGGGTATCTTATTAAATGGACATTTTCAATTTTTAATGTAGTTAAATTTATCATTTTTTTCTTTATGACTTGGTACTTTTGCTGTCTTTTTAAAGAAATTTTTGTCACTTCTGATCAAATATGTTCTTTTTTTTCTAATAATTTAAAGTTTGACTTCTAAATTTTGGAGTTTTAATAAATCTGGTATTTATTTTTGTGTATAGTATGAGATAGGGATTTAACTTAATTTATTTTTTGTCTAGATAACCAATGTTCTACACCCATTAATTAAGACTATTATCTATTCTTTCTTCATTACTTAAAATGACACCTTTGTCAAATACTAGATTTCCATATATGTATGTGCTAGTCTTTGGACTCCCTAATTCATTCCATTCATCAATTAGTCTATTTTAACTTTGTTTTAATTTTAATATCTGGTAAACTGAGATATCTTACTTATTCTTATTTTCAAAATGGTCTTGGTAATGTTTCTTTTTAAAAATTAACTTTTAAAATTTATATATGAGAAAAACACACAGGTTTTAGATGTACCATCTGTTGAGTTTTGATATAGCTATACATGTGTAACCACCACCACTACAAATATGTAGAACATTTCCATCATCCCAGAATATTCCCCTAAGGCCCCTGCAGTGAATATCCCACCCTACCCCAAAGCAGGACTGGAATATAATGAGTTGAGTAAGGCAACTAGGATGCAAAATTTAAGGAAGCATTTGCTCACAATTCTGCAAGTGAGTGCTTTCTTAAATCATGTGCGATAGGCTTTTCACTAGCCTAGCCCTAGTCCTGACCTTCCATCAAAGGCAACTGCTGGTCCAATTTCTATCATCATAAGAGAGTTTGTTTAGCCTGTTATGCACTTCATATAAATGAAATAATAAAGTAAGTACTCTTTTGTGTCTGACTTCCTTTGCTTAATGTAATGTCTATGAAATTCATCCATGTTGTTACGTGTATCACCAGTTGGTTAATTTCTATTGCCTACTAGTGTTCCATACTAGAATTTACCAAACAAAAAACTATTTATTCATTCATCTGTTAATGAACATCTGGATTGTTTCCAGTTTTAGTTATTAAGAATAAAGTTTCTGTGAATATTTGTACACGTCTTTTTTTGTGGACGTATATTTGCATTTCTCTTGAGTAATGTCTAGGAGAGGACTTTCTGGGTCATAGAATAGGTGTTTGCTTAACTGTAAAAGAAACTGGCAAATTATTTTATAAAATGATTGGAAAATTTACTCTCCCACCAGCAACTGGAGACCTCCAGTTTTCCACATCCTTATTAACTAGTCATAGTTTGCATGAAGTTGCATTTCCCTGGCAGCTAAAGTCCAGAATCTTTTCATGTGTTTATTAGTCATCATAACTTCTGTGAAGTACCTATATATTTATTTGATTGATTGTCTTCTAATTATTGATTTTTAAAAGTATTTTTTATATATTCTAGAGACAAGTTCTTGTCAATTATTATTATGACTTTTTTTTATCCTGGTCAGTAGCTTGAGTTATTTTTAATGATGTCTTTTGAAAAGTAGAAGTTTATAATTTTAATAAAGTCCAATTTATTTTTTCTTTATTATTTTTGTGTCCTATCTGCCTACATCTGTGATTGCTAAGATTTCTCCTAAATTTTCTTTAGAAGTTTTATAATTTTAGTTTTTATGCTTTTAAGATCTATGATTCACTTTGAATTAATATTGAGTATGGTATGAGGTAGGGGTCCAAGTCTGTTATTTCCCTGGATATGGATATCTAGTTATTTAGCACAATTTGAGGAAAGGGACATTATTTTCCCATTGAATTGCCTATTAAAATCAATTGAATGTATATGTGTGAGTCTATTTCTGAGCTCTCTACTCTGTTCCATTGATCTAATTTTCTAAACTTCCACCACTGTCATACTGTTTTGCTTTATAACAAGTGATGAAATCAGGTAAAGTAATTCTTCTAATTTTGATTTTCTTTTTAGTGACTATACATCAATTTGAAAAGAACTGACATCTTAACAATATTGAGTGTACCAATCCATGAATATGGTATATCTCTCCAAGTATTTCGATATTTAAAAAGTTTTTTTCAGGAATCTTTGTAGGTATTAGTGACAAAGTCTTACACATCTTTTATTTACATATTCCTAAGTATTTTATAATTTTTGTGTTATTTTAAATACAATTTTTAAATCAGTGTTTTTTATTTTTTATTACTAGCATGTAGAAATGCAATTTATTTTTGTATATTGCCATTTTATCTGTAACTTAGCTGAATTTACTTACTGATTTCAGCACTTCTTGTAGAGTTTTTAGGTCTTCCATGTAAACCAGCAATCTTCAAAACTTTTTTAAATCTCAAGAGTATTTTAGACTCTTATCAATTTTGGGGAAACCTAAAGAGCTTTTTAATATGGGTTAGATTAATTGTATACCTACCCATTTAGAAATATAATCAAAAATTATTTAAATATGTGTGCATCCATTTAAAATAGCAATAAACCCATTGTACATAAACATAACACATTTTTATTTTTAAAAAACTCTACTTTCCAAAACAAACAAAATAGTAGAATTGTTTCATATTTTTATAAATTTCTTCAATGTCTAGCTTAATAGAAGATGGATGGATTCCTTTTTTTAAATTTATTAATTTATTTATTTTTGGCTGTGTTGGGTCTTCGTTGCTCTGCCCGGGCTTTCCGTAGTTGCGGCGAGCAGGGACTACTCTTCATTGCAGTGTGCAGGCTTCTCATCGTGGTGGCTTCTCTTGTCATGGAGCACAGGCTCTAGGTGCGCAGGCTTCAGTAGTTGTGGCACACAGCTAGGTAGTTGTGGCTTGTGGGCTCTAGAGCGCAGGTTCAGTAGTTGTGGCGCATGGGCTTAGTTGCTCTGTGGCATGTGGGATCTTCCCAGACCAGGGCTTGGACTCATGTCCTCTGCATTGGCAGGTGGATTCTTAACTACTGTGCCACCAGGGAAACCCCCTGGTTGGATTATTGTATCTGTTTCTACATTCTTTCTGTTCCAATATCACACATCATGCCTCTGGAGAACTACACTGTACACTCATGAGGCAATGTGGATAAAAAAAGCAAGTAACATCTTAGTATTACTTTGAAAATGTCTTTTACCTCATGGACTCCCTAAAAGAGACTCAGGGACCTGCCAGGAATCCTTGGACAATACTGTAAGAAGCACTTTTGAGAGCAATTATATCAGCTATAAACAAACAAAATGAGTTTTACTCTCCCAATTCAATTTTTATATCATTTTTTTCTTGTCCTTTTGCTTTGGCTAAGACCTCCACTACAATGTGTAATAGAAGTAAGGAGAGCAGACATCATCACCTTATTCCCAAACTTGGGGAAAAAGTTTTTAAAATATTACCATTTACTATGATGTTTTTGTAGATGCTTTTAAGTAGATTGAGGAAGTTTCCTGCATTGTAGTTTTCTGATGATTTTTCTTTTGTTTTATCATGAATGCCTATTAAATTTTGTCAAAATGCTCTTCAGTATCTATTGAGATGACTATATAATTTTCTTCCTTTTTCTGGTAACTGTGGTAAATTACATTGATTTATTTATCATTGATGAATCAACCCCACATTTCTAGGATACACCCCACTTTGTACATATTTTTATATATTGCTGGATTAAATTTACTAATGTTTTAGACAGCATTTTTGCACCAATGTTTGTAAGATTTATTGGCCTCTAATTTTCTTTTCTTGTAATATCCTTGCAATGTTATTGCATTTATGTTGACCTCACAAATTCACTGAGGAAACACTCGCTCCTCTTTTATTTTCTGAATGAGTTTGGTTAGATTGCTATTATTTTTTTTAAGGTTTTGATAGAATTCACCAGTGAAACCATCTGGGTCTAGCTTTGTGTAAGTTCTGATTATAAACTTCTTTAATAGATATAGGCTGTTCACTTTTCCTATTTTTAGTTCTTGTGGCAGTTTTGGTAATTTGTGCTTTCCAAAAAAGTAGTCATTTTCTTCTATGTTGTTGAATGTATTTACATGAAGATGTTTACATTATTCTCTTATTACCCTTTAAAGTCTATCTTATCTTCAATAATATCTACTCTTGAATTTCTGGTATTGTTAATTTGTATTTTGTCATTAATTTTTTAAGGAATTTGTTAATATTAACAATTTTTAAGAAACAAATTTGGGTTTTGGTAATAGGCGCATTTTTTTTTCTATCATTGATTTCTGTTTGCATCTGTACTTTTTTAATCATCAGATTTAACTTCCTTGTTTTTTGTTCCTTCTTAATTCAAAGATTTAGTTCATTGATTTTGAATCATCTTCTTTTCTAATATAAGCATTTTAAATGCATACATTTATCTCTATGACTGCTCTGGTTGCCTCCTGTATTTCTTTTAACATCATTCAATGCAAAATAATTTTGGTTCCCTATTAATTTCTTATTGGATTTGTATATTATTTAGAAACGTGTTTAAATTGCAACTATTGGGGGATTTTAAAAGGATATCTTATTACTATGGTTTTCTGATTAAAACACTTGAGTCAGAAAATATACTCTATAAGATTTCAATCTTTTGATGAAAACATAGGATCTATCTTGGTGAACTTTTTCTTTTTTTAACATCTTTATTGCAGTATAATTCCGTCACAATGGTGTGTTAGTTTCTGCTTTATAACAAAGTGAATCAGCTATACGTATACATATATCCCCATACCCCCTCCCTCTTGCGTCTCCCTCCCACCTTCCTTATCCCACTGCCCTAGGTGGACATAAAGCACCAAGCTGATCCCCTTGTGCTATGTGGCTGCTTCCCACTAGCTATCTGTTTTACATTTGGTAGTGTATATATGTCCATGCCACTCTCTTACTTCATCCCAGTTTACCCTTCCCCCTCCCCGTGTCCTCAAGTCCATTCTCTACATCTGCATCTTTATTACTGTCCAGCCTGTAGGTTCTTCAGAACCTTTTTTTTTTTTTTTAGATTCCATATATATGTGTTACCAGACAGTGTTTGTCTTTCTCTTTCTGACTTACTTCACTCTATATGACAAACCCTAGGTCCAGCCACCTCAATACAAATAACTCAGTTTCGTTTCTTTCTATGGCTGAGTAATATTCCATTGTGTTTATGTGCCACATCATCTTTTTCCAGTCATCTGTCGATGGACACTTAGGTTGCTTCCATGTCCTGGCTATTGTAAATAGAGCTGCAGTGAACATTGTGGTACATGACTCTTTTTGAATTATGGTTTTCTCAGAGTATATGCGCAATAGTGGGATTGCTGGGTCATATGGTAGTTCTATTTTTAGTTTTTTAAGGAACCTCCATACTGTTCCCCATAGTGGCTGTATCAATTTACATTCCCACCAACAGTGCAAGTCCACACCCTCGCCAGCATTTCTTGTTTGTAGACTTTTTGATGATGGCCATTCTGACTGGTGTGAGGTGATACCTCTTTGTAGTTTTGATTTGCATTTCTCTAATGATTAATGATGTTGAGCATCCTTTCATGTGTTTGTTGGCAATCTGTATATCTTCTTTGGAGAAATGTCTATTTAGATCTTCTGCCCATTTTTGGATTGGGCTGTTTGTTTTTTTGATATTGAGCTGCATCAGCTGCTTGTAAATTTTGGAGATTAATCCTTTGTCAGTTGCTTTGTTTGCAAATATTTTCTCCCATTCTGAGGGCTGTCTTTTTGTCTTGTTTATGGTTTCCTTTGCTGTGCAAAAGCTTTTAAGTTTCATTAGATCCCATTTGTTTATATTTGTTTTGATTTCCATTTCTCTAAAGGTGGGTCAAAAAGGATCTTGCTGTGATTTATGTCATAGAGTGTTCTGCCTGTGTTTTCGTCTAAGACTTTTATAGTGTCTGGCCTTATATTTAGCTCTTTAATCCATTTAGAGTTCAGTTTTGTTGTATGGTGTTAGGGAGTGTTCTAATTTCATTCTTTTACATGTAGCTGTCCAGTTTTCGCAGCACCACTTATTGACGAGGCTGTCTTTTATTCATTATATACTCTTGCCTCCTTTATCAAAGATAAGGTGACGATATGTGCATGGGTTTACCTCCGGGCTTTCTATTCTGTTCCACTGATCTATATTTCTGTTTTTGTGCCAGTATCATACTGTCTTGATTACTGTAGCTTTGTAGTATAGTCTGAAATCTGGGAGCCTGATTTCTCCAGCTCCATTTTGCTTTCTCAAGATTGCTTTGGCTATTTGGGGTCTTTTGTGTTTCCATACAAATTGTGAATTTTTTTGTTCTAGTTCTGTGAAAAATGCCATTGGATTTTTGATAGGGATTGCATTGAATCTGAAGATGGCTTTGTGTAGTACAGTCATTTTCACAATGTTGATTCTTCCAATCCAGGAACGTAGTATGTCTCTCCATCTGTTTGTATCATCTTTAATTTCTTTCATCAGTGTCTTATAGTTTTCTGCATACAGGTTTTTGTCTCCTTAGGTAGGTTTATTCCTGGAAATTTTATTCTTTTTGTTGCAGTGGTAAATGAGAGTGTTTCCTTTATTTCTCTTTCAGAATTTTCATCATTAGTGTATAGGAATGCAAGAGATTTCTGTGCCTTAATCTTGTATACTGCACTTTACCAAATTCATTGATTAGCTCTAGTAGTTTTCTGGTAGCTTCTTTAGGATTCTCTATGTATAGTATTGTGTCATCTGTAAACAGTGACAGCTTTACTTCTTTTCCGATTTGGATTCCTTTTATTTCTTTTTCTTCTCTGATTGCTGTGGCTAAAACTTTCAAAATTATGTTGAAGAATAGTGGTGAGGGTGGACAACCTTGTCTTGTTCCTGATCTTAGAGGAAATGGTTTTAGTTTTTCACCATTGAGAACAATGTTTGCTGTGGGTTTGTCATATATGGCCTTTATTATGTTGAGGTAAGTTCCCTCTATGTCTACTTTCTGGAGCGTTTTTATCATAAATGGGTGTTGAATTTTGTCAAAAGATTTTTCTGCATGTATTGAGGTGATCATATGATTTTTATTCTTCAATTTGTTAATATGTTTTATCACATTGATTGATTTGTGTATATTTTGAAGAATAATTGCCTTCTTGGGATAAACCCCACTTGGTCATGGTGTATGATCCTTTTAATGTGCTGCTGGATTCTGTTTGCTAGTATTTTGTTGAGGATTTTTGCATCTGTGTTCATCAATGATACTGGCCTGTACTTTCCTTTTTTTGTGCCATCCTTGTCTGGTTTTGGTATCAGGGTGATGGTGGCCCGTAGAATGAGTTTGGGAGTGTTCCTCCCTCTGCTATTTTTTGGAAGAATTTGAGAAGGATAGGTGTTAGCTCTTTTCTAAATGTTTGATAGAATTCACCTGTGAAGCCATCTGGCCCTGGGCTTTTGCTTGTTGGAAGATTTTTTTTCAAACATCTTTATTGGAGTATAATTGCTTTACAGTGATGTGTTAGTTTCTGATTTATAACGAAGTGAATCAGCTATACATATACATATATCCCCATATCTCCTCCCTCTTGCATCTCCCTCACACCCTCCCTATCCCACACCTCTAGGTGGTCACAAAGCACCCAGCTGATCTTCCTGTGCTGTGTGGCTGCTTCCCAGTAGCTAGCTGTTTTATATTTGGTAGTATATATAAGCCCATGTCATTTCTCACTTCGTCCCAGCTTACTGTTCGAAGATTTTTAATCACAGTTTCAATTTCAGTGCTTGTGATTCGTCTCTTTATATTTTCTATTTCTTCCTGGTTCAGTCTTGGAAGATTGTGCTTTTCTAAGAATTTATCCATATCCTCCAGGTTGTCCATTTTATTAGCATAGGGTTGCTTGTAGTAATTTCTCATGATCCGTTGTGTTTCCGCAGTGTCACTTGTTACTTCTCCTTTTCTATTTCTAATTCTGTTGATTTGTGTCTTGTCCCTTTTTTTCTTGATGAGTCTGGCTAATGGTTTATCAATTTTGTTTATCTTCTCAAAGAACCAGCTTTTAGTTTTATTGATCTTTACTATTGTTTCCTTCATTTCCTTTTCATTTATTTCTGATCTGATCTTTATGATTTCTTTCCGTCTGCTAACTTTGGGGTTTTTAGTTCTTCTTTCTCTAGTTGCTTTAGGTGTAAGGTTAGGTTGTTTGAGATGTTTCTTGTTTCTTGAGGTAGGATTGTATTGCTATAAATTTCCCTCCTATAAGTGCTTTTGCTGCATCCCATAGGTTTTGGGTCATCATGTTTTCATTGTCATTTGTTTCTAGGTATTTTGGGATTTCCTCTTTGATTCCTTCAGTGATCTCTTGGGTATTTAGTAGCATATTGTTTAGCCTCCATGTATTTTTGTTTTTTACCATGTTTTTCCTGTAATTGATATCTAGTCTCATAGCATTGTGGTCAGAAAAGATACTTGATAGATATGATTTCAATTTTCTTAAATTTACCAGGGCTTGATTTGTGACGCAGTATATGATATATCCTAGAGAATGTTCCATGAGCACTTGAGAAGAAAGTGTATTCTGTTGTTTTTGGATGGAATGTCCTATAAATATCAATTAAGTCCATCTTGTTTAATGTATCATTTAAAACTTGTGTTTCCTTATTTATTTTCCTTTTGGATGATGTGTCCATTGGTGAAAGTGGGGTGTTAAAGTCCCATACTATGATTGTGTTACTGTCGATTTCCCCTTTTATGGCTGTTAGCATTTGGCTTATGTATTGAGGTGCTCCTATGTCGGGTGCATAAATATTTACAATTTTTATATCTTCTTCTTGGATCGACCTGTTGATCATTATGTAGTGTCCTTCTTTGTCTCTTGTAATAGTCTTTATTTTAATGTCTATTTTGTCTGATAAGAGAATTGCTACTCCAGCTTTCTTTTGATTTCCATTTGCATGGAATATCTTTTTCCATCCCCTCACTTTCAGTCTGTATGTGTCCCTAGGTCTGAAGTGGGTCTCTTGTAGACAGCATATATACAGGTCTGTTTTATCCATTCAGCCAGTCTATGTCTTTTGGTTGGAACATTAATCCATTTATATTTAAGTTGGTTATCGATATGTATGTTCCTATTACCATTTTCTTAAGTGTTTTGGGTTTCTTACTGTAGGTCTTTTCCTTGTCTCGTGTGTCCTGCCTAGGGAAGTTCCTTTAGCATTTGTTGTAATGCTGGTTTGGTGGTCCTGAATTCTCTTAGCTTTTGCTTGTCTGTAAAGGTCTTAATTTCCCCATCAAATCTGAATGAGATCCTTGCTGGGTAGAGTAATTTTGGTTGTAGGTTTTTCCCTTTAACCACTTTAAATATGTCCTGGCACTCCTTTTAGGCTTGCAGAGTTTCTGCTGAAAAGATCAGCTGTTAACCTTATGGGGATTCCCTTGTATGTTATTTGTTGCTTTTCCCTTGCTGCTTTTAATAGTTTTTCTTTGTATTTAATTTTTGATAGTTTGATTAATATGTGTCTTTGCATGTTTCTCCTTGGATTTATCTGGTATGGGGCTCTTTGCTTTGCCTGGAATTGATTATTTCCTTTCCCATATTAGGGAAGCTTTCAACTATAATGTCTTCAAATATGTTCTCAATGCATTTTTTTTTTCTCTTCTTCTTCTGAGACCCCTAAAATTCGAATGTTGGTGCATTTAATGTAGTCCCAGTTGTCTCTGAGAGTGTCCTCAATTCTTTTCATTCTTTTTTCTTTATTCTGCTCTGCAGTAGTTATTTCCACTGTTTTATCTTCCAGGTCAGTTATCCATTCTTCTGCCTCAGTTATTCTGCTATTGATTCCTTCTAGAGAATTTTTAATTTCATTTGTTGTGTTGTTCATCATTGTTTGTTTGCTATTTAGTTCTTCTAGGTCCTTGTTATATGTTTCTTGTATTTTCTCCATTCTGTTTGCAAGATTTTGGATCATCTTTACCATCATTACTTTGAATTCTTTTTCTGGATGACTGCCCATTTCTTCTTCATTTATCTGGTCTGGTGAGTTTTTACCTTGCTCCTTCATCTGCTTTGTATTTCTCTGTCTTCTCATTTTTCTTAACTTACTGTTTTGGGGTTCTCCATTTCTCAGACTGCAGGTTCATAGCTCCCGTTGTTTTTGGTGTCTGCCCCCAGTGGCTCAGGTCGGTTCAGTGGGTTGTGTGGGCTCCCTGATGGAGGGGATTGGTGCCTGTTTTCTGGTGGATGAGGCTGGATCTTGTCTTTCTGGTGGTCAGGACTGTGTCCAGTGGTGTGTTTTGGGGTGTCTGTGAACTTATTATGATTTTAGGAATCCTCTCTGCTAATGGGTGGGGTTGTGTTCCTGTCTTGGTAGTTGTTTGGCATAGGTATCCAGCACTGTAGCTTGCTGGTCGTTGAGTGCAGCTGGGTCTTCGCACTGAGATGGAGATCTGGGAGAGCTTTCGCCATTTGATATTATGTGGAGCCCTGAGGTCTCTGGTGGACCAATGTCCTGAACTTGGCTCTTCCACCTTAGAGGCTGTGGCCTGACAGCTGGCCGAAGCACCAAGACCCTGTTAGCCTCATGCCTTAGAAAAAGAAAGAAAGAGAGAGAGAGAGAGAGAGGGAGGGAGGGAGGGAGGGAGGGAGGGAGGGAGGGAAGGAGGGAGGAAGGGAGGAAGGAAGGGAGATAAAGTCATTAAAATAAAAAATAAAAAATAGTATAAAAAATTTAAAAAGTGATAAGGTTGAAGAAAAAGAAGGAAAGAAAGAAGAGAGCAACCAAACCAAAAAATAAATCCACCAATGATAACACGCACTAAAAACTATACTAAAAAAAAAGCAGACAGAGAGAACCCTAGGGCAAATGGTGAAAGCAAAGCTATACAGACAAAATCACACAAAGAAGCATACACCTACATACTCACAAAAAGAGAAAAAGGAAAAAAAAGAAAAATTATATACATGTTTTTTTTAAAAAAAGGAAGAGAGCAACCAAACCAATAAACAAATCTACCAACGATAATAAGCTCTAAATTATAAACTAAGATAAACATAAAAACAGAAACAAATTAGATGCAGAGAGCAAACCCCAAGTCTACATTTGCTTCCAAAGTTCACTGCCTCAATTTTGGGATGATTCGTTGTCTATTCAGGTATTCCACAGATGCAGCATACATCAAATTGATTGTGGAGCTTTAATCCACGGCTCCTGAGGCTGCTGGGAGAAATTTCCCTTCTTTGTTTGCACAGCTTTTGGGGTTCAGCTATGGATTTGGCCCCGCCTCTGCATGTAGGTCGCCTGATGGCGTCCTAGACAGGATGGGGTTAAAGTAGCAGTTGATTAGGGGGCTCTGGTTCACTCAGGCCAGGGGGAGGGAGGGGTACGGAATGAGGGGTGAGCCTATGGTGGCAGAGGCCGGCGTGATGTTGCAACAGCCTGAGGTACGCCGTGTGTTCTCCCACAGAAGTTGTCTCTGGATCATAGGACCCTGACAGTGGCGGGCTGCACAGGCTGCTGGGAGGGGTGGTGTGGATAGTGACCTGTGCTTGCACACAGGCTTCTTGGTGGCTGCAGCAGCAGCCTTAGCATTTCGTGCTCCTCTCTGGTGTCTGTGTTCATAGCCACAGCTTGTACCCGTCTCTGGAGCTCGTTTAGGCGGTGCTCTGAATCCCCGTTCCTGTGCACCCCAAAACAATGGTCTTTTGCCTCTTAAGCAGTTACAGGCTTTTCCCTGGACTCCCTCGCAGCTAGCTGTGATGCACTAGCCCCTTTCAGGCTGTGTGCACACAGCCAACCCCAGTCCTCTCCCTGGGATCTGAACTCCAAAGCCTGAGCCTCAGCTCCCAGCCCCAACCCGTCCTGGAAGGTGAGCAGACAAGCGTCTCAGGCTGGTGAGTGCTGGTCGGCAGTGATCCTTTGTGCAGGAATCTCTCTGCTTTGCCTTCTGCACCCCTGTTGCTGTGTTCTCCTCTGTGGCTCCGAAGCTTCCCCCCGACCCTCACCCTGTCTCCGACAGTGAAGGGTCTTCCTAGTGAGTGGAAACTTTTCCTCCTTCACAGCTCCCTCCCCAAGGTGCAGGTCCCATCTCTATTCTTTTGTCTCTATTTTTTCTTTTTTCTTTTGCCCTACCTATATACGTGGGGAGTTTCTTGTCTTTTGGGAAATTTGAGGTCTTCTGCCAGTGTTCAGTAGGTGTTCTGTAGGAGTTGTTCCACGTATAGATGTATTTCTGTTGTATTTGTGGGGAGGAAGGTGATCTCCACTTCTTACTCCTCTGCCATCTTGAAGGTCTCTCCTATCTTGGTGAACATTTTACATGCACATGAAAATAATATGTATTCTGCAGACATATTGCTTAATTTTAAACTAAGTATGCATATTAAAAATTTATAGGTAACTACTAAAAATCAAAATAGAATGGATAACTTATAAACCAAAGGAAGTAAAGAAAACTTGATGGTATTAATAGAAAACGAAAATGAAAAACTAAATAAAGATACTGATAAATAAAAATGACAACATAATAGAGTAAAAATAAATGAAAATATGTCAACAATTATAATGAGGTAAACAAATTTATTCTCCTATGAAAGATGGTAGTTATCAGATTTAAAGAACACAGCAAAATTGTTATATGCTATTTATAAGAAATGCAACTAAAATGCAAAACATAAAAGTTGAAAAAAAAGGAAAAGAAAAATATATTAGACAATTGTCAAATGAAATTATTATAGTTGTATTACTAACAGACAAAATAAACCTTACTACAAAAACCAATATTAGAAAGAGAGTAACTGTATAATGATAAGAGAAAAAAAATCAGTAAAGTAAATATTTTAAACTCATACTCTTAATAATGTAACTTCAAAATAAATCATGGCATAATTGAAAGATATTTGAAGATAAATTGTTAAGTCCACAAATGCAATGAGAAGTGTTAATTCACCTCTCTCAGGGACTGATAGATAAAGCAGCCAAAAATTCTAAGGCTTTAACAACACAACTAAGAATCTATATCTAATTCTTATGCAGAACCCTAAATTCAGCTATTAGAGCAGTGGGTTTAAATTTGAATGATATCAGAATCGCCCAGAGTTTGTTAAAACAGAGTACTGGTCTCTATCCCTAGAGATTCTGGGGTGGGGCCTGAGCATTTGCATTTTTAACAACCTCCAGGTAATGCTGATGCTACTGGTCCAGGGACAACGCTTTAAGAGACCATTATAGTAAAAAATACATTCCTTCAGGTACTCATGAAATATTTTGAAAGGTTGAGCATCTACTGGTCCACAAAACATCTCAAAGCATATTCCGAGAAGTCAGTGTCATATATACCATGTACTCTGACTTCAATGAGGTTATAAATCAGTTTACAAAAGAGAACCCAAATCACCCACAAGAACAGACACTAAACAAACACACATTAAAAAAAACAACTCACGGGTCATAAAATAAATCATAATAAGAATTAGAAAATATTTAGCACTAAATGTTGCTAAATAAACTACATGTCAAAACTTCTGGGGTGCAGCTAAATTATAGGATAAACAAAACTGAAAATAATAAATTGAAAACTTTTCTGACAAGGAAAAAAATGAGGGAGAGAAGGCATAAATGCAAAATGCCACAAATGAAAAAGCAGACCTAACAATAAATACAGTAGAGAGGTAAGAAATTAGGAGAAAACACCATGGCTGCCTGCATGGCCAAACATTTGGACACAAGGTTAGTCTTCCCAAGTCTGCTGCATTAGACTTATTGGGCCTTTTAAAAAATAGTGATTCCTAGACCCCTCTCCAATGAAATAAATCAGAATCTCTGAGGGCCAGGCAGGTCATTAATTCCAGCAGGGAATTCTAATAGGCAACCAGAGTCCAGAGCCACTACCCTAAGCAGTTACAGGCTCAGGAGAGAAGCTCCCCCCATGCTGAGGCATCAGCCCTCTGAAGTATTGGTAAATCACAGAAGGCCCCTGCCCCCATCAACAAGACATGAGTAGCAGACCCCACAGAACCCTAAAATCTGTCACATGTCCTTCTCCATCTCCACTACGGTGAAATCTAATGTCACCATGATGCTTAAACAGCAGAGGCTACTCTTCCTCTGTGACTAATATTACTTCCACAGAAATGAGCATCATTTTCCAGCCAGTGGTCCTGGGTCTCTTTTCCTCTGAGTCAACAGTACATTTTTTATTCTCTCCTGTGTGATCCTGATTTATTCTTGAAATCAGAGTTGAGAAGACAAGTAGTACTTTCTTCAAAATAAACTTAATTAATGATGGTTGCTACATATGGAGCATTGTATATGTGATGCAGGGGAAGATTAAGACAGGCAAGTCCCTAAGACCTTACAGTCTGATTGAGTATAAAGGATTCGCATGCACACAAACACATGTGACCAAATTAGGAATACTTCTGCCTCTAGATTTCTATTTCAGGGCTTTTTCCACTTCAACAAATTATTACTCTCCTTTGTCAAAATCCACGTGAAGAAAAAAATCACAGGAAGTTTGTCTCCCCAGACTGGCACAATATTCTCATAGCACACAATTGAAGCCACTGACACTCTAGAAGTCTCTTTAGAATCCCCCATAATGTGCCTCCTGAGTCCCTCTTGTCCTGATCTGGAAAATCCAGGTGTCCGTGCTATTGGTTTATACCTGCCTCACACTTTTGGGTTAATATCTTGGTGGGACTCTGCCATCTTTATGTTTATTTTGTCAGGTAAAGTTCTGCAGGAAATCTTGCAGTCTGGCAAGGATATTTTAACTGCCCCTCAGATATTCTGGAGCCTTCATTCCCTGGTTTCCACTGACCCCACTGGAAAGAGCTCATTGCTGCTGGACACAATTACCATAAGAACTTGTCCTTTCATTTCTGGGATGTAGGTGGCATAGTCACATAGCTGATTCTGTACTGACTTTATGCAAATCGCAGTGGACTCCTTCCTCCTCTGTCTGGACACATGCTTGATGAGTGGGCTGCATTTTTGTGAGAAAAACAGTGTGCACCTTCTTCCAGGTGGCTGTAGCCCTGCATCAAAGCACACTTGGAGTTCAGTCCTTGCCTGCCTCCCAGCTGGGCACCTCAGGGTCAGGGCAATCTGCACAGGGAGGTCGGGCCCTTGGTATTATTCTCCCAGCCAGGGATTTTTCCTGGGTTATCAGTGTGACCCCTTTAAGACCCTTCTTTCAGCAGTCTTTGGATATAAGTGATGGTATGCTCCTCAGATAATGTCTCTGGACAGAAAGGACAGCCTGACATGGAAGAAGGAAATAAAATGGCAAAGGTGAGAGAGATAAGGTCTTTCCTCCTATTCCTATGCCAAAGAGGATTCTGATGGGACTGTAAGAGTAGGTGTGGCCCTGCTTCTCCCTTATTCCCCTGGACCTTCCATTGTAGAGTCTGGCAGCCAGTCGCCAGCATCTGCATCTCTTTGCCTGAAGGTTTTTTTTTTGTGTGTATGTGATTGGAGCCCCATCACACCCTCATGCACAACAGGTCAGATCACTGGAGAATTAATGCCCCTCCTCCAGCAGCCCTTATCCAATGAGTGCCAAGATGAGAATTGGTGTCAATGTAGCCCAGTTGTCTGGCCCCTCAGGTGCCATAACTCTGTAGTAAGCCCTCTACACAGGCCCCCAGGGTTCTCCAGCAGGAAGCCCAGTTCCCCACAATGGAAACTCACTTGGTACTATACTTTTTCTTGGCCTCTTCCATTTCTTATTTTACCTTCTCCTTTATTTGTTCCTAGGATTACCTCCTGTATTCATTTGTTTGGACTGCCATAACAAAATACCAAAGATTGAGTGGCTTAAAAAATAGAAATTTATTTTCTCATTGTTATGGAGACTGAGGGTCCAAGATCATGGTGTCTGCAGTGTTAGTTTCTCCTGAGGCCTCTCTCCATGGCTTGCAGATGGCCACCTTCTTGCAGTGTTCTCACGTGGTCTTTCATCTGTTCAGCATCCCTGGTGCTTCTGTGTATGTCCTAATCTCCTCCTTTTATAAGGACCTACCGTAATATTCTCATGTTAACTTAATTACCTCTTCAAAGGCCCTGTCTCCTATTACAGTCATATTATGGGGTTAAGGCTTCAACATATGAATTTTGGGGAAAATTCAGTCAATAGCAGCTATTCTACCAAGCTACTTGTTCCTGAATCCTTGTCCCAAAATATGACAGCAAATAAAATAGCCACTCTGAATTAGTGACTGCGGAGGAGCCTTTGGATTAGAGAGCATGGGGAGGAATCCAAACACCTTGCTGAGATTAGCAAGGCCCAGGAAAGAAGCCCATGTTGAAAATGTCTCATACGTTTTGTTACCCTAGAGAAGGCGGGGGTGAGTGGAGAATTTACCAGCTTTGTACTCTGAGATATTGTTAAATATTGCATATTTTGATTATAAATCTTCCTAATATAGTTGTGCTGAGTAGCTCTTGCAAGATACGTGCTGGGAAAAGATCACGCCCTGGTTTATTGTAGTAAATATTTTCAATAAAAAAGATGTATATATAGAGAGAGATTATCTCTTTCTGTCTATCTATCTATCTATCTATCAATCAACAAAGCAGGTTAATTCCAAACTTCTTCAGCCAAGTTCTTTGGAGACCCGCAACGAATAACACAGAAAGAACAGGTAGTCAGTATCCCTGTACCTTGTTAATATGTTTAAAATTGGGTTAGACTCCATAAATAAATAAAGTTGGGTTTCTTGGAAGGTCCAGGACTTGCTGTTCTGAAAATTAGTAAGATTCCAGTGGATGCCGAGCAAATCTGCACAAATGGCAGAAATACACAAGGGAAGGCAAAAAGAGGCCCGGAATTCTGAAGTCAGAGGGCATAGTTGGGCAACAGGCAGGTGGGCAGAGTTGGTAGCCATGGCTGTGGCTGCTCAGATGCCCCTCCAGTCTTGCCGGTCCCTGACCCTGTCTTCCATGTATAATGGTGCTTTGAGGCCTGGAAGTCGGGCTGAGGCGCCACCCTTGCAATCAATGAGCTCATTACCCTGGGAGATGGTTTCTTCTCCTTTCAGCTCTTTTGCAGATTTCATTTGCATTTCCCCAGACCTGTTTTTATTTCCATCAGCCTGGGCTGCCTCACAGTCAAGTTACCTCCTTGATATTGCTTCTGGTTGGGCCTGTTTGGGCTTGCTTTGGCAGCACAATCCCAAGTGTCATTCAGGCAATTAAATAAGGTATTTTATTTTATTCAAGGGGGCTGTATCATGCCTTTTTCAGGAGCTATTTGATGGGAAGTGGGGCAAAAAAATGTCCCTTGAAAATGGCATCCCATCTGTAGCCCGATGTGAAAGGATCACAGAATTAGCTTTTCTTTAACACTATTATATTCTTTCAATAGGGTGTAAAGTTTTAGGAGATGAACTTTCATGCTCCATGTCACGGGAGCAGATTGGTTTTGCATGTGTGACAGAGCAGGCCCTGAGACTCCAGCCATGGGGGGGGGGGATGGTGCAGAAACACAGAATTCTTAAGTGAGTCAAATGTCTTTCCAAGGCCTTCATCTGCAAAAAAACTTTCCCTGGATTCCCCGTGTCTGTTTTCCCTAATTTGTTCACTTTCTTTTAACTCTAATTTGCAGAGTAACCTTGGGCAGCTGTTCCCTGTTCTTGTCTAGAAGTCCACTTCTTCGTTAAAATGTGAATGGAACCATGATCCTATGCATGTTGAGTGCCAACTCCAAATGTAGGCCATTCCAGGTCTTTTTGTCTCTTCTTGCCTTCAGTTTCCTTGAAAAGGAATCTGCTTTGGTTTAGATTCATCTACCAGGAGACCGAGGTCCCAGACCTCCCTGTGTTTGAATTCACAGAGAGTAATCTATGGGTTTACAGCCCCACCTACTATGAGGTCATGGTTGGAACATAGGAGTCATTTATTTTGTGTCCTTTGCTCCTCTCCACCCTTCATCGTTTGTAGAATACTAAATTAATTTTTAGACTAAAACTTAAGGGATTTTGATATGAAAGTTGCCTGGAACATGGAAAAAAACAGAATATAATATCTAGAATAATATTTGTTAAACCTTCTAAAAAGTGGAACACTTTACAATAATTTATTCATAACTATAAAAATTTTCTTGCACAACAAATATAAGGTAAAAAAAATTCCAGGAGTATATAGGGCTAACAATAGTAAAGTCAGCAAATTAGCTGTTAGAATAGCAAAGAGGAAACATTCTAATTGGCCTTAAAAACAGAAATTCTGGTACTATTTGAAATCACTTTGTTATACACAAAAAGCATTGTTTGTTTTCTTTCCTTTGTAAAGAATTACATAGCATATCTGAGTATATTAGCACTTGGTTTCCACAAGGTCTGTGTTCTAATAGATGTATATCTGTATGAAGCAAATCTCTCAATTCATGGTGAGGTGCAGTCTAGATACCAGTGTAACTACTATTGTACAGGCATTAGTTATAGAGAAGAACATTTTTGGAGAACTTCCTGGCACAAAGAGTAGCAGGACTAATGGAAGGTGAAAAGACCTTTCAGAGGGGTTCTGAAAGGACGCTTTGAACACAGGAAAAGGCCAGAAAATGGTAAACTAAGCTGGCAATTCAGAAAGAAAAGAAAAATAAATTTCCCTTTCCGTTGTGTTTTTCTCTCATTATCCTTAGTGTGGAGGGAGTATAATTGAAACTCTTGGATGTTCAGTGTGTATATAGCATAGCTCCACTGCCTTCTGCCTCTGGGGGTTAGGTACTCACCAGAGTACCTAACTGGGGACTGGTCCCTGTGTTCTAGGCGTCTCAGGGTCCTTCCCCTGGGGCCCCAGTTATGCCACCAAAACTGACCTAGCTGATCACACTTTGGAACTGCCAGTCCATCAATAAGAAACATTATTGAAATCTCACTTAAGGCAAAGCACTGCTAAAGATGGAAAGAGTTTTAAAGAAGATATCACTATGTTCAAGGAGATCCCAGTTGATTTGAGAAGATAAGGCATAATCATGTGGAAAATCAAATATGAAAAAATTCATAACGAGTTTAAAATATTAGTATAAAAAGTGCCAGAGAGGGCTGGATAGAACGCTTACCACTCCCCATCAGCCAGAGTGACTGAATCAACAAGCTGGCCTACATACTTCAAAAGATCTGCCTTCATATCCAAATTTTGCCCCACCCCATCACATGTTGGCTGCTAGTTGCCTGTTCTATAAGCCTTTGTTTCTTTAGGTACAAAATGCGCTTATATTACCCATAGGATTATTACCCTATGGATGGTATCATAGGATTATTAAGGATTACTAGAATAATGTACGTGAAGTCCCTGCTTTAAAGTATGAAACATAATACACATTCAAGAAATGTAGGGCTTCCCTGGTGGCGCAGTGGTTGAGAGTCCGCCTGCCGATGCAGGGGACACGGGTTTGTGCCCTGGTCTGGGAAGATCCCACATGCTGCGGAGCGGCTGGGCCCACGAGCGATGGCTGCTGAGCCTGCGCGTCCGGAGCCTGTGCTCCGCAACGGGAGAGGCCACAACAGTGAGAGGCCCGCGTACTGCAAAAAAAAAAAAAAAAAAAAAAGAAATGTATTCACCTTCCATCTATGTATATGTTGTCTTCAAAGGTTTAGGACAGCAGAGACTATGCAGGATTAAAAGTCCTGAGAAATAATACACTAGAATCCAGCTACCAGCAATTTTGTAACTACTAGTCATCAGATGGAAAATTCTGATTTAAAAAATCAGCCTTCTGTCCATCTCTCAGTAGAACCTAACTTTCACCTATCCCCACCTTACACTTACTATTTACACACCTCAACTGAGTTCAGGCCAAGAAGTGCATTTGACCTGACACCTGAAGTAGGGATATAAACACCATCATAGGTATCTAGTCCTAATGGATTATGGGGTGGGGGAAGTTCTGGGGAAAGTGCTGCCCCAGTAGGAGGATAGGAATCTGCTCTAAGTTCTCATCGAAGCAGTGGGTTCACTGCAACACCTCCCTGGCCCTGTCTCAGCCTCCAGCACAAGATAGAGCCTCCTGGGCTATTCCAGCTTGACCTCTGCATATTTGTACCGCCCACAATCCCATGGCCTTCCTCCACAGCCACCCCCTTGCCCACATTTCAGCCAGCAGTCACCAATCTTGAGTCCCCTGTCTGATCATATTACTCTCTGAAGGTTTTCTGAGCTCCAACCAAACCCCAGCTAATAGACCATGGTCCCATCAATAGATGGGGTCATGGTAACAGAAGTGTGATTAGTCACCTGTCCTCCTGGGTGATGTCTCGATTCTTTGGTCCGCATGTTAAAATAGGCGGCTATCATAGTCTGGGTGAAGGGCATGGGAAATGATGATAATCGCCAGGCTGAAAGGACAGAGGAGACCGGCATGTAGCTGATGAATCAGATAAGCCACTTATCCATGTAAAACCCTCCAGGGGTTTCCTATGACACTTGACAGAAAATCCAAGCTCCTTCCCAGGGCCTGCAAGGCCCTAGATGAACTGCCCTGCTGCCCCCTCCAAACCTATCTGCCACTTGCTCTCTTTACTCACTCAGGTTCAGTCATGCTGCCCTTTTTTCTGTTTCCTAAGTACCTTACTCTTTCACAGCTCAGACCTTTCACTATTGTTTGCTCTCCCTAAAATTCACTTTTCCTAGACCTTCTCATAACTGACTTCCTGTCATTCAAGTCTCCGCTCAAGTGTCATGCCTCTGCAAAGAACTTTCCTGACCACTCTACCTGCCCAGTCACTCCCTAAACCATTACCCTGTTTTATTCTCATCATTGACCTTATCCCTCTGAAATGATCTTATTTATAGTTGTATACTTACTTAACATCTGTCTCTTTTACTAGAATGTCATTACAGTGAAGTCTGGGACTTGTGTTTCAGTGCCTAGAACAGAGACTGGTACATAGAACAGTCTCCAAAACAATATCTGGGTGAACAATTCGCACTGTTCTAAAAGCACATCTGGCTGCCTCGTAAACTGACTGGCACTGAAAGGGCAGATCAAATAACCATAAGAGCAGCAAAGATTTCAAGTGGAGCAATGGAGGGCTGGACAGGCAAAGATTATCCAAGGAATTTTTTCCTTTGGCAACAAGATTCCAGCCACCAGGACTAAGCGTGGGGTCTTGAATGGACCAGGAAAGGGCAACAGGGCCCCCACTCTGTCTCAGTCTACAGGAAGACTGGTATTAGGCAAGGGAATCAATCAGGACTAAGGAAAAAGGAAAAAGGTCTAATCCTGGAATGGACAAGCCAACCTAGAAGAGGAAAAGGCAGGTGTGTCATAGGCAAGACAGCTTAACCAGCAATCAACCCTGAATGTACAGATTTCCAAATCTCATGGCAGGTGGCAATGGTTTGGTGAGAGTGAGCATTGCCGAACCTCGTCGGTGTTGACTCAGAAAACAGTGACCTAATTCTCTGTCCTGCCAAGAGGGGTCCAGGGATTGAGGGTAGAGAGTGAGGGATTCTAGGGAGGACAGAGCCACATAGAGGTGGGAGCTGGCAGTTTCTAGCAGCCAGCCGCTGCAAGAGTTCATCAGCTCACAGTCCCAGAGGCAGCAGCAGATGAATAGCTGTGTGCTGTGATTACTCTTCCTTTTAAACTGTCGCGTGGCTCCATGTTACAGGCAACACTTTCTGGAGTAAGTAAGTCATGCCCAGCGTTCATCTCACACATATAGACAAATATGAAATCAACATTTCTCCATGGTAGAAAGATCCTGCCGTGTCTGCTGCTGCTGGTGGGGATCCTGAATGTCACTCCCTTCCTCTAAGGGAATAAACGGCTCAGAAGAAGGACCTGCTTCCTCGTCAGGGGCTCAGTTTAGGCATGGTTAGGAGTAACTGCCTAAAACAGAAACAGACCATTATGAAGTGGGGTCAGCTGTGCCAGTTCTGGGTAGTTTGAACTAGCTCCTGTGGAAGACTCTTCATAGCAGTACCTGCAGTGGATCTTTATTCAAACTTTAAAAGAGAGGATTAGTTGAGAGGTACTAAGTGTGTATTAAAGACTGTATAGTTCCCTAAATAGAGAACTTAAGCATACACGATATTTATTTGCCTTTAATTTACCTGTATAAACAGATTTCTCAGGCTGTATGTAGTCTGGCTATATGTGAACTGCAGAATCATATACAGCCTCTAGGCTGGAATGGAAACAATACAATGTCATAGAAATTGCACTGGATCTTGCCCCAACCTGTGGCTCCATGCTTCCAGCACCCCTGCATCTCAGGTGGTTATTCCAGGAGTTCCTGGGAGTTTCTTAAACAAGACTCACAAGTAAGCCCACTCTCACTGGGTGTGGCCCTGGCCCTGCATCCCTCTCCCAGCATCCACAGGGTTCTTCTGTATCCTGAAGAGCACACCATCATAATGGCACAAACAGCAGGATGCCAGAGATGCTCACTATTTTGTCTTGTTGGCAGGAGTGCTTCTTCCCCTCTTCTTTCTTGTAATTTCGGGAAGGGTATTAATCGTAATAATGATAATGATCACTGTAGTAATGATAGTTGTGAATTGTTGAACATGGTTACTATGTGTCACCATTCTAAGTGATTGACATGTAATTCATTTGATCCCCAGAACAACCCTACAAGGCAAATGCTATTTTACTGATGAGGAGACTGAGGAACAGAGGAGGTAACTTGCCTAAGGCTACTTGTGGCATGGTATTCGACAGAGTTTTAGTGAAAGAACTGGGTTTTCTTACACACATACACACACACACACACACACACACACACACACACAGGAAGAGAAAGATATCCTCAGAAATAATAAATATTTATAAGCATGCACACAAATACATATGTAAAGAAATGCTATACTATACAAGATGCTTTTAGTGCAGTTTTCTCACTTTCAATTTTTTGGGCATGATATTATATAATGAATATAGATCTCTCACCATCTTTTTAAACTACTACATGGTATTCCATTGTGTGATGATACCGTAATGTACTTAATGAATATCTTATTTTGAATGTTAATAGGGTTTTCTAATTTTTCCTATTCTACTAATGCTGAAATGAACCTCTTTGGACCTGTATCTTTAGATACTTGTCCTATTATTTCCCTAAGATTAAATTCTAGAAAATGCCTTGCTGCATAAATGGAGATCCACATTTTCAATTTTGATAATATATTGCCCAACCATTCTCTAGAAAGTTTGTTGTATCAGTCTGAATTTATACCAAAGCATATGAGAATGTCTGTTTATTCATACCCTAGCCAACATTGGATACTACCAATATTTTTCATCATTTTGAATTTAATGGCAAGAAATGACATCTAAGTGATGTTTTAATTTGTGTTTCCTTGATAGCTAATGAGGGTCAGCATTTTTTCAATGCTAAAAATGTATGTATCTATTCTTCTATGAATTGCCCCCCTGTCTTTGGGCCATTTTCTGTTGGAATATCCTCTTTTTCTTATAGATTTGCATGAGCCCTGAAAAGATTAAGGAAGCCAAACCTTTCTTTGTAATATCTCTTATGAATAATTTTCAGAGTTTGTCTTTTAATGTTGTTTATGGTATTTAGGTGGACAATTAGATTAGAGTTTATGTTTGCTATTCGCAAGTTGTGGAATTTTATGTAGTCAAATACATTATTAATCTTTTCCTTTCAGCCATTGAGTCCACACATGTTAAGTCTTTCACCACCACGAGATTACATAAATACTTATTTATATATTCTGGTATTATAAATTAAGATATAAGACTCAAACCTGTTTTTTTAATGCTTATCTACTTGCCCTGATCATATTTTATCAAATAATCCATTTAATAAATAGTTGATTCTTTCCCTAATATTTTCAACTGACATCATTAATATACACCAAATTATTAAACGTACTTAACTCAGCTTCTGCATTTTCTTTTTAGTTTTATGGATCTGTCTGACTACTTTGGTACCATACCACAGTGATAATTTAATTTCTGATAGGGGAAGTCAATCTCATTATTCATTTTTCTTGGTCTTTTCATGACTATTCTAACACAATTATTCTTCTAAATGAACTTTAGAATAATTTGGTCAAGTTCCAAACAAAAATCTCATCAAATTTTAATTGGGATTGCATTAAATTTATAAATTAATTTGGGGAGAAATGACATTTTTAAAATATTGAAGCTTCTCATCTAAAAACATGGAATGTCTCTTGATATATTAACATCTTTTATGTCTTTAAGTTACGTTTGTAATATTTCTATGGTAGATCTGTCATATCTCTTATTAAGATTAGTCCTAGTTATTTAAAATTTTTGTTGCTACTGTTAATCTGATTTTTAAGTGTATTTGTAAGTAGCTATTTCTATAGTATAGAGAAGCTACTGATTTTTATGTTAATTTGGTAACTGGAAACTATGAAGTGCTTTCATTCTGTTTTTCAAATGATTCTCATTTTTTTCTAGGTAGACGATCTTAGTCCTGAATAAATATAATTAATGTTGCCTCCTCTTTCATAATATTTATGGGACTTATGTTGGTAAAACAAATATTTTGACACGTGTCTTAACATGGAGACTCTTGGAATTCTTGAAAAAAAATCATGCTTCTAATAAAATGTAGAATCATCACTTTCTTTTTAAACTAAATATTGTCTTTAACACACTCAGCTGACCATTAAACTTACCCTAACTTCCATTCTAACTACTGGGGATTTACTTCCTATTGTATTTCATTCTTAAATTATTTTAAAATTTTAACAATGAGAAAGAGGAAGAGCAAGAGATTGAGATTGAAGTGGTCTAAATTGTGGACTCTGAAGCCAGACTGTCTAGGTTCAAATCCTGTCTCTGTTATTTATTAGTTTTTATTATTTGGGGCTAACTATTTCATTTAGATGTGGTTCCCAAATCTGTAACATGGGGAAAATAATAGCACCTACTTAACATGTTTGATGTAAGAGATTTCACACACACACACACACACACACACACACACACACACACACACACCGTCAAATATCAAGCTCTCAATAAACATTTACTATGCTTATTTTTATTTTGCTTAGTTCCCAAATTTTGCACTCACTTACTACTTGCTATCCATCGACAGGGCAATCTCAGCATGTCTTCATATCTGAAAATATGACTAAAGACAAATTCAACTCCAGAATCATTGATGATTAATGTTTATGTCACTGCAGTTTCATGGGGAAACAAAGTGGTAAAACATTCCTGACATACTTTTGAAGTTCCTCCACTTTTTCCAAGGTTCTCCCTTCTGCAGTTGCCACATTTCTCACTGTCTCTCTCTCCCTCTGTCTCCAAATTTCTCCTTCCTACCTCCAAAACTAGTATTTTTTTTAAGTTTTATAATAGTAAATACACTGAGACAATTGTGAGATATTTAATTATATCCCATCCAATCTGAAGTTGAAATCATTACTACAACCCATATCATTTCCAAATCCTCCTCCTCCTGCCCTCTTTCTCTCTCCCTTGATATTTAATATGTCACCAGTCCAATAAGATTAACTCCTTAGGTACCTTAAAACAGAGATCATTTTTTACATTTCCAGTGGGAAAACGATATGCACCATTATTAACCAACTCAGTTTATTTATGTACTAAATATTATAATTGGATACAGATAATATGAAATGTAGCAAATAATGTGACATGTAGACCATTTATGTGAATCATCAGAGAATGAGAAGATTGTTCCAAATTATCAATGTTTCTTTCTGAGATGGGCAAGAAGACTACTGGGTGTGAAGGTTATCTTTCCAGTAGCGCCCAGCCACTAACCCATCCCTAAACTGAAAGATTAATGGTTTTATATTTGTATCACATTAAAAAATTATTTGTATAAGGAGAGTGTCAATAGTATTTTGTATTTTCCTATATTTTCTCATTGGATCGTTCAGCTGCAGGATGATGCTTAATTATAGAAGAGATAGTAGATATGGATGTCACATCCTTGATAAGAATGACTCTAATGTTTCCCTGCAGAGCATCATGCTAGATGCCACCTCTTGGTTGAAGATCGGATTTTTCATTGCATTTAAAGGAAATTAATTTTTCCTACTATGGCAAAATTTTTAAAAGCAGAAATGGCTATTGAATTTCATCATATGCCTTTATAATGACTACTGATATGGTTATATGGCTTTGTATTATTGACATTTATATGAGTCAATATTGATTGACTTTGTTATTCTAAATACCCTCTAATTCCCAATTAGAATTTACTGGTCATTCATTAACTTATCAAATATATATTGAATAACCATGGTTGATTATTTTTTAAATGCCAATGCATTCATTTTGTTCATGTTTTGTAGGAGTTTTTGTCTGTATTCATAAGTATAGTTATTCTGTAAGAGTGTGTGTTTATACATTAGTGGTGCAGGTACTATTTTTGTCAATTTTTTGTCACTAAGTTTTTGTAACTAGCTTCATGAAAGGAATTGAGAAGTTTTCTATATTTTTCACTGCTCTGGAGAAAAGTATTATATTTGTAATAGTCTGTTTTTAGTCTGAAAATATAAGGTTTAGAACTCAGAAATATTTGAGTTTTTAAAGTTTTTTAGACCCCACCTGAGAAATTAATGGCTCTAGGAGTCTCAGTTTCTACTGCAGTGATTTATCTACTCTATTTATCTTGATAAGCTTTCTTTTTAGAACAGTTTTAGATTTACAGAAAAAGTGTTAAGAGAGTACAGAGACTTCCCTTTTACCCCACACCCATCCCTTTTATTAACACCTTACATATATATGGTGCACTTATTACTATTAATGAACCAACATTGATACATTATTATTGACTAAATTCCATGCTCCACTAAAATTTTCTCAGTTTTTACCTAACATCCTTTTTCTGTTTCAGAGTCCCATCCAGAATGCCACATTACACTTAGTCATCATGTTTCCTTAGGCCCCTCCCGGCTGTGACTTTTCTTAGTTTTGATGACCTTGACGGTTTTGAGGAGTTCTTTGTAGTCAGGTATTTTGTAGAATGTCCCTCTGCTGGGATTTATCAGATCTTTTCTCTTATGATAAGACTGGGTTTATGGGTTTATGGGAGGAAGATCCCAGAGGTAAAGTGCAATTTTCATTACATCATATCAAGGGTACATACACTATCAACATGACCTATCACTGTTGTTAACTGTGATCAACTGGCTGAGGCAGTGTTTGTCAGATTCCTCTACTGTAACGGTACTCTGTTTCTCATCCCATACTGTACTCTTTGGAGGAAGTCCCAATGTGCAACCCATACTTAAGGAATGAGGAGTTGTGCTCCATCTCCTTGAGAGTGGAACATCTACATAAAATTTTTAGAATTCTTCTGCAAGAGAATTTTGTCTATTCTCCATTTATTTATTTATTCAATCATTTCTTGCATCAGTATGGACTCATGGATATTTATTTTATACTTTGGGCTATAATTGAATTTATTTATTTTGTTGCTCTAATTATTCCATCTTTGGCTATTGGGAGCTCTTCCAGTTGTCCCCTGTGTCCCTTTGACATATCAACGTCATTGTGTGGTTTTGGTTTTGCTTTTGTTTTAGCATTTTCTTTCTGGTACTACAAGATGCTCCAGGCTCATGGAATGAGGAGGTATTTCCTCTGCTTCTACTTTCCCATGGAGATTATGGAAAATTTGTATCATTTTTTTCCTTAAATGGTTGGTAGAATTCACCAGTGAAAAAGTCTGGGTTTGGTGTGTTCACTTTTGGAAGTTTATTACTTATTCATTCAATTTTTTAAGTAGATATAGGCTTATCCATGTGATCAGTTTATTCTTGTGTGGGTTTTAGTAGTTTGTATTTTCCAAAGAATTAGTCTATTTCATATAAGTTATCAAATTTGTGAGCACAGGGTCATTTATAGTATTCCTTTATTATCCTTTAAATGTCCATGGTATCAATAGTGATAACTTCTCTTTCATTCCGATATTAGTAATTTTGTCTTCTCTTTTTTTACTGGTTATTATAGCTAGAGGTTTTTCAATTTTATTGATCTTATTGTTCGTTGATTTTCTCTACTATTCAGTTGTTTTCAATTTCATTGCTGTCTTGTCTAGTTCTTATTATTCCTTTTCTTTTACTTGTTTAAGCTTAAATTATTCTTTTTCTTTTGTTTCCTAAAGTGGAAACTTAGAATATTGATTTTAGGTCTTTCATATTTTCTAATATGGATTTTTTTAAAATTTTATTTTATTTTTGGCTGCGTTGTGTCTTCGTTGCTGCATGGGGGTTTTCTCTAGTTGTGGCAAGCGGGGGCTACTCTTCGTTGCAGTGCACGGGCTTCTCATTGCAGTGGCTTCTCTTGTTGCGGAGCACAGGCTCTTCAGTAGTTGTGGCTTGCGGGCTCTAGAATGCAGGCTCAGTAGTTGTGTTGCACGGGCTTAGTTGCTCTGCAGCACGTGGGATCTTCCTGGACCAGGGCTTGAACCTGTGTCCCCTGCATTGGCAGGCAGATTCTTAACCACTGTGCCACCAGGGAAGCCCTCTAATATGGATTTAATTCTATAAATTGCATCTCAATCACTGCTTTTGCTATAAAACACAAATTTTGTTTAAGTTGTATTTTCCTTTTCATTTACTGTTGACCCTTGAACAGAACAGGTTTGAACTGCATGGGTCCACTTATACATGGATATTTTTCAATAATAAATACTATAGTACTGCATAGCCTGTGGTTGTTTGAATCCACAGACGTAGGGGAACTGTAGATACAGAGGGCCAGCTATGAGTTATACACAGATTAACCTCCATGTTGTCCAAGGATCAACTGTAATTCAAGATATTTTAAAATTCTTCTTGATACTTCTTCTTTGACCCACATGTTATTCAGAAGCATATTGTTTAATATCTAAATATTTGGGGATTTTCCAGCTATTTCTCTGTTATTGACTTTTAGTTTAATTCTATTATGATCTAACAACATATTTTGTATGTAATTTCTATTCTTTTAGATTTGTTAAAGTTTGTTTTGTGACCTAGAATGTGATCTACCTTGGTATATTTACTGTATGAACTTGAGAAGGATGTGTATTTTTCTGAATGGAATATTCTCTATGTCAATTATATCACATTGATTAAGACACCGTTCAGATCGATGATCTATTTACTGATTTTTCTGCCTGCTTGATCAATTACTAAAAGATGGGTGTTGAAGTCTTCAGCTATAATAGAGGATAAGTGTATTTATCTTCACTGTTCTATTAGTTTTGTGTCACATTTTTGATGCTCTGCTGTTTGGTGCATACATATTAAAGATTGTATCTTTTTGGAGAGATGACCACTGTATGATTATGTAAGGCTCCTCTTTATCTGGGGTAATTTTCCTTATTCTGAGATCAGCTTTGCTTCTAATTAATAGAGCTGCTCTAGCTTTCTTTTGGTCAGTTGTTAACATGGCATATCTTTTTTCATCCCTTTACTTTAAACCTACCTTTGTGTTTATATTTAAAGTGAGTTTCTCATAGACAATATGTAGTTGGACCCTGTTGTGTTTTTTTTAATGTACTCTAACAATCTGTCTTTTAATTCATGTATTTAGACCATTCACACTTGAAGTGATTATTGATATAGTTGGATTAATGTCTACTGTGTTTGTAATTGTGTCTATTCATTGTAGTTCTTTGTTTCATTTCCCCCCTCTTTTTATGCCTTCACTTATTTTAAATGAGCATTTTATACAATTCAATTGTATCTTCTCTCTTAGTATATCAATTATATTTCTTTAAAAACATTTTTTTATGATTTCCTATACCACTTCATATGTGGGGCACGTACCCAACAGAGTATTCCCAATTCCTCCCTCCTGTCTCTTAAGACATTGTTGTCTTACATTTCACTTGTTCTTATTCTGTAATCATCCAAAATGTTGTATTATTACTTTAAACAAATTATTATCTTTTACATTAATTGGAATAAGAAAAATAAGAGATTTAATTTTACCTTCATTTATTCCTTCTCTGGTATTCTTCCTTTCTTTATATAGATCCAAATTTCTGGCCTATATTATTTCCTTCTCTCTGAAGAATTTTTAACAATTCTTACAGGGCAGGTCTGGTGACACTGAATTCCCCCAGTTTTTGTTTGTCTGAGAAAGTATTTATTTTTCCTTCTGTTTTGAAGGATAATTTTTCTGGCTATAGAATCCAAGATTGATTATTTTTCTTTCAACACTTTAAATATTCTACCCCACTCTCCTCTTGCTTTCATGGTTTCTGAAGAGATCTGTTAATGTCTAGTTTTATTGCATTGTATTGTTAAAACACAGAATATATAGTTTCACATATGAACAATTTATTGAGGTTTTATTAGGCTAGATATAAATAATTTTGTGAAAATGCCATGAACTTGGAAAATAATGAGTCTTGTGTTTTTAGTACATACAATTCTCCATTTAGTTCAGTTAACTTATTCAAGTTAATTTTCACTTCATTCACTTGCTAAGTACTTGTGCTATAAAAAAGAAATGAGATGTTTCTTTGAGTCTGTCACTACAATTGTACTTTCATTAACTTCTCTTCATAATTCTAATAGTGTTGTAAAATATTTTAATGCCATACTATCTGGTAGATTAAAATAAGTAATATGATTGCTTAATTTTAGATTGTATAGTCTAATCAATATTAAGTAACATTCTACTTTATTTTTCTTTGTTACATGAATCTTAATTTGAGTTCTAATAGAATTAGAGACATTTCTGATTGTGTGTGTGTATATGTGTTTCCTTAGTATGTCTCTACTCCTGGGAGGCTTTCTAGATCAACCTGGTCTTAGAACATTACCTATAAACAGTATTTAGACAGCTTCATAATTTTTGCATATTTTTCTTTTTAAAATTGTCTATTGATTAGGAAACTATCCACTCTATTTTATTCTAATAATGATTACCTGTATTTTTCTTAAAGCATGTTGAATTTTTATTTCCCCATCATGGTAAAGCACATAAGCATTGCTTAGCAATTCCTCTATACCATCCGCACCCATAAATTCTAGTAGCCATGAGGAGAGGGACTGGTTCTCTGGTGTCTTCCACAAGAATTGTCATATGAATAAAGACTTGTAACCTAAAACATAACAAAATAATATAACCCCCATCCCTCTCCCATTTTCTTCTAAACAAAGGCAACCACTTCCAACATTTTTAGCTGACTTTTTTAGCTCCATAACTTTAAATAGTACGAGTATACTGCTATTTGTCTTCTCAACAGAATTTAACCAGTCCTTATTTTAGTCTCAACACCATCCACCCAAATTCCATAGGTACTGGGGCTACTGATTCTTGAAAACTGAGAGTGTTCTGTGAAGTAAACTGTATTCTTTTTGACTTTCCCTGCTGGCAGTTAGGATCCTGCTTTCTTCAGTCTGCAGTGTCAGTTACACTCATCCACCTACTTCTTTGCTTCCCAAATTTTATTGCTATTATTTTCCTGTTTTTCTTTGCCATTTTCAATTTTTATTTTTAAACATTATTTCACTCTCATTTCAGGGAGATTTCAAGAGGAAGTAAAACTAAAGGCATGTGTTCAATCGGCCATTTGTTGGCAATCTGTATATCTTCTTTAGAGAAATGTCTATTTAGGTCTTCTGCCCATTTTTGGATTAGGTTGTTTGTTTTTTTGTTATTGAGCTGCATGAGCTGCTTGTAAAATTTGGAGATTAATCCTTTGTCAGTTGCTTCATTTGCAAATATTTTCTCCCATTCTGAGGGTTGTCTTTTGGTCTCGTTTATGGTTTCCTTTGCTGTGCAGAAGCTTTTAAGTTTCATTAGGTCCCATTTGTTTATTATTGTTTTTATTTCCATTTCTCTAGGAGGTCGGTCAAAAAGGATCTTGCTGTGATTTATGTCATAGAGTGTTCTGCCTATGTTTTCCTCTAAGATTTTGATAGTTTCTGGCCTTACATTTAGATGTTTAATCCATTTTGAGCTTATTTTTGTGTATGGTGTTAGGGAGTGTACTAATCTCATACTTTTACATGTAGCTGTCCAGTTTTCCCAGCACCACTTATTGAAGAGGCTGTCTTTTCTCCACTGTACATTCTTGCCTCCTTTATCAAAGATAAGGTGACCATATGTGCGTGGGTTTATCTCTGGGCTTTCTATCCTGTTCCATTGATCTATATTTCTGTTTTTGTGCCAGTACCATACTGTCTTGATTACTGTAGCTTTGTAGTATAGTCTGAAGTCAGGGAGCCTGATTCCTCCAGCTCCATTTTTCGTTCTCAAGATTGCTTTGGCTTTTCGGGGTCTTGATTGCTTTGGCTATTTGGGGTCTTTTGTGTTTCCATACAAATTGTGAAATTTTTTATTCTAGTTCTGTGAAAAATGCCATTGGTAATTTGATAGGGGTTACATTGAATCTGTAGATTGCTTTGGGTAGTATAGTCATTTTCAGAATGTTGTTTGTTCCAATCCATGAATGTGGTACATCTCTCCATCTGTTTGTATCATCTTTAATTTCTTTCATCAGTGTCTTATAGTTTTCTGCATACAGGTTTTTGTCTCCTTAGGTAGGTTTATTCCTAGGTATCTTGTTCTTTTTGTTGCAGTGGTAAATGGGGATGTTTCCTTTATTTCTCTTTCAGATTTTCCATCATTAGTGTATAGGACTGCAAGAGATTTCTGTGCATTAATTTTGTGTCATACTACTTTACCAAATACATTGATTAGCTCCAGTAGTTTTCTGGTAGCATCTTTAGGATTCTCTGTGTATAGTGTCATATCATCTGCAAACAGTGACAGCTTTACTTCTTTTCCGATTTGGATTCCTTTTATTTATTTTTCTTCTCTGATTGCTGTGGCTAAAACTTCCAAAGCTATGTTGAATAATAGTGGTGACAGTGTACAACCTTGTCTTGTTGCTGATCTTAGAGCAAATGGCTTCAGCTTTTCACCACTGAGAACGATGTTGGCTGTGGGTTTGTCATATATGGGCTCTATTATGTTGAGGTAAGCTCCCTCTATGCCTACTTTCTGGAGGGTTTTTATCATAAGTGGGTGTTGAATTTTGTCAAAAGCTTTTTCTGCATCTATTGAGATGATCATATGGTTTTTCTCTTTCATTTTGTTAATACATTTTATCACATTGATTGATTTGCGTGTATTGAAGAATCCTTGCATTCCTGGGATAAAGCCCACTTGATCATGGTGTATGATTCCTTTAAAGTTCTGTTGGATTCTGTCTGCAGGTATTTTATTGAGGATTTTTCCATCTATGTTCATCAGTGATATTGGCCTGTAGTTTTCTTTCAGTGTGGCATATTTCTCTGGTTTTGGTATCTGGGTGATGGTGGACTCGTAGAATGAGTTTGAGAGTGTTCCTCCCTCTGCTATATTTTGGAACAGTTTGAGAAGGATAGGTGTTAGCTCTTCTCTAAATGTTTGATAGAATTCTCCTTTGAATCCATCTGGTCCTGGGCTTTTACTTGTTGGAAGATTTTTAATCACAGTCTCAATTTCAGTGCTGGTGATTGGTCTCTTTATATTCTCTATTTCTTCCTGCTTCAGTCTCGGAAGGTTGTGCTTTTCTAAGAATTTGTCCATTTCTTCCAGGTTGTCCATTTTATTGGCATATAGTTGCTTGTAGTAATCTCTCATGATCCTTTGTATTTCTGCAGTGTCAGCTGTTACTTCTCCTTTTTCATTTCTAATTCTACTGATTTGAGTCTTCTCTCTTTTTCTCTTGATGAGTCTGCGTAATAGTTTATCAATTTTGTTTGTCTTCTCAAAGAACCAGCTTTTAGTTTTATTGATTTTTGCTATTGTTTCCTTCATTTCTTTTTCATTTATTTCTGATCTGATCTTTACGATTTCTTTCCTCTGCTGACTTTGGGGTTTTTTTGTTCTTCTTTCTCTAATTGATTTAGGTGTAAGTTTAGGTTGTTTATTTGAGAGGTTTCTTGTATCTTGAGGTAGGATTGTATTGCTATAAACTTCCCTCTTAGAACTGCTTTTGCTGCATCCCATAGGTTTTGGGTCATCATGTTTTCATTGTCATTTGTTTCTAGGTATTTTTTAATTTCCTCAGTGATATCTTGGGTATGTAGTACTGCACTGTTTAGCCTCCATGTATTATTATTTTTTACAGATTTTTTCCTGTAATTGATATCTAGTCTCATAGCGTTGTGGTCAGAAAAGATACTTGATACGATTTCAATTTTCTTAAATTTACCAAGGCTTGATTTGTGACCCAAGATATGATCTATCCTGGAGAATGTTCCACGAGCACTTGAGAAGAAAGTGTATTCTGCTTTTTTGGATGGAATGTCCTATAAATGTCAATTATGTCCATCTTGTTTAATGTATCATTTAAACCTTGTTTTTCCTTATTTATTTTTATTTTGGGCCATCTGTCCATTGGTGAAAGTGGTGTGTTAAGGTCTCCTACTATGATTGTGTTACTGTTGATTTCCCGTTTTATGGCTGTTAGCATTAGCTTATGTATTGAGGTGCTCCTATATTGGGTGCATAAATATTTTCTATTGTTATATCTTCTTTTTGGATTGATCTCTTGATCATTATGTAGTGTCCTTCTTTGTCTCTTTTAATAGTCTTTATTTTAAAGTCTATTTTGTCTGATATGAGGATTGCTACTCCAGGTTTCTTTTGCTTTCCATTTGCATGGAATATCTTTTCCATCCCCTCACTTTCTGTCTGTTTGTGTCCCTAGGTCTGAAGTGGGTCTATTGTAGACAGCATATATATGGATCCTGTTTTTGTATCCATGTAGCCAGTCTATGTCTTTTGGTTGGAGCATTTAATCCATTTACATTTAAGGTAGTCATCGATACTTATGTTCCTATTACCATTTTCTTAATTGTTTTGGGTTTGTTATTGTAGGTCTTTTCCTTCTCTTGTGTTTCCCGCCTAGAAAAGTTCCTTTTAGCATTTGTTATAAAGCAGGTTTGGTGGTGCTGACTTCTGTTAGCTTTTGCTTGCCTGTAAAGGTTTTAATTTCTATATCAAATCTGGATGAGATCTCTGCTGTGTAGAGTAATTTTGGTTGTAGGGTTTTCCCTTTCATCATTTTAAGTATGTCTTGCCACTCGCTTCTGGCTTGCAGAGTTTCTGCTGAGAGATAGATCAGCTGTTAGGTAACCTTATGAGGATTACCTTGTATGTTATTTGTTGTTTTCCCCTTGCTGCTTTTAATATTTCTTCTTTGTATTTAATTTTTGATAGTTTGATTAATATGTGTCTTGGCATGTTTCTCCTTGGATTTATCTTTTATGGGACTCTCTGTGCTTCCTGGACTTGACTATTTCCTTTCCCATACTAGGGAAGTTTTCAACTATAATCTCTGCAAATACTTTCTCAGTCCCTTTGTTTTTCTCATCTTCTTTTGGGACCCCTATATTTCAAACGTTGGTGCACCTAATGTTGTCCCAGAGGTCTCTGAGACTGTCCTCAATTCTTTTCATTCTTTTTTCTTTATTCTGCTCTGCAGTAGTTATTTCCATTATTTTATCTTCCAGGTCACTTATCCATTCTTCTGTCTCAGTTATTCTGCTATTGATTCCTTCTAGAGAATTTTTAATTTCACTTATTGTGGTGTTCATCATTGTTTGTTTGCTCTTTAGTTCTTCTAGGTCCTTGTTAAACGTTTCTTGTATTTTCTCCAATCTGTTTCCATTATTTTGGATCATCTTTACTATCATTACTCTGAATTCTTTTTCAGGTAGACTGCCTATTTCCTCTTCATTTGTTTGGTCTGGTGGGTTTTTACCTTGCTCCTTCATCTGCTGTGTGTTTTTCTGTCTTCTCATTTTGCTTATCTTACTGTGTTTGGGGTCCCCTTTTTGCAGGCTGCAGGTTTGTTGTTCCCATTGTTTTTGGTGTCTGCCCCCAGCAGCTAAGGTTGGTTCAGTGGGTTGTGTAGGCTTCCTGGTGAAGTGGTGTGGTGCCTGTGTTCTGGTGGATGAGGCTAGATGTTGTCTTTCTGGTGGGCAAGACCACATCTGGTGGTGTGTTTTGGGGTGTCTGTGACCTTAGTATGGTTTTAGGCAGCCTCTCTGCTAATGGGTGGGGTTGTGTTCCTGTCTTGGTAGTTTGTTTGTCAGCGTGTCCAGCACTGTAGCTTGCTGGGCGTTGAGTGGAGCTGGGTCTTAGTGTTGAGATAGAGATCTCTGGGTGAGCTTTCCCCGTTTGATATTACTTTGAGCCGGGAGGTCTGTGGTGGACCAGTGTCCTGAACTCGGCTCTCCCACCTCAGAGGCACAGGCCTGACACCAGGCCAGAGCACCAAGATCTTGTCAGCCACAAGGCCCTGGGTTCAGTTCTGTGGCTACAACTCACAGCTCAGCTGTACTGGCTGGACTGACTTAGATCTCTGGCCCTCTCTCCACATGGTCTTGTCTCAGACTTCTTTGAATCTGGCTTCTTCAGGAGTCCTTAAAGGCTGGGCAGGCACGGTCAACCTGCTGGGACTGGACAGCACAGGGGCAGGAGTGGATCAAAAACCACTTTAGAGTAGCTTCAGACCTGACTGCTCTTGAACATGCAGAACCCTCTATAGTGTACTTATCTGAATCCCTTCTCTCCTTCATGGCTCAGCTCCAAGCCCTATCTGTCCTTTGATATATTTTTTCTCCAAAATTTGACTCTGTTGAGGATTAATGCAAATTCTCAGCTTTCCTGTTAGTTTTTCCAAGACAACTCAATGTAACAACTGTCTTCAATTTCATTACTGATGTTTGTATTATTATTAACCCCAATAGCTACTACAGTATTTTAATTAGCATATGCATAGTCCAGTTCAATTCTTCTCATATCATTCCAGGAGGAGAGAATATCTTGTCATCTGAAATGGATGGTGACTGACTTTATTAAATGAATTGTTTAAAACACAAGAGTGAAAGCCTTTTGCAATGCATAAAAAGCCATATTGGTCTGATGATTATTTAGTGAAAATAACACTGAAATTTGGCTTTCTTGTTTATTGTTGCTCAGAAATTCACTAATTCTGTAGCTCTCTCTGAAGATCACATAGTCCAAATCCACTCTCCCTTTTCTTATACCCTTGGGACCAGATGTATTCAAAATTCCATTTTTTTAAAAAAAGAAATTAGTTTATAAAGTTAATAAAGGAGATATATGTTTCATAACACTTTCGGCAGTGTTTGAGGTAAGACATCATGATCAAATTCACAAAAATGTGTGAATTCTGAGCGTAAATGGGATAAATAAGGATGATTAGCCTCTCCCAGATTAGGTCAAGTTTTGCTACCAAAGGAGCTGCAAAAAAACTTTGTATTTTCAGAGCTTTTATGGGCAAGACAGTATAAGCTTTTCCTTGCTTTGTTCAGTTTTCTTCCATTAGTTGGTTAAAATACAGTAATAAAACCTGACCTGGGAGGTGGAAATGAACAAAAGAGACAGCAGGGTCTCCCAGCAAAAGGTTGAGGTTAAAACAGTATTTGGAAACATCTGCTTGTTTTCATTGACTGTTTCTTTCCAGAAGAATAGTTTGGGATAACATTCTCAATTATAGTCTAAGGATATGAGACATCTGGATGTGTGACTGGGAAAAGGAATTTGATCTCTTGTGACCAAGAAATTTGTCCCTTGGGGAGATGGCACTCACAGGAGCAGACTCTTGAGTCTACAGAGATTTCTTTTCGGCTTCACCTTATCTTTTCTTCAACACTTCTGAAATTATCCTCAGTGTTAGCAGTTCTAGCTATTAGGTCTGTAGGAGAGTTTGATTCAATTTTCACTATAATTCATTGCCATCCCTGGGGAGTGTTTCCCAACAGTCCTCACTAAACTTGTTATTTACAGGTCAGATTGTAGAGAAGTGATTACGCATATTAAGAACCCTCAAATGCAGATTGTCAAATTATTCCTGGAGCTGGGGGAGGAGAGAAAGTTGAGAAGGAAGGAAAGAAGAAAGAGAGGGAGGGATGGTGAGATATTTCCTAATCTCATTCATTCCTTTCTACAAATCAGTAAATAAGGCCCCAGAAAATTGAAGATTAAGCTCTGTGGTTAGAGTTCTAAACTCAGGGACCAACAACAAGTCCTGAGCCTCCAGCTTGCCTCCTTATCTGCCCTTCTCTCCTTCTACTTTTTTTTTTTTTCTTTTTTGAGGGTTTGCAGAGGTAGGGTAATGAAGGGACTTACTCTTGTGAAGTCTCACTGGCTCCTGTTCAAATAAAGTTTAAGGAAATGCAGTACTTCAGTGTTCTTGTTTCCAGAAATGAGGGAAGTGTTTGAATCTCAGTTCTACCGCTTCAGTTATGTCACCTGAGATCCTTAATAATTTCTACCATCTCCAATACTAGCGCCTCGGAACTAGAAGTCAGGAGCCACTTCTTACTCTTGCAGGAAGAGGCAAGAAGGAGAATCAAAGGGAAACTCATCTGTGTCTCTTGCAGCCCAACTTCGCCCAGCATGAGGGACCCACCCCCTAGGTGAGCTGAGCATGCCCTGTGGCTGCAGGCAGCAATCACTCTCACTCCACTTTCTTGTTCCAGCTCTGCCCTTGCTTTGGTCACTGGTTCTCCCAGCTTCAAAATCCAGCCTCTGCACCTCTGGACCTAAACCCTGCACTGTCACCTGTAGTGTTTGCATCTCAGATCTCCCCTGTGGGCTCTGCCTTTGACTATCAGACTCTTCCCTCTGAGGAAGTCCTTTGCACTCCAGTCTTGACTATTGGAGCCAGAGGCAGAGCTGGCAGAGAGCAGAGAAGACAAGTGCTCCCTTGAACAGTTTCATCCAAAGGCAGGTCCTTTTCTGACCTTGTGACATATATGAAAAATGGTAAAAGTCGGTGCCTCTTTCCTCCCCTGCCCATCAGGATGGAAGGACAAGGCTGTGCTTCTACCTGGAGCCCAGTTCTCCTGTGACCTGCCTCATTCAGTGACAGGGAAACCCAGACCTTTCCTCCAAGTTGTACCTGCTCTCAGAAGGGGAAGGAGAGGGTAAGAGGACACTCTGGCTGCTGTGGGTACAGAACAGAGCCTTGATGCCTTCCCCTCCCCCCAGGGAGAGTACAACTCTAAGAGGCGCCCTCACTCCTGCCTGCATTTTAATTAATATCATCCCACCATCTATCAACAGCAAGTCAGCATGCTTCACACCAGGGGAGAAAAACAATCCTCGCCTTGTCAGCCCTGCTTCTCCAGGAGCAGCTGAGGGTCTCAACACCCCCTGACTCTCTGCCACCTCTTTTTCCCTGGGGGCTGTTGACAGGGTGTGGTGCAGCTTGCCGTGGAGATGGCTTTGGCATCAGAAGGTGGCAGCAAGGGAACGTGGCAGAATGGGTTGGGCCGGCTAGCGGTCAGGCACAGGCATTCAGCACAAACCCTGTGCTCAGGGTTTACCAATCCTTGGAGCAATGCTATGTGATAGGAATGTCTACCCCCATCTTAATAAAGGGAGCACTGGGGTTTGGAGACACGCAGGGACCACTCCTCAGTGGTCATGCTGCTAATATAGGGCCAGGCTGCGCATCTGGACGCAGACCTGGCCCGTGGAGCCCTCAGGGTCTTTCTGCCTCACTTCCCCTGGATTCCAGGGCAGTAGCCTGGGGAGGGGCTGGCCCTGACTGCTCTCTGGGCCGCAGAGGTGGTGGTGGTAGGGCCTTGCCTCATTACCCCAGCTCCCTCATCTGCATCCATCACAGCCACACCCTTGGGACACTGCTCAGCCCACTGGACTTTAGAATGTTGTTATCCCAGATGATCAACGCCTTTTTCTGAGATGTGAGAAAACGGCCGTGACTTTAGCAGCAGGGTGAGGGGAGCTCTGTCCATTAGATGGAGACAGAAGGTAAAAATAGGCAAGACCGCAAGGTTTAGTGTGGAAACCCTATAAGATATGTGTGCACATGTGCACACCCATGGAAGTGGGAGAGTTGGAGCAGTACGTGATTGTGATAAGTGTGTTATTGGTGTCTCTCCAGGCACAAGCAGAACAGCGTGCACTGTGTGTGCACAGGCTACCATTCTAGCCTGGAGACAACATTATAGAATAGGGTGGCACAGATCCACCCAGGCTGCTCTGTGTTTACCAAACCCCTCTGAGCCCCACTCTCCCCATCTGTAAAGAGGCAGTGAGGTGACTCAGTGGTACCATGGATGGAAAATCCAGTATGGTACTTGGCACATGGTAAGCACTCAATAAATTGTAGGTACTAAGTAGTGCTAAATCCCACTAATTACCTTATCGTCTGTCTTTTCCAAGAAGATAAAAAGAAAGATTTTTGTCAAATGTTTTGCTGTAATCCAGATATACTTGCTCTCCTATATTTCCACAGGCTACCAGCCTAGGAAGCAGAGAGAAGGAAATGAGTCTGTTCCTTTATAGCTAATTCTCAGGGAGCCCACGCTCAGTCTCAGGTACCACTGCCTCCCTAAGGTGCTCACAGAGACTCTGCCCTTAGCAATACTGCCCCATGTGAAATAGTTCCGAAGCCTGTAAGAAAGATCCTCACTCCACCTTCCTCTTCTCGAGGATGAGAAGAGAGATGTCTTTCTGGGGCCTGTCTTCCTCTCCTGCTCTTCCTGGTGAAACCCTAGATTCTGGAAAATCTCCATCTGCCTTTAAAGCTGCTTTCTATCATCCTTATTAAAGAAAATCCCCTTCAGCTGGGCCCTCAGCTACTTAGGAACAATTGTCCAATTTCCAGCCTCACTTCCCTTTGTCGCAGAATTGCCTGAGCAGGTGTCCTCTGCGCCTTCTGCTACTCGTAGGATAATGCCTTCCTTTGTGCTCAGCCTGGCAGGAGTGGCGGTCGTGGTGATGCTGCTGCTGAGGACTCTAGGGATTGAGTCTTTGCCAGCCCGGGATTTCTCTCCTGGATGATGCCGATGGAGGTGCTGGGCCCTTCCCAAAGGATATAAGCCAAAAGAGCAGGTCTAAATGAGGTTCCCCCAAAACGGCAGAGGTCGGAAATAGCAATGGGGAACTTAAGAGTCAGAGAGAGGGACCCCACTCTGTCCTGGAGAACTTCTCAGGATTTCCTAACCTGGGTAAAGATGGTCGTCTCCCTCTTCAGAATCTCTGAGCCTTCATGAATTATTAGATCTTAACTCCTATTGCCCCATTACCTTTGTAGAGAGAATTCTGGTATCCCAAATTTTGCAATGCTCTCTCTCTTTTTAATTCTTTTTTTTCCTTCCTGGATCCTCTTTGATCTAGCTCCCTTGGAATAAAAGAGAGCTTCTCAGTTCAAGGGAATAAAAATGCTTCCTGGAGTGGGGAGGTTTTCACAATGGCCCCTTGTCAGTGCCAGGGCCTGGATGTGAAAGGACAGGAACTGTCTAGATGGTCCAGGAATATGGAGTAGAAAGAGGCAGGAATAAAAGTGGTAAAGGTGATGGAAACAAGAACAAAACACCTTCTCTTTCCACTTTTTCCTCAACCCGTAGGCCTTTCCAGTGCAGATCATGGTGTTGGGGATGGTGGCAGGAGTGGGGCTGGAGCACTGTCAGGGAAATACAGACAATGATGGTGACAAAAGTGGTATTGGGAATGGGGTTGATGGCAGTGGTGATATTGACATTACTGAGGATGGGGGGATGATTAGAGCCATCCTCTGGAATATTCTCCCTACTCCATGTTAAAACGAGTCCTACCCATCTCATAATGCACAGTGGAAAGGAATATGGACTTAGGAGTCAGAATTTCTACGACTCTTGTAAACTTATAAATCTTACCTTTTTTGTTGTTCAGTTTGCTCATCTATAAAATATAGAGATCAGAAGAGGTAAATTCACATAGCTCTGCCTGTTAATGGTAGGATTTCAGGATTTCAGATTTAGTTCTAGTTCTGTTTTCTAACAAACGTGCCAGGACACAAATCTCCTGCCGATCTGTGTTTTGAGAACACTTGATGCCTAAACTATTCCTTTGGTCATTCATAGGCGGCTGTGCTGATAGCAGTGTCTTGGTCCGAGGCCTTGGGTTCCCATATGGCAAGGGCTACTTTTGGTTCCGTGTCTGGAACAAATCTCACATATAATAGATGTTCAGTACACGTCTGATGTTCCCTGGGGATAAAGATTCAACCAACAGTTGTTAAACACTTCCTGCATTCCAGACCCTGACCTAGGTCCTGGGGATAAAGAGATTTAAATGCACATTTTCTGACTGTGAGGCCCTCTGAGTGGAGGCAGCAGACATGTAAACGAGTAAAGCGCAATGTGATCAGTTTTATAACACACAGACGAACAAAGTGAAATGGACTTGCAGACAAGGAGGCCCAGGTAAGGTAGAATGCAATGATTTCACGTGAATCTTGGAAGATGATTCTTGTCTCTTCATTGACAAGGAGAAGAAGGCATTCAGGCAAAGAGAATTGAAATACCACGTGTAAAGGGTGAGAGTGTGTAACTAGGGAATAGTTGTCTGGTGTGAAGGCTGAAGCCTGTGTGTGAAGAGAGTTGAATTTTATCCTATGGGTACCAGTGAAGGATTTTAGACAGGAGAACCATATGTTCCCAGCCTTTTCAGAAAGGCCCTCTGATGACAGGATAGAGAGTAGACAGGGATTCAGTAAGAGGGAGGCAGAAAGATGCAATAGGAAAATCTCATGAGTCCAGGCTCTGTCTTGAGACCTGACTGAAAGGGAACAGAGATCAAAAATCAAGGGGCACTTAGGAGGAGGAATCTATAAAATTCAATGACTTATTGGATCTGGAGAGTGATGGACAGGGGGAAATTTGGAACGGTTCTAAAATTTTGCTAGGGTGAGAGTTTCTGATAGAATGTGTGGGAAGGAGGGTTGATGACAGTGATGGGATTAAGATGAGACCATTTCTCTTTGCATCTTTGGTGTCAGTGTGGTACAGATGCGTAGTAGCTACTTGGAGTGTGAACTTCTATATTGTCCCATCCTTTCCTTGCCCACGTCTCGGCAGCTCCTGAGGTTCTACTGGCCTGCAAGAGCCAGGAACAGGCTGGAAGGACAGAGCAGAGCGGGGGCCTCATGGATCCAAGAAGTCATTGGTTTCATTTCTCAATGACCAAATGCCTCTGTCCAATAAGACCCATAACTAATCTCTTTCAAAGGCCCCAAAAGAGGTCTGAGTTTGATGCAGTTGAGTAGTGGGCTTCCTTTTTTTTTAGGGTTTTTTTTGGGGGGTGGGGTGGGGGGACTGAAAGCAATTTCCATTTTATGCCTTCTGTCTCTTCATCCAAGCAAATGTGGGTGGGATCTGGCAACCTGAGTTCAATAGCCAGTCCTTTTGGTCTTTCAAAGGCTATGAATGTAATAAGAGCACTCAACCCTTCTGAAGATATGCAAATCCGTGCATTTAAAAGATTTACATTCATCCTTCACGGGCCCTGAAATATAAATATGAAATACCCAGAACCTTGTCACTTCAGTAATAATTAAGCTGATGGCCTATTATGTTCGATTGCAAATCAATATAGTATCTTTTGGTGCCACTTGAGTTCTTGAGGGTTGGCGCGGGGCCAGCTCCAGTTATACAATTGAATTGCTGCAGCTGCCTGGGAAACTTCGCTGCCATTCCCATTCAGGAAGAATAGGCGGGTAACAATGGTGACCAGCCTCCTTGCAGTAATTGTGTATGAGGACACATTTCCAATGGGGTTTTTGTTCAGCAGGTGCTGTTATTTTAGTTTAATTTGAAGTCTGAAATATGGAGGAGAGAAGGAGACTAATCTTAACAGCATCTAACCTACAGCTGTTCGAAAGAGGCCAGCAAACAGCATATGTTGCTTAGATGGAAATCATAATTGCTCATTCTCCCTGGGCTGTTGGCCCACCAACGTGGAGCCTCTGAAATTAGCCGGTATTTTTCTGGCATTTTCCCCGGTGGCGAGGTCTCTGCAGAGCTCGGGAAGAGCTATTCTAGAGTGGCTCGCCCCCCAGGAGGCTTTTCCTGCTGCTGTGTCTCCTCCTCCATCCTTCTTTCTCCTTCTTGATCAGCTGAGGTGAGCTCCAGGAGCTATACAAAGTGCATCCTGGGTTGGCTTCCTCATTGGAGGCTGCCATGGGGAGGCCTGAGGAGATGGACCCTGAAGAAGGCTGGTGGTGACCCTCGAGCCAGATTCCCTTGGGGGCAGAGTGACTCAAAGCCCTCTGCCCCCGAGGGAGTCTGACTCAGTGGAGACACTCTGACTGGAATAAGAAATAACATCTGCAAGGCGTGCTCCCATCCACAACACACTTTCACCTGCTTTGTGTTTTTATTTACATCCTCACCACACTCCCTGGAAGGAGACAGCACTATTCCCATTTTAGAGAGAGGGAAACTGAAGGGCAGGGACAAATCCAAAATAAAAATAGCCAGGACTGGAATATAAATCCTGGAACTTAAAATTCCATGTCCTTCTTCCCTGGTGGCGCATTGGTTAAGAAGCTGCCTGCCAGTGCAGGGGTCATGGGTTCGAGCCCTGGTCCGGAAAGATCCCACATGCCATGGAGCAACTCAGCCCGTGCGCCACAACTGCTGAGCCTGCGCTCTAGAGCCCTCGAGCCACAACTACTGAAGCCCACGCGCCTAGAGCCCCTGCTCCACAACAGGGGAAGCCACCACAACGAGAAGCCCGCTCGCCGCAACTAGAGAAAGCCCACGCGCAGCAACAAAGGCCCAATGCAGCCAAAAATAAATAAATAAATAGATAGATAGATAGATAAATAAATTTAGTTAAAAAACATTCCATGTCCTTTTCCTACACCAGCTGCCACCCTTTTTTACTCTAGTGACTTCCTTCAGCTCTCTGGTGGGTAAGAAGTCCTGAGAGATGGGCTTCCTTCAGCCTTTAAATCTATGGAAATGAACACAAGTCAAGGCCAGATTAAGCTGAACTCTGTACTGGGAACTGAAGTTTACGTGATTTGGGGGCTGGGCTTAGGAAAGGTCAGAGGTGTGGCATACTAAACGCCTAACCCTCTTTTCCTTTCCTCCAGACCTTCCCTCCCTCCCTCCCTCCTTCCCTCCTTCTCCCTTTCCTTCCCTCTTTCTTTTCTTCTGTTCTTTCCTCCCTCCTCCCTTCCCTTCTCCCTTCCCTCCCTCCTGATCTCCTTCTTTCTCCTCCACACCCCTTCCTTCCCTCCTTCCTTCCACATTTACTGAGCCACTACTCCAAGGCAGGTACTGGACGAAGCACTACAGGGGAAGCAAAGATAAACAAGATAAACAGATAACCTGGCTGTCAACAAGTTAGTCCAGAAGTGATTGAAACCCTACAAAATAGCAAAACAGCTTGATTGTTGCCCTAAGAGTGGGATGTATGAAGTGCTGGGGTCCTGGCATAGAGGAAGTTTTCACAGGGGACATGACTATTGAGATACTCGATCATGGAGGATGTGCAAACATCTTGCAAGTGGACAAAAGGGGTCAGGGATTACAGAGCTGGCATGAGTCATGGTTTCACCCTATCATGGGTGGATTGTTAGCAGGATATGAGGGGGTTAAGGGCTTAAGGAGTGGACTGACTTAGCAGGGCCAAGTTAGCTGCATCATATTCAGGGCTAGCAGTGCTGGGATGAGCATTCAGTGTGAGGTATGACCTGAAGAAGGAAGGTGGGACAGTGTGTAGCAGGGATCTGGCCCAGGTGTCTGTTGTCAATCTCTCCTGGCCTGAGAGGTTGGGGCCCTAATAGCTTGTCCTGCGTGTGTTTGGAGCAGTGCTTCCACTCAGATGCTGCTGCCATCAGGAGAAGTGTGTGTGGTCCTCTGAGCTCAGGGACTTGGGACTCACAGTGGGTCTCTGCTCTCTGTCAGCGACCCTTTTACCTTCCTTTTTTTTTGGCCAGAGACTCACTTCCTCAGCCTAACCTTCATGCTCACCTCCTCCTTCCTCTGGAATGTTCCTGGCTAGGAGGTATAGTGTGATTCCTGAATCCATACCAGCCTCAGGCTCAGCTCCCAACACCTGCATGTCTCGTGGACCTGCCCCCTGCATTCTAGACTTGTTACAGATCCCACTGTCAGGAGTATGACTTTGGACTCATACAGCTCTGGGTGCTAGAGAGGAATCTAGAGAGGAAGCAGAAGATGGTGTTGAAGGGCATGGACTTTGCGATCACACTGCCTGGGGCTGGAGCCTGATTTTGTCACTTGTAGCTATGTAACTATGTAATTGTTTCATCTGCCAATAGGAGAAAATAATCTCTAACGGATACGGTTATTGTGATGTCTAAATTAATTAATAAATTTAATACATTAACACAGGGCTTCGGACTAACAGCCAATAAATTTTAGTGGCTAGTAGTGATGTAGAAGTGGTAGTAGTAGTAGTAGGGAAGTAGCAATGGTAGTGGCGGTAATAGTGGTGATAATGGTGGTGGTAGTAGTAGTAGTAGTACTGGTAGTAATGGTAGTAATGGCAGGAATAGTAGTGCTAATGGTAGTGGTAGTGATAGTAGTGGTAATGGTGGTCCTGTGGGTAACATAGGAATGTTTCTGCACCTCATCTTAACTGAAAACTGGGCAAATAATATCTCTGACAGCTGTAATAACGTTAACAAACAATCCAGTTCCACAGACATTTACTGAGCACTCTGAATATGTGAAATTGTCTGTAGCCCAGAGTCTGTCTCATGGAGAATCACTAAGTGTTAGGTAAGTTTAAATGTGAACCCCCTTCATGGGATGAGTAACTGGTGTTCTCCTTCATGATTCTTTCTTTGCAGACAAAGCACTGGCTTTGGAGAGGAAGGAAGCCAGCTATTATGTGTAAACTGTATGGTATAAACCAGGAGCAGGGACTATTTCATCTCTTTCACCACTGGGTCCTTGTGGCCCAGCGCCATGCCTGGCATGACAAGTATTTAAGTAATGCGTGTGCTTAGTGAACGTTTGCTGAATGCAGGCTGAACAGTGCTGGACTGCCCAAGTCAAAGACCATGGAGATCCTAGAAGAGTCTCTACCAGAAGCAGTGATGACCATTTGGCCCTGAGCCTTTGGTTAGGACGGGAGGGGAAGAAACTCAACTCTGGGGGGGCCTGAGGGCCACCTTAGATGGAAGAGCTCTGGGCTCCCTTTGTGAACGTGGAGAGAATCTGCTACAGAACAGTTCCTCTGCCTCTATGTTTTTACTTTAGGCAAGCCAGACAGACCAAGGACGTGTGTGGGTGGGAATTTATTTTGGCAGCTCAAGTGAGGAAAGGAAGCCAAGAGCCTGAGGCTATTCAGCAAAACACCACATGTTAATCTCAATCTATCCTGGGTAATCCCAGCAAACATTTTGATCTCAGGAAAGGGTAATCCAAGATCAAACAGCTTCTGGGAGAGGCTTGTTCTTGATGTGGCTCAGTGATAAAGGAGGATGTGAGTGAGGGTCAGACCCGGAAGCCCATTCCACACCCCAGATTATGATGTCAGGGGAGAATGGGTCCCCTCACCTGCTGATGGCTGAGGTGACCTCTTTGCCTCCGTAAAAAGAGCACGGATGTTGGAACACATTGTAAGTAGAAAAACAAAATAAAAATTAAAAAATAGAAGCAGCCTCTAAGAGCATAGCTCTGCTAGGCCCTGGTAGCTGGGTCATGAAGATACAGCTTCTGAGAGCAGGCTGTCTTCACCAGGAACAACCAACCAACTCCAGTCCCTAGGTCATGTCCCAAAGGCCTCAGCGTAGTGGAGGTGGACCCTAGCTGCTCTGGGAAGAGCCTCATGAGGCGCTGGCCCTCTGCTGATTGGTGTCTCTTCCTATGGATGTGCATCCCACCTTCCACCCCAAGAGGTGGGTGCATCCCCACCAATCGATCACCAAAGAATCTATAGTTCTGGTCGAGGTGGGGTTACTAGCCAACGGCCATATAGTCCCTTAAAAAATATACACATATACATATATATGTATGTATCACAGCATTGTCAACATTAAAATCATTTTAAATATCAGATAACGTCTCTCTCTATTCCCCCTGCCACACACACCCACATACATACACACCATCCCACATGCATACATCCACCAGACACTCACTCCATTTTATAGGTGGGGAAACCAAGTTGCAGGGTGGGGAAGTGCCTTGTCAAAGCCTTTACAACAAGTTAGCATCAGGCAAAGCTGGACCATGACATACATCTTCCTGCTCCAGATTCACTGCTCTCTATCCTCTACAAGGTGCCTCACACATTCAAGCCTTTTTTCCCCCTTTAATATTATTTCCTTAATATGGCACTTCCAAATCATCTGCATTTTCTCCAGGATGACTTTTACTTGTATCCAGTGGGCCAAAAATAATGTTAGCCTATGAGATAAATCATTACAGTCTCAAGATAAAGAGAATATTGTCACCATGGGCTCAGGAGAAATTAGGTAAAGGTTTAAAGAGGATATGTGTGTATGTGTGTGTGTATGTGTGTGTATGTATACATAATATGTGTATAAATATATATATGTAAAAAAATATATGTATATATAAACATATATGTAAGAAGCTATACATAATATAGATATGAATTCAAATCTTAATTTACCACTACAAGGTGAATACCTTTTGTGTAATTCACCTTTCCCAACTTTAATTTCCTCATGTATGGAAAAGTGATAATAATCCCTACTTCCCACTGTTGTTGTGAAGGTCATATAGATCATGTGCTGTGTCAGGAATGTTTTTGGCTTTGAGTGACAGAAATATCTAGCTATAATGACTTAAACCCATAGAGACTTAATTTTATCACACAAAGAGATATCTAGAGGCAAGCAACTGCTGGCTAACAGTTCAACTCTCTGTGGGACATCTATGCAATTCTCTTCTCCTTTCCTTCATGGTTGCATCATGGCTGCTGCAACTCCTTCCATCACATCTGTAATCCAGTAGGAAGTGGTAAAGGGAAGGAGAAGTATCTGTGTCAGGAAATCAAAAGCTCTCCCAGAAGTCTCACAACAAGCTTCCACTTATTTGTCATGCCCAGGGCTATGTCTTAGGCCACCTCAGGCTGGAAGCTGGCAAAGAAGTTGGGAATGTTCAGCCTACTATGTCTGTCAGCATAAAGCATCCATACTAGGACACAGTTATATTGGTGTTGAATGAATGCTCTCATTTAGCTCTTTCTGAAGACTCCTATGAATATTCCAGAATGGAGGAAACATGGTGGGAGTGGCAAGAGGTAGGGTGAGCTGCTGGTCATTTCCTGGGGAACTGGGTTATTTGTTGCCGGTCTTGCTCACTCAGGAGACTTCATTGGTCTGGAAATGAAGGCTATGTGGTCAGTAAGGTGAGCACTGCCATTGAGGACTAGCAAGGGGACAGACATTCCACTCGTCCCTACCCCCACCAGCACTGACTGGGCTGCAGGACACTTCCATCTGGGTCTTGGCCTTCAGCCATATCACTCTCAACATGTTCACAAACACACTGGCATTTTGGGAACACCAAATCACCTTCACCACTGGATGGCTGTCCATTGGGGCTGCATCAGCCTCTTCCTTGATGAGGCTCTGACGTTCAGAGCCGCCCTCTTTGACTGTGAGGACTGTTTCTCAGCAGATGTTTGGCTTGTATCACCCAGAGACAGGGAAGTGCTGATGGCAGAGGGACACTCAGGCAAGGAGGAAGGTAGTGTTCACATGAGGGGAGCACTCTCTCGTGAGGGGAGGCCGAATGAAATACAAAGTCTCTGAGATGTGGAGTATCATCTGGACAAAAACAAGGTGGGGTCTAATCCCCTCTGCCTCCCCACTTTCCTCCTCCTTCTGGTCAGGCCAGAGACCTATTGCTTGGTCCTCTCCAATGTCTCATGCATTTCAGCTCCTCTTTTTCTCATCCCTTGCATGGATTAGAAATGGATTTCTAATCCATTTAGAATTGGATTAGATTCTCACATGGATTACAGGGACAGCTTCACTCTGGGCTCCATGATTGCAGTCTCTCCTCTTCCAAACAGACGGTGGCCTGATGGTGCAGAAGGAGCGCTGGGCTTGCTGGAATCAGGAGGGCATAGTTCCAAGCGTGACTCATGTCCACTTCCCAGCCACGCGATTAAACCTCTTTGAGTCTTACGGAACTCATCTGTAAAATGGGAAAATAGTACTGTCATTGAAGAATTGCCATCAGGACTGAGTTAATATTTTTGAAAGACAATTCATGAGCTTCAAGGACTAATTTTATGGGGATTTGGGTAGAAAGAGACTGAGGGAGTGGGTGGGCTTGAGGTCTCTCACCTGGGCTTCAACAAGAGCAGTTCTTCTTCTATTTCTTTTGTATGTTGGGCTTTTGGAGAATTATTCACGTGATAAAATGTTTCTCTGCCAAAAAAAACCCAAAAAACGAAAAAGAAAACCCAAATTAGAAAATTACCAATTTATGTCTAGTGCTCAGTATATATCAGGCACTTAGTAAACAGTGCTTTCTTCTCCCCAACCTCTTTTTCGAAAAACGGCAATTGCTATTTCCAGCAGCTTTTGTTCCATGCACTTTTAAAAGTTAAAAAAAAACAATACACTAAATGCTTGCCACTCACATCTAATTATGAGAATGATGGGTCCAGTGATTCTGTGTGTCGAGATCACAGCTCCGGTGCTTATCTCTTAATCCATCCGTTTCAAATGACCATCCGGGGACTCATTTTTCTTTGGTGTGACTTCTTTTTGCAGCCAAAATTTCCTGGACCTGCCTGAACTCCCATCTCTACGCAGCTCCCCTTTCACTTAGCTGACCTGATTAATGGCCGACAAAGTCTGGTTTCAGCAGTGGGCACATTTCACTAGAAAACAAAGTGACTGAAACCTGCTGAGATCTAATAAATATTCACTCATCTGCCTGAATAGATGCCAGTTACAGGAGAAGAAAAATACAGCTCCTGGAGTCAGGGAATTTGCCCTGGTTTAGGGCTCCTAGCACACGTGTCAAAAGAAACGGGATAAAGTGAAGACAATCTTGCAATAGGAAAGACATCAGGGAACGAAGAAAGATGGGGTGCAGGTTTCTGTCCATGTGAAAGTGATACCCAGGGATCCCCATGTGTGAATTTGTCTCCCTTTTAGCAGAAATGGTGACTTGGATGTGTATTCTCCCTGTTAAGAGTTGCATAGCACATCCTTGGGTTTCTCTGCAGTGCTTGGAAGAGGACCCTAAGATTCAGGAGCACTTATTGAGCAAGGCTTAGAGTGTTGGTGCTTTAGGAGACGCGGGGACACTCCTCACACTCCTGTGATCCCTTAGGAGGGGTGACAATTTCAGGCAAAGCCCAGAAAGATCCACGTGGGGCAGTGGCTAAAACCAAAGATTCTTGAACTCCAAAAGGGAAATCACCTCTGCCTAGAGGGGATTAAAGAAGCTGTATGGCAGAAGTGGCATTTCAGATGTGTCCTGGGATATAGCGGTAGGATAAGGGCTCTTGAGGAAGAGGGGATAATGTGAGCAAAGGATGCAGGGGAGGAGGGTGTGGGCTGTGCTCAGGATCCTGGAAAATCCTGTGGTTTGGAGACAGAAGATCAGGCTCTGGTCCAAACCTCCGTCTGTTCATGAGGAAACAGGTTCAGAGGAAGGTTATGGGTGCAAATTCACATAGCCAATTACAGGCTTCTAACAAAGTTCTAGTGTGATAGCTAACAATACATGAAGCATCAGTGGACTATACAAGATTAGTTAATCGCTAACTGACCGAAAGAAACTTTTGAGTTTGGAGGAGATACAGTGCTGTAGGTGACAGCAGAAAGCCTCCCTGGGGAAAGTGCAAGGAGAGTTTCTCAAAGATGAGAGTAGAAGAGAAGAAACAGAGAACAGAAACTTCTAACTGTGGGACTAAGGCATTGGGTCAGGCACCATATTCTCTGACTTGATAAAAAAATTAATTGCAGTTACTATTTTTGTTGACTGATTATATGCCAGGTGTCTTATTTTACGTCACCTACAATCTTTAAAATGATTTCAAATAATTATTCCAGTTTTGCAGATGAGAAAACAAAGCGTCACAGAGGTTAAACACCTTGCCAAATCCACCCTGCTGTCTGGAATCAGAACCAGGAAAAAAAAAGGGCCTGCCTTCTATACCATATCGATTCCCATGTTGTTTTTGTCTGTGTGTTTATTTACTTAATAATTACAAAATAAATAGCATTCCATTTTATATATGTGAAAACAAGTTCAGAGTAGTTAAGAAATTTGCCCAAGGTCACACAGCAAGAATGTGGCAGGCTCTGTCTAAAGACAGAACTGATGTCTTTTTTTTTTTTTTTTTTTTTAAACCAGAGAATACATTCTTTCACCAGTGTGGGTTTGGATGGGCCCAGGGGCAAAGCAAGAATGTAAACACATAGAGGCTGGAACAAAAGCATCCCCCTGCAGGATGTTGAAGCAACTTAACCCCCTGTCCATCAAACTCTGTATGGATGTGAAGGGTGCAAAACCTCAATCTTGGCTCCACCTCCTGTTTTCAGCCAGTGTCTTCTCGGACCTCGCTTAGGTATTTCTGCTCTTCCTACATTATGCTTTGGGTGATAAAAGAAAAATTCTCTTACTTCACTCTCTCTGCTGATCTTGGACAGAGTTTTGTACCACCTCTCTAGCTCCCTAATCTCTGAGCAAGCCATTCCTTTCTCTGAGCCTCAGTTTCCTCCTCTGTAAAATAGGAGTGTCAATCTCTACTTCAAGGATCGTGTGGGTAATAAACTAAACAACGTTCATTAAGGGTTAAGGACAATGTCTGGCACATATTTGGCACCCTGTACACAGTTGTCGTAGCAGTAGTATTATCAGTGGATAGTGTGGTTGTTAATATTACTATTTTCATCTACCTCAGTCAGTCAGTCAGTCTCCAGCCACCAGGATCCACTGAACCTGAACCAGCTGGCCAGCAACCCTGCTGTTCTTTCCCTGCTGACAAGACTCCCTTTTTGCTATGTGGCAAGAAGGATTGAGCTAGAAAGATGGGGGTGGGTGTGAGAACGGGAGTGGGGTGTACCTGGTAGGGTGGCCAGGAGTTTCTTGGCAGTAATTCATGGAAGTGATGATGGGATCTGGGGTAAGGGACAGCAGATGAAGGAGGGGTTGCCCCATGGCCAACCAAGAATCCCTGGGGAAACCAATTTATGAGAAGAAAATGAAGTCTCTTTCCTTTCCACTCTCCTTATTCCTGCCCATCCCTCCTTTGCCAACTCTGGGCTCCAGCTGGTCTGGGAAGCAGCTCACCTCTGCCTGGTCATTAAGAGTTCATTTGCTTAAATACCCATCATCATTACCGCCAACGGCTCCTTAGGGCACTATTGCATCCCAGGAACTGCAGCAGACATTCTCCTCTGACTGATGGCCATGTGCTCAGCCCTGCCACCTGCTAATGACCCATGGGCTGACAGCCCAGCTTGGAGGCAGCAGGATGTGGAACACTGAAGGAGGTCTGCCTTTCTCCTTGTGAGTCCCTCTGACCCTCACAGTCCTGGAAATGACGATGCCCCCAATCCTCCCGGGAATGAGCAAAGAACCTGAGAGAAGAAAAGTCCTCTAAGAGGCGGCCTCAGTGCCCTCCCTCCCAAGGCTCACCTGAGAACTCGTCTCTACCCAAGCCCCAGGGTATCTCCATCTTCCTTTTGCTCGTAGGGTGCTTCTCTTAAATGTGTTGGTAGGTGTGAATCCAAGAGAAAGGAAACTCCTCTGACTTGAGCACCACGTCCCACCAGGTCATGTAGAAACTCTCTCCTCTCTCTTCATCTCCACATGTGGGTGGGTATACTTGCGCCCACTTTGCAGGTGAGGAATCTGAGGCTCCCAAAGTTTGAGTGAGCTTCCCAAGGTCACACAGCTAGCAGGTGGCAGAGTCAGTGTTCAAACTCAGTTTGGTCTGAATCTAAAGGTCATGCTTTTTCTTCGGCCCTCACTCTTCAAAGTGAGGGAAGCTCGGGGACTTAGTGAAATTCAGAAGCTGATAGTAACAGACCAATTGAGTGGCCACCCTGTCAGTGGAAGCATTTTCTCTTAAGACTTTTTCTCAATTCTGGAAACATTTGGTGGCTTTGTTTATTTGAGGGAAATCCCACTATTTTCCCTTTCTCCGACTTGCTGACCCCTGCCCTCTTCTGCATGACCTCATAGGACCCCGTTTAAGTTTATTCAGGAGGAAGGCACTGCTCTTAATTACCATGGAGGCTAACTTGCTTTTGTGTCAGATACTTTTCAAAGCCCTTTACAAGTGTTGTCATTGAATCTCCACAGCAAACCTATGAAGTAGGTCTGGTTATTATACCCATTTGCAGATGAGGGAATTGAGGGTACAGAGGTTAAATAATTTGCTCAAAGTCAAAACTACTAAGCTAGAACCCTCAGAGGGCAAGGTGAGAGGGATATCTCTTTGGGGGCATCTTTCCTATGCCCTGTCATGGTGTGAACTCCTTAAACCAGCTATAGTTTAAGCTGTGGTATCAGAAGTCGGGCATCAGGTTGCTGTGGAATGAAGCAGGTTTAGAAGGGCCTGAAACCTGGATGTGCTTTGCGGTGGGGCTGCAGCATGGGACCCAACCTGGTGAGGTGGGGAACGGGCATCTCACTGGACATCTGGAACAGTAGGGCCAGGAGTGATGCTGAAGTCCATCTTCAGGGGCAGGAGGGAGCAGGGCAGGAAGCAGGGTCTGTGACAGCTGTGAAAGCTGTCTGAAGGTCAGTCACAGGGCTGCAGGTCAGGCTCAATGGAGGCCTGGCAACCTGGCAGCCTGGGCCAGATTCTGGCTCCAGGAAAAGAAATGCATTCAGAGGAAAGCCTTGGGTCCTGAGGATGAATTTCTGGTCTGGCCCCCAAACCAGGCAGAGTCAGCCACCCCCTCCTCTGACTCCAGCTTATCACCCACATCCCTGTTGTCACACTTACTTCTTTGTCAAAGTTGCAAAGCTGTCCATGGCTTTCTTCAGCTTAAAATCTCTTAGTGGCTTCCTAAAGGTCCACTGTCTATAAATGCCAAACTCCCTAAAATGATATACAAGGTCCTCCGTAATCCAGTCCTGGATCGCACCACCAGCCTCATCAGTCACCACCGCTAGTTTTATTCCATCGACACAACTTTCAGTCCGCATCACAAGAGGTCTCCTTTCATCATCTCATACCTGGTAAATATGGTTCCCTGGCTTGGAAAATATCCCCACCTCTCTACCCACAGCCCCGCCGCCTGATGTGTTCACACTTACTTCCTATTGCCTGGTGAACTCCAATTTATGCTACAGCTCAGACATTGCTGCTATGGGGAGCCATTCTTAGCTCCCCCTCAGTCCTAATGTCCAAGTCAAGTTTAAATGCCCTTGCTGTATTTCCTCTTAGCCACTGGTATTTCCTCTAGCATAGCTCTTGCTCACTGGCATACGATTGCTTGTTTGTCTCTGATGGGCCTTACACTCTCAGTTCCATGAGGGCAGGCACTCTGTCTCTCTTTTTCATTGTTGTGTCACCAGTGTCTGATGCATAGTAAGTGATCAGGCAGTGTTGCTGAATGATTGAATGGCCTCCATGTTTTTGCATAGGAGACTGTTTCTTCTCTGGAGTGACTCAGAGACTGTTTCTGAGTCATCTTCAGGGCTCCGGAGCCTCCCACAGGGCAGGTCCAGAGCAGGCAGAAATACACTTTGTGGTGTAGTAGGGTTTTTCAGAGAAATAGAAGCACCAATAGGAGATATCTAGATATATGTATATATCTGTGTAGATAGATAGATAGTTTATATGTGTGTGTGGTGTGTGTGTGTGTGTGTGTGTGTGTATATATATATATATATATATATATATACAGGAATATGTGTGTGTGTATATATATATATATACAGGAATATGTATATGTTTGCATATACATAAAGAAATATATATATATTCCTTTTTTTGGCAATCAGTCACATATGACCTTGCATTATAATAAAAGAACCAACATTTATTGTATACCTACTGTGTGCCAGCCACAGAGGGGTAGTCAATATTATTCTCATTTTTAAGATGAGGAAACGAAAGTTTGGAGGGTTTAAGAATTTACCTAAGGTAAACTTCACAAGTAGGAGATCCAGGATCCAAATCTAGATTTGTTTGGTTCCAAACACAAGCTGTTGCCAGTATATCAAGCTATTTCCTTAACTGATAATATTTAAATAATTCATCCATGTGTGTTTCTCCCTTCTTTTTGGATTGCAAGCTGCTGAAAGGAAGGAACTTACATTTCTCTGGGTCTTTTGCTGTCCTTAGGATGGTGGCTAACACTTGCTAAAATAGAGATATACCTGGTTTTTGGGGGTTTGACACACCTGTGTGTATGTGTGAAAGGGTTGAAAATTTTCATGAAGACACCAGTTGCCCTTTTAGGAAGAAAGGATAAGGAACTAAACCTCTGCATGGGATAGATCACGAGAAGAATTCACTGGCTCCATGACCTTGGGGGTGGACACTGGACCCAGAACTGGCCTGGCTATTCCTTTGGCAAGCTTGTGCCCTAGGGAAGTGGCTAAGTGAGTGAATTTAAAGAGGGGAGCCCAGGCCAGGGGAACAGGCTGAGCAGGTCCTTGGCCCCTCGAAGAACCACTGTGTCCTGGGCCGTGTCTGCTGTAGCATCCATGGCACACTCTGTAGCAGGACACTCAGCCACATGACTTCCAGTTCCACCGGCAGGGAGAGCTTATCCCAGCAGAGGACGAAGGGGTCAACGGCAGAGAGAGGGCAGCTGTTTGGATTGCCCACATGTCTGCCTGGACAGCAGGCCTTCAGGTTTACACCTCCTTTAATGTTGAAAGGCTAACGCAGATCACGAAACAAATCTCACTCTCCATCCTGCTGAGTGCAATGTAATGGCAGAGCTGTCAGAAAGACACTTGGCGGGATACATCCTTCTACTTGGCATCATATAATTTGCACCACCTCTACAAACTTTTCCTAATTATTTCCTAAAAATAGTGTTTCAATTAGAAACTGACACAACTTCTGTTGGGGAAGGTGTGAACAGCCGTGAAATGCTCCGTAAGGGAAGGAACAGGTGAGACCCCAGTAGATCATCAAATGCCAAATGATATACTATAATGTATGGTAATTGGTTATTATTAAAATAGTCTATTGCTTATCACAGAGTAGCTAAATGGCCTTTCAGTTGCTCTATAATTACCCAGTGATGGGTGATCTGTTTTCTTCTTTAGGATCTGGGTACCAAAGGTATCAGAGCAGCATCTGTCACAACAGAGAAAGAGAGCACGGAGAGGGGAGGGTTTCTGCCAAGGTGGGGCTGAGCTGGGTTCTTTCAAAAATCCCTGGCAGGGCCAAAGGCTCCGAAGGGTCCCCACGGGGCCAGGGAACAGAGGATGCAGTTCAGTCTCTGCAGGCCTTCCCCTGACTTGCGTGGCTTCTTGCTTGTCCTTGAAGCAAACTGTTTTGAAGCTTTCCAAAGGTTTTTGCTGCCAGTGGAGACAAGAGACATCTGTGTGGGCTGAGGCGGGGCTGGGGGTGCCAGTGCCTGCTGCTCCTCCTTCCCTGAAGCTAGTAGAGGATTCTGAGGCTTGGGGGGGATGGGGGGGCTGAAGCTGAGTCTCTGGGGGTAGGAAGTGAGACTCAGTGGACATCAGAGAAGCCTGGATTGGATCCCCAGTGAGGTGGAGAGAGCAGGGAAGACTTGGCCCAAGACAGTACAAGAGAGGAGGAGAAGGCAAAGCCAAAGGAATCCAAGAGATGGAAGGTGCATAGCGGTTGGAGTCTCATCTCTCATTTCTCAGATGGGAAAGAGGGAGCCAGAGAGGGAGGGGCTTGTCCAGGGCCACATACTGCAGTGATATGGTAATGTCCAGAGCTTGGGTGATAGTTCTGGCCTTCTGAACCCATCTGGACAGCCCCAAACCTGAGAGCACTGCCAACAGATTTGTTCGGAGGTTGGGATCACAGGCAAGTGGAGGGGTGCAGGGCCCACAGTTCCCTCCTCCATCCCCTCCCTATACTCCAGCAGGACTCATCCTGGCCCTAGGGCAAGGTGAGAGGAAGGAACAGTTTCATGGAAAGAAGGACTAGGTACTCCAAAATCTGGGGTGGTGCACAAAGGGAATTCCTGCGGCTTCTGGGCTGGTTCATCTCTTCCTGAGTGGGTAGCCAGAGCTGTGGTTGGTGGGGATCAGACCTTGGCCAGTGAAATGCACACAAGTCAGGAGAAAATTACTCAGGAAAGGTCTCTGCCACCTTTTGCTTACTGGTTGTTGTTTTTTTTCTTAACATCTTTATTGGAGTATAATTGCTTTGCAATGGTGTGTTAGTTTCTGCTGTATAACAAAGTGAATCAGCTATACATATACATATATCCTTATATCCCCTCCCTCTTGCATCTCCATCCCACTCTCCCTATCCCACCACTCTAGGTGGTCACAAAGCACCGAGGTGATCTCCCTGTGCTATACAGCTGCTTCCCACTAGCTAGCTATTTTACATTTGGTAGTGTATATATGTCCATGCCCCTGTCTCACTTCGTCTCAGCTTACCCTTCCCCCTCCCTGTGTCCTCAAGTCCATTCTCTACATCTGCATCTATATTCCTGTCCTGCCCCTAGGTTCTTTGGAACCTTTTTTTTTTTTTTAAGATTCCATATATATGTGTTACCAGACAGTATTTATTTGTTTTTCTCTTTCTGTCTTACTTCACTCTGTATGACAGACTCTAGGTCCATCCACCTCACTACAAATAACTCAATTTCGTTTCTTTTTATGGCTGAGTAATATTCCATTGTATATATGTGCCACATCTTCTTTATCCATTCTTCTGTCAATGGACGCTTAGGTTGCTTCCATGTCTTGGCTATTGTAAATAGAGCTGCAGAGAACACTGTGGTACATGACTCTTTTTGAATTATGGTTTTCTCTAGATATATGCCCAGGAGTGGGATTGCAGGGTCATATGGTAGCTCTATTTATGTTTTTTTTAAGGAACCTCCATACTATTCTCCATAGTGGCTGCATCAATTTACATTCCCACCAACAGTGCAAGAGGGTTCCCTTTTCTCCACACCCTCTCCAGCATTTACTGTTTGTAGATTTTTTTGATGATGGCCATTCTGACTGATGTGAGGTGATACCTCATTGTAGATTTGATTTGCATTTCTCTAATGATGTTACTGGTTGTTTTTATGTGCAGGGGTAGTTATTCTTTACAAGCCAAATAAACTCAGAGTCTCACACACTCTAGGGCCCTAATGAATGTTTGTTGAATGAATTTATAATGATTGGGAAGATGTATGAATGCTTAGCATTACAAACAAACCATCTGTATTTCCGTTGTTCTAGAGCTGAAAGATCTGGCTTGTGTCACTTCTTCTGGAATGTTTTTCTGGACTTCATCAGGAAGAGCAGGACTATATTTCCACAGCACTGTGTACATGTTAGTATTGCCATATTGTGTTCTAGCTGTTGAGGCTCATCTCTCCCCCACTATATAGTTACTTTCTTCATCACTACATCCCCAGTAGTTAGCACGTGCCTGGCAGTGTCGATGTTCAGAAAATGGTTGTTGAATGATTGGGTGTTCAAAACCACACATGCACACACACACACACACACACACACACACACCATTCTAAACTGTGAAAACAAAGATAGAGAATTTGGGGAGAGAGAAGGCTATAAAGCTTCCATTCCCCATTCCAACCAGGAACTTGACTTTTTGGAGAAATTAATTTCCCCTGGTTATTTGCAACTTTGATGGGATGGTAAATTTGGATGCCGGTTCTCCCACCATGGGAGCCAAAGGAGCCCCTGAGGGCTTCTCAGTCAGACCCAGGGGTAAATAAGTGACCAAGCTTGGCCAGTCGATGCCCTCTCAGAGGCATCTGATTTCTGAGTAAATAATACAAAGATGAAAGAGGTGGTCCTGTATCCCTTCAACTCTCTCTTCCAATTGCTCCTGCTATAAGAATATACTCGTAGTTCCTCATTCTGTATTATTTGCTTCAAGCCCATTTCTAAACTTGGGTCTCCAACTTCCCCATTGATTCATTAAGCTCCTGTTATACTTCCAATAAATCCTCTTATATTTACATCAGCAAGAGTTGGTTTTGTTGCTTGCAACCAAGGTCTTCTGGCTGATATAGCCATAAATTCCCTCCTGAGCCAGAAAGAATAACCAACAGAGGGCCTAGACTATCTATGGAATAAATAAGTTATGCCCAGTGGGTATTTGCTTATGGCTGCCACTAAGAAATGTTCACTGAGATACTAATTTTTAACAAATATTGTTGAAGCCCAAGGGTTTGAAAACAAGTCCAGATTTCTCTCTTGGCATCTCCTAGATTAGGAGGAATGAAATATAGGTTCTGGAATCTGCCAAAGACATTTCAGTGGGCATTTAGACTCTGGGATGCTTGGGCCTGCCAACCTAGAGGGCCTTTTCTGCCTTTGCCAAGGGAAGGGTGCCAGGCTGCTCAAACAGACACACCTATGGTCAGCATCTCCCCCCAGTGTGCGTCTTGGTGACCAGGAAGGTGGTGAGTGAGGAGGCACCACATCTACGCACACCAGGAAAAGAAAAGGGAGCTGTGCATAGGCATTTCCCTGCAGCCAGAGCCACTTGATTTTTCAGCCAAGCACTGACAATAAAGGAGTTTGGAAAACAAATCTTCCCAGAGAGCATTTCCCGTGGCCTTCACCCTGGCTGTGGAGTGGTGACTATTATTAGCATTAATAGAATATCCAGGGCAAGCGTAGTTTTGTTTGTTTTAAAGACACTAAAGATATTGGACAGGAGCATCCCATCCTCTCTGTGAAAACGATGAGAACTGAACCATATGGGTATAAGCACAGCACTGCTTCAGGGGCCAGCACAGTCTTTGCACTGCACATCTCAACCCCACAAGGCTGATGCTGGGCTTTGGGGTTCAGGTGCTGAGTGGCCACCAGGGTACTAGTGGGGAGTAGCTCTCAGTAACCCCAAAGTGCCTTACTGGAAGCCAGTTGTTCAGGGAAAAGCAAGTTATCCAAGGGCAGTGGAAGGAAAATTAGCTCATCCAAATACACTACAACTTTATGGGGTAATAAGAATAGTTATGCCTCTACGTTCTGTAAAATCTCTGTCAGCTCATTAAATATAGCAGTCTGTGAGTTAAGGCTTCTTATACCCATTTGACAGAGGTGAAAGCCAAGGTCCAGAGAGGGTTAAGTGACTTGTCCAAAGTCATAATGATTAGTAGAGGACCTCGAACTTGAGGATTGTTCTCTGGTTCCAAATCCTGTTCTTTCTCTTGTGCCATGCTGATTCCCTGTGGTTTTGTGACTTGGGGAAATAATTTTTGTTTCTGGATCTCTATGGCTGCCCCAGTACAATGGAGAGATCTGTTTAATTTTCTTTGAATCCCTCCCCGCTAAAGTTATATTTCTTTAAGACTGAGGACACAAAACCTCTATAGCCATAAAAGACAAGGCAACCACCTCCTGGTTGGTTTAAGCACCACAGAAAAAACCGAGCGCTCACTTGCAGATGGACAAGAGCAGGTCTCCCCAGGAAGTAGATAGACATACAGGGACTAGTCTGATGAGACCACAATCTCTGATGCCACGGGGAATTTAAGGGAGAGTGAAGGTTAGCTCCAGGAAAGCTGCAGGGTGGTGGAGCACCCTTCCCCTTGGAACCTCAGTTTCTGCATCTGCAAACTAGGGATGATACCACCTCCCTCCAAGGGTAAGGGTTAGATGGGATGACCAAAGGAAAGTTCAATCCATGTAGGTTTGAGGTCAAAGACAAGCTCCCTTCCAGCCCTTTACTGCACTCTCTTCCCAAAAAGTGTCCTCCTTCAGGAATCTTTGGATTTCCAATTTCCTTCCCCAGGAGGGAAACACCTTTCTTTCTGGGACAAAATAGTGTGAGACGTTTCAATCCAAATTTCACTTCCCCAGAGGGGTCCGATTGACACTTTCTTTCCCCGCTCAGCTCAGAGATGCTGAGAGCACTGAGGAAACATCTGGGATTTTCACATGCTGCCCATGTCTTTTAAGGAACAGCTCTAAAATGTACTGGAGACTCCAAGGCTTAAAATAGGCCCTGTAAATTCTCCAGTGCCTAGAATTGAATAGCAGTTTGGGGGACAATAACTTCAATAACATTGTATTTTAAAATTATAGTATTAATTGTGCCTAAGAGTCTCCATTTTCACTTAAGAAAGTGGCCTCCTCGTAAGTACAATGGGAAGGATGCAGAAGAGAAAACAAAAAGAAGTCAGTTTTTCTCCAAACCCACAGAAGTATAAGACACAGTCTGTCCCTAGGCAGAGAATGGGGCTGGCCAAAGTTTCAGAGGAAAGGATCTCACCCACTTAGGCCTAGGAGCTCCCTGGGAGAGAGCCTCTTGCAATCATCCTTATGTTGCAGAGAACAGAGGCCCAGAGAATGAAAAGATCCATCCAATACAAATCCCCAATTATGCAGTGATGTTCTTCAGCCAAGTGATTTTTAAGTTCTTCTTCCACCTTGGATGTCTCTCATTTTACAGATGAGGACGTTGAGGATGAGGAAAGTAGGCGTCCAGGATTCTACCAACCCTATACACTGGAGCTTACTTGGCGGGACAAAATGAACCCTGGGCTTGAAGCTCTGCCTCTTGGCCATAGCATGGGTATCCAGGTCACTCAGGAAAAATGGCCACAAGCCATCCTGAAAGCCACCTGCACTTACTACCTATTGCTAGTACTTAGGGCCTCCCATTTCTCCAGTTTGCCTACAACACATTCACAGATATCTGGCTAACTATCAAGTCCACGGTTAGACATGTGGGTACCAGATGTGTGCAGCATTGTATACAGCTGTGCTTTTGCCAGATGTAGGAGGTACCAATTTCTATCCATATGACATCTGGGAACAAGGCCCACAAGAGAAGAAACTGCTAACAAGGCACTAAGGCAAAGTGTCCATCTGCGTGACAGTAGCAATGCCCTCAACACTCACAATGAACCTAAGTAAAAGTGAGGAACTGAATTCTGGCCAAAACCTTCAAGAAATATTTATTGAGTGCTTATTCTGTGCGAGGCACCATGCTAAGTGCTAAAGACAAGTGAAAGCAAGAGAGAAAGGGTCCCACTTTGGAGGAAGGGAGGACCTGTGATTCTCAAGCAGCCAGGATGATCCTTTACGAAAATCAGTCAGATCATATGTTTGCCAACTTAAAGTAAAAGCCACAGTCTTTACCATGGTTACATAAACTTACCTTCTTCTACCTTCCCAAGCTCAACTCCTATTACTCTTCCTCTTGTCCAATCCACTCCAGCCTCATACGTCTCTTTGCATTCCTAAAACACACTAAGCACATTTCTGCCTCAGGGCCTTGCACTTGCTATTTTGTCTGGTGTCAGGCACATAGCAGTAACTCTTAGTTCTTAGTTGCCTTCCTTTCCTTTTCTTGCCTTCCATTCCCACTCCAATCCCTACCAAATACCTAAATTTTTAGGAACGAGTCGTTATAAGTGATCAAAGAAGAAACAAGGTGGGTGGTGGCTTAGCTTTTCCCTGGTTTATCATAACCTCAGTGCTGTGCCTTGTGCCCACACTCAGCCCCAGCTTCAGATCCAGCCTTCGAGTTAGAAAGCAGACTGACCATGGGCTGGCCTGAAATTCCCACCAGCATAAACAACTGGTCCTCTTCCCTGCCCCGGAAGGAGTGAGTTGGGCCACAATCCAGATACATCCCAGGCAACAGGCCTGCTCTGTGACACTGTCAAGAAGCGAGGAGCCTTGGGAAGGTCACAGACATAAACAGGATAAAGCCTGTGAACTTCCAGGGCACTTGGGCCTGCGGACCAGAAGACTGTCAGTGGCCCAGCCCCTGTCCTGATAACAGAGGGCAAAAACTTTCTAGGAGATGTATCTGTCCCTGAGCCCAAAGGGAGGGCAAAGGCTGAGCATCCTTTAGCAGCTGGGGGCGGGGGCTAGGGGGAAGGGAGGAGAGAATGCCTCTGGAAGATTCTCCAGGGTGCACAGCCAGCCCCACTGCCCTGGCTGTCCCTGCAGCCCAGACATGAGGCAAGGAATTCAGTCAAATTTGACAAGCGTGCACTAGCATCCCCTGCCTGTCTGGCACACAAAGGGTGAACAAGATGTGGGTGTCAGTAACCCACATGGAAAACAAGAGGGGAACAGAGGACAGGCTTAGGGTTCTGCCTGGGGTCATGGGAGTCCAGGAATATTTCAAGGAGAATAAGGCCCCTAAGCAGGGCTGTGAAGGTCTGATGGTCTGGTATGATTGTAACAGGTGGAGAAGGCAGGGGCGAACACTCCCGGGCAGAGACTGGTGTGCTCTAAAGCACAGAGGAAGGCAATGGCAGATGTGTGCAAACTGACGTTAAGGCCTCTGAAGAGTTGCAGTGGGGGAATGAAGCTGGAAGGACAGCTCCAGGCTGGAATAGGAGGGGAGGTGGGAGCCTGGGCCAGCTCACCAGCAGGGCAGTAGCAGAACCAGCTGTGCTTTATACAGTGGAAGGAGGTGTGGAATTGGGCAGACAGTGATGGGTTATGATATTCCAAGGAAGACACTGGTGAAGCCTGGATTCCTGCAGTAGCCATGGGGTTGCTAGAGAAAGTTGCTGATTTTTTTATCCCCTTTCTGAGACAGTCATTCCCAGCTGTGGGGTCACCTGAGTGTGTACTGAACACTCTGGAAATGGGTTCTGAGGCGGAAAGAGTCCCTAGGTATAAGTCTGTATCCCAACTCTGGTCAGGCAGAGGTTACCAGGAAACACGAGGGCCCAGCCAGGTAAGGGTCTGGCATCCGAAATGCCCTGGAACTGTCTGGGTGGTCCTTCTATAACATGGCTACAAACATATCCTCATCCTCCTTAAAACCCTTCACTGGTCCCATGTGTCACTTTCAGAATAAAGTCCCAGCTCTTTGGCTTGGCATTTAAAGCTTCATGAAGTCTGTACTTACCTCTCTCATCCCATCCCTTGGCCCCTTCCCCCCTATGGTGTGTGTCCGCACACTCAACTCACCTGGGGATGTTTCAGAAATTCCAAAGCCCAGACAACACTCTAGACCAACTGAATCCCATCTCCATGGAGAGGACCCAGCTCCTCAGGTGTCCCCAGACAAGCCCAGGAAACTATTGTAGTTATAGGGCCTCCACCTAAGGTCCAGTCCCACCAGGTATATTAGCTAGCAGTTTCCATCACAGACCACTTTAAAACCTCCACGGCTTACAACAAACATTAATGATTATGGTCACAGAAGTGCAGATGGACTGTGATTTGGCTGATAAATGCTGGTGGCAGCTCTGCTTCAGGCCTCAGGTCAGCTGGTGTAGACCCCTGACTGCACACTACATCTGGGGGTTCCACAGGTCTCTCATCTTTCTGGAAGTAGCAGCTTCCCTGGGGCAAGTTTTCAAGATGATGACAGAAGTACAAGTGCCCCTTGAAATCTTGACTTTTAGCTGGCACCCTTTGCCTTCCACTTACATCCCACTGGTCAAAATGGGTCAGATGGTCAAGGCCAGCATCAATGGGAATGGGAAATAAACTCCGCCCACTCTCCTGCTCAGTGAGTCACATGGGAATAGGGAATGAGGAACTAAGAATAATCCAATCTACTTCACAGGTAATCTTGTGACGTTGGAGGGACCACTACTTTGAACTTGTCTCTTCATTTGTAGGATGGGAGAGTTGCCCTGGATGTTTCATAAATGCCCACAGAAACTGCCCATCCCAGCTCTTCTCATCCATGCATTTACAGATATATGCACAACCCTCTGCTTGTGTCCATACGATACATTTTAACCATGACTATTATTTTTGAATGCTTTGTAATTTCCAAAATGCTTCTGTATACTCACATAGGCCATACACTCATCTGCAGGTATATACACTTATATACAGTCCTACATAGGAATATATTAACTTCTATTCAAATACACATTTTCCCGTGGACGTATCGCACATATACAAAAGCACGCAGATGCACACTGCACGCTTGCATGCACTCACACACAGGCACATATCTTCTCAGACACGCTTATTTACAAACACACCTTCCCCCACGCTTATTCACCTTCACTCACTAACTCACATACGTTCTGTTCCTCTGTGAGCACGGCTGCTTAATCAGAATCAAGGCCTGCTAATGAGGCTCTTGCCTGGCCCCCTGGGAGCTGCATTAACTCTTTGCTGCCCCCATCAAGGCTGCTGCACCGAGTGCCGTCCTTCTGGGGATCCCAGGGAAAAAAGGGGCAGCAGGGGAGACAGACAGAGCTGCTTTCTCTGCAGACCTGGCACTTGTTCGGAGAGACTGGACCAGGGAGGGAGAGGAGACAGAGGCAACAACATTCTGGACCCTCTGACTTTGCTCCACACTTTCCTCTCCAACCCCACCCCCACTCCTCATGTCCAGTGTATTGGATAAGTAGGATAACCAAAAACCAGGACAGCGTTGAGAGAGACAGAGACATTATTAACAACTACCCTGAACAATAGAATTACCTGAAAAGGTCACAGGCAAACAGGGATGTGGTCCCCCTACGCAGGAGAGACTGGATCTTGCAACGTAACTCTGAGCTCCTGTTTCAGCACTCAAACTCAAGCTCCTGTTTCAACTTTTCACTCAGGTTGAAAGGAACTTTAATGTCAAATTTGCTCATCTTGCAGTTGAAGGCCCAGAGAATCTGAGACTCATCTAAGGTCACACAATGTGATGGTAACAAAACAGGGTGCAGAACTAAGTTTTCAATCTCCCAGACCAGAGGTCTCCTTGGTCCTGGTCCAGTTCCTGGGAAACAGACTCATAGTATCAGCTCAGTCTGCAAGTACTCACTGGGGGAAGAGGCAGGAGTGGGCAGAGGGACAGTGGTCTCCACTGATCCCATGGGACTGAGAGGGTCCTTCAAATTTGTCCCAAATTAGGAAAAAGGGGCCAAGTCTTTGTGCCTCCCTGGGGGAGATGTGACCTTGGGTGTGGTGGTATCCTGTAGCTGGGAACAGTCCCCACAGAGGGACCCAGCCGTGAGCCCAGCAGCCACATCCACTGACAGAAGACTTGGCCCTTAAGGGGGACGTGGGAAGCACACCCAGCCTCCACTACACCCTGAGCCTGGCTGTCCTTGAGCAGCAGTTGGCATCTGGCACCCATTTCACTGGCTGGAATGAAACCGCTGGGGAGGGGCCTGCCCAGTCCAGGCAGGCAAGGAAGGAAGGCTGTTCCTCTGGAGACTGAGTTCCCTGGCCTCCCAGCACTGCCACCTCTGCTGTTGCGCTTTTTACTCAACAGAACAGTCACCGTTGCTTAGTTTGTTGTCCCCTCTATCCCTCTACACTGCGTGATGTGGAGAAAGAGTTCAGGAGACCATTGCTCTGTGGTGAGCAGATCAGATTCTTGTGACAAAACAGTGCCTGGGTTTGTCTTCTGGTTCCAGGAATCCTCCCGTGGAATTTAGGGGAGCAGGGGCGGTAGGAGGAGCGCTGAAAGGGGCCCCCGGAGCACGGGCTGAGAGATACTCTGCAAATCCATTATAAAGCTAAAGATCAAACTCAAAATGAGAAATTTCAGGCTTCCCATTAAAGGAGAGACACTTTTCACACAGGCTTTGAGGTCCAACAAACCTGACTTCCAATCCCAGCTGTTCTGCTGCCTACTGGGGGGCCTTCTGCACACTCCCAAGTCACCTGTTGTGAGAATTCTGTGAGGCAACCTGGAAACCAACCTCAGGTCCGGAGCGGCAACATGCCAGCACTCTACCAAGCCTCGTTCATCCTGACCACAAGCCTGCAAGGTGGTGCCACAATCCCATTTTTCAGATGAGCATGCTTGCCCCAGGGCGCAGAACTGAGTCTGCGTGAGTACCAAGTCCTTGCTCTTTCCAGTATTCTCTACTGATTATTCCTGATGTGGGGCAGCTCCTTACATCAGTAGGGCTGGAATTTAAACAATCTGGCCTATAGCAGGTCTTGGTATTTTATTACATCCTATTGGGGGCAGTCACCAAGAGGAGCAAAATCCTCCTTAAAAGCCCAAGAACTTCAGTGCCAAAAACAATGGCTCTAGAGTTTTTTCCATTCATTCACACATACACATGCAGGTACACACACACACACACACACACACACACACACTCACACACACACAGCCTCAGAGTTTTTTCCTGAGGGCCCTGCAGATTTGTTTTTCACAAAAGAGGATTCATAGGCATGGGGCTGTTCTGGAGAGCAGGTCAATGGATTGTCAAGTTTCTGGTGGAGGGAGGGCCCTCTGACTTTCCCAGTCAGTGGAATGCTGGCTGGGTTGGTGGTAGGGGTTACTCAGGGGTTACTGACTATAGATGCAACTCCTCAAATATGGATAGCTGACTCCCATGTGCCAGGCTTCCACTAGGGAGTTCTTAGGCTACTGGGGAAAAAACAAATGTAAAAACAGGAAATTACAACATGTTAGTAAAATTCTACCATGGAGTCGTAGAAGCAAGTACCAAGTCTGCAGAAAACTTGGAAGCTAGCTCTGTTTTGGAGGCTCAGGGAAGATTTACTGAAAGAAGTAACAACTAATCTGGGTTTTGGAGGATGAATAGGAGTTTGTAGAAACTACTATTTAATTTTAATGATTTATTTTTCTGTTTAAAGAGTAGGGAGGAAGAAGCCAAGGAAGGTAGCTTATACATACTATATACATACTATTTGTATACATGCATTTGACACTTTGTACACATTTGCATATTTTAATTTTTATAACCGTCCCATGAGACAGGGTTTTCACAGGGAGGAAAGTTAGGATCAAAAAGGGTGGGTTTAGTCATTTACCCAAGGTCTCACAGCTAGCAAGTGCTGGGGCCAGAAACCCATCACAGTGCTTTTGGCTCTGACTCCCTGGCTCTTTCCTTGCTACTGGCTTCTGTAGCTGACAGGAGGTGTACATTAACAGAGTTTATCTGAGGAGAACTCTGCACTTTTTGAGATAGAATGATATTAAATCATTAGAAACTGATTTAGCAAATGATCTTATTTAGGATCAACCCTACAAAATATCCTCATTTGGAAGCTTCAGTTCTCCAAAGCCTTGTCCTACCTACCCAGTCCTTAGCCCAGCCCTGCAACTTGAGCAGGGAGGTCCCTTGTCTGGTACATCAGGGCAGAGCCAGTCTCTTGACTCCCATTCCACTGCTCTCTGTGTGACACCACGGTTTCCCATATCTCTTCCCTGTTGTATCCCTGGCACTAGGAGGAGGATTCTGAGGCCCTGGCAGATGCCAGGTGCCTTCTGCATCCTTGTGTAAGATAAAATGCCACTTAGTACGGGTTTGGTATCAAGCATATTCCTTTGTATAAATGGGTGTGGTTTGGAGTTCCTGTGCTGACCACTTCTTGATTAAATGATGTTGGGCCATGTCACTTAACACTTTAGATTTTAAGTCATCTGAGAAATGGGGTGTGGGGATAAAGTCCTACCTCAGAGGACTAGTGTACAAAAAACACTTGGTACTTACTAGGTGCTCAGTAAACGTGAGTTCACTTTTCTTTCCTTATTCTTTGAAGAGGCATGGCCTGTGTCCAGGGTACACAGGGTTAATGTAACTCCCCCAGGGACCTAGGCATTTGACAATATTAGGGCTTTTGCATCCTTGTGCACTAATTATCTATGTATTGGAAAAGATCCTTGATTTAAAAACTGGTTTCAAAGAAGCCCTGAGGTCCTGGGAGGTGGTTCAAGGGTGGGGGACTCAGTGCTGGCCACACCACCACCCCCCAAGTCAACAAAAACAGCATCTCATTGATGTGCTTTATGTGTTGGGCTTCCAGGTAGAGTTTCATTTTAAGAGTGAGATCTAATGTTGAAAACAGAGAATTGAAAACCTCTGTTGGAGAATAAGAGGGAGTTTAACACTGGAGCTTTGCATCTCAAAATGGGCTGCCTTCTGGCTCATGTTCCTTCCCTCGTGGCCTTCTTAACAGGGAAAGCCCTGATCCCACCTCCTCCCCACCTCCTCCCCCACATGGAGGCCAGTCACAAGAAGAAAGATGAGCGGAGGTCCCTGCTGCTAACTGGGCCCTGACGCCCTGAGCCCTTCACACACACACAAAGGAGCTATTGCCTGGGTTTCAGTTCTTTTTTTTTTTTGATTGCGTTTGGTCTCAGTTGAGGCATGCTGGATCTTTCGCTGTGACGTGAGCTCTTTGCTGCAGCGCACGGGCTTCTCTCTGTTTGTGGCATGCGGGTTTTCTCTCTCTAGTTGTGGCGCGCGGGCTCCAGGGCATGTGGGCTCTGTAGTTGTGGCGCGCAGGCTTAGTTGCCCTGCGGCATGTGGGATCTTAGTTCCCTGACCAGGGATCGAACCCGCGTACCCTGCACTGGAAGGTAGATTCTTTACCACTGGGCCACCAGGGAAGTCCTTGGGTTTCAGTTCTTGAAGGTTTTCTGTCCTAACCTGAGCTGTGGGGTCTTACTGGCTGATGTGGGCTAGAGATGGGGGAGAGGGAGGACGTGGGGCCTAAGATGCCAAGGTGAGGGCAGGGAAAAGTGTTGAAAATGAGTAAGTGACTATGGGAAGAGGAGCGATCTTCTTCCAGGTTGCTCCTCTTCCCATCTGCCACCCAGTGAGGTGGAAGACACGTTGACTTTGGAGCCAGAAACAGCTGAGTTCAAATCCTGAGTCTGCGGCTGATGAGCTGCATGATCTTGAGAAAATTCTTAACTCCTGCGGTCTTCACTTCCTCATCTACAAACTGGGAACGCTAGTGCTCTCACAGAGTTAAGTGCATGTGTATATCATATATGACACGCATGCATATTTTTAAAAATACATAAGATACTGTATGGAAAACAATAGGTACAGACTAGCTGCCAATGAATAAGTGTCAGTCCCCGGTCCCCATCTAGCTACCATATCTACATTTTCCAGACCATACACTGGGACATCGGGCTGTGGAAAGGATTGAATGAAATGATATACATCAAATTGTTTGTGCAACTCCTGACACACAGTAGGTGCTTAATAAGTGTTATCTTCTTTGCATGCCCCCCCCACCCCCGCACAGCCTGTTTGCAGAAGGAGATTTAGGAACAAGTCATTCCTGCAGTTCTGCCATTGCTGACTTTCTGTCCCCATGGGGATCCACGGCCCTGTGCTCACAGCATCACAGCCCTACACCATGAAATCTGGGTCTAACCCTTGGGAACCAGCCTTAGAGCTTAGTCCGAAGGCTCTGTGACAATTATCTGTCCTGACACCAGCCTCCATCCAGGACGTGGGCCCTCTCTTGCCCTAGCCAGGCCTATTCCAGGCCAAAGAGTTCCACTCCTCCCTCCAAATCCTGACCTCCCCCCGCACCCACCTGTTGCCCTGCTGGCTGGCTGGTGGCAGGGCTTATGTGTTGCCCTTGGACAGGCTCTCAGATTAAGATTACCAACTAGGTTTCCCTGTCTCTGTGTCCTACCCACCTGCTAAGTCAGCCTTCCCGTTAGAGCTAGGAGAGGGCGACCGCCTCCTGTGCCAGGATTTCCCCAACAGCAGGAGGAGCTCCTGGTGTCAGCTCCTACCCGGTCAGATGCCCCAACACATGCCAAGCCCTCAGGGCATCCCCAGACCAGTGCTCAACCTCCTCCTGCCTTCCAGACAACCCTCGTTAAATCTAGAGATGAATGGGAGAAGGCAGGCAGGGCCAGAGAGCACTTCCGTGAAGGTCCAGATGTGGGCACACATATTGGGTGTTCAAGCTTGACCAGGCCATGGAAGTTGAAAGATCACATGGGGTCCAAACCTCAGGCTGTGTGTCTTTGGACAACTCATTTTACCTCTCTGTGCCAGAGGGTTTTTCATCTGCAAACTGGAGTTAAGGAAACACGATAACTACTTCAGGGGATTGTTGTGAGGAATAAATTAGATACTGCGTATTAACCTCAGTGCCTGGGTACATAGCGAGACTTCAATAAAAGTGAGGCTCTTTCCACATCGCTGTGACGTTGTCCTTGTGCTGTGGTTGCTTTTATTGCCATTAAGAAGGATGTGCGGCATCCGCAGGTAGGTCTTCTGTGCTTCTCCTTTTCCTCAAACTATTCATTAATATTCTGTAGACTAAGTCAGGGAGGCAGTAGCAACACACCAGGCTTAAAACTAATCAAGTTCCCGTCAGTCCGAATGAACTTTTCGCACCGATTCTCAGATCTTCTGCATCTTGTCACTGGCTGCATTTTCCACACTTAATGAAGTTTGGGCAGCCCTGGCTGGCCACTGCCGGCTCCTGCCTGGTCCCGGAGTATGACCTCCACGCAGTCACAGCTGCTCCCAGGCACTGCACTGCGAGCACCCCCCTCACCCGTCTGCCTTCTCATCGGGAGGTGATGAGACCCCAGCAGATTAACATGATATCCTTGTAATTCTGCATCCAAGACACATGTTATTTTCCTTCAACACATTTGGAAAAGGGGCAAGTTCTACTTTGTAAGGACCGTCACTTATTTTGAACTGGGAGAAAGTAATTTACTTGGTCAAAATTTGTGTTTTTCCATCAAGGGCACATATTTCCCTCTTGTAATGGGACACAGGGCCTTCTGGATCCCCACGTAGTTAATTTTCCAAGGTTATTCCAGTGTGAGGCTTTCTTCTTCAGTTTATTTCATAAACTAGTCCAACAGCTAAGAAAATAAAATTCAAAAATAACCACACAAATGAAGGTGAAAGGCAAAGAGGCAGGTGTGTTAGCGTGGTTCTCCCATCTCCAGTGTTTCTGAAAGAACTCTAAGAATGTCCCCCATCTGATTGGAAACCCATTCATATTTTTCTACCATAGAAATAAATGATTTGAAGGGCTCCTTCCAAGACCTGGGCCCTGGCTCTCTACTTAGAAGCTCTGCTGGATTTCCCAATGCCACCTACCACCCAACTAAGAGGGCTTCCCAGCATTTGTTTTCTAGTTTCTAGTGCTGGGCTGTCTGGCCTGGCATCCCCAACTTGGGGACAGTTCTTAGAGGCTGAGATTTTTGTCAGTGGCAAACTGGAAGATTCAAGGCCTTGAATGGAGCTGCAGAATCTCAAGCCCTGGGAGATCATGCCTATAGGGACCACCATGGAGGGCCACTATCTCTGTTTCTACTTCTCATGGGCCATTTTCAACAGATGTTAAGTTCTTAGATCTAGAAGGCATGACCTCTAGGCCACATCTTCAGGCCTGTGAATGGTGAGCAACAGGGGAAACTGCCTCAGACATTCAGACATTCTCAGTGTGACTCCAAGAGAAGAGGCAGGGGAAGGACCTCACTCAGGATCACACAGGCTAGTAACTATCATAACTGAACCTTGAATCCAAGTTTGTATGACTTCAAATTACGCCACACTACTCTGTTACTACCTGGAAAGCAGGCTCAGTGCTGCAGGGGTCCTGCTGGATAGCTACTTTCCTCAAAGAATGAACTTGGTAGGTGACAGCCAGATCCCCTGCCATCAGCTCACTTTCCTGTGGCTTCTCCAAAAGCCAGCCATCCCACTGGGTGGCTTTAACTTCTCAAAGTATTCCTGACACTCCAGCACTCACTTGCAAAGAAAAGCTAGTCCCCAATCCCCACATTGGACAGACCCTATAGGAACTTTTTTTCAAAGTCTAAGAGAAAATGAAAAAGCATTAAGGCCATGGTAGCTTACATCCCAGGGAGGGAGCATCACCGCTCCCACCTCCCGCAACGGCTGGGAATTGCATTTGTGTTTAATAACAACTTTGATCCCTCTGCCAGCGCAGCGGTCATTGAGAAATCCTGACATAAAGAAGGTATCTGGGAGATAAAGTTCTGCAAGCGATGATTACTAGCACTTAAGTTCTCTTTTTGTTGAAAGGAAGAATCCCAGAATGAACAGTGCATTGAATGATATGACAAGCAAGTACTTGATCCCTGTCCAGCTGGAGGGGGATTGTACCCATCAGCAGCTTTTTAGCTAAGGATGTCTTTATATTTCCCTTCTTTGTCTGGGCCTCTCTAGTTCCTCCTTTTACTTCATGTCAGCACTATATAGTAGGTATGCCAAGTGGTTTTGAAATTTAAATTACAGTCTCTTTTTCAGATGTTATTGGAAAGAACATGTAATTTATAACCACGTGTTAGGAGTACAGGATGTTCATGGTCCACTGCCAATTTTTCTTTTGTCAAGTTAATAAAACTTTCATAAAACACTTATACACTTGTATATTTCATGGTAAAGATTTTTTTATCTCATAGGCTAATGTAAAGATTTATTAAAACCATTTTTTTGTTAAGAGGAGTGTCAATAGTTTGCAGCTGAGTGTAATTTTGAATCCGTGGAAGATGACGGTCTGATGGAAAATGACAGTAACAGCTTTGTTGATTTAGCACTGAAAATAAAGGAGCCTTTCAAACGAGAGAATGCTCTAATATCCAGAGTGGGTTAGGATGCACTCAGGCCAACAGAGGCGAGCTGGAGGAGCTGGCCACCAGCACTCCAGCCCCTGGCAGGAGCGGAGGAGGAGTGGACGCAGCCCAGGTGGGAGGGTGAGCAGCGGGCCCCCCCCCCCCCCCCCCCCCCCGGGAATAGCTGGCGGGAGGGCTCTTGTTGGGGTGGGGAGGGAGGGGCCAGGAGGAGTGTTGAGGGCCTGAGTTGACTTCTTGTGGCAGAAAACTCTGGGATCTTCCTGTCCCCACAGGCACTCCTCACCCTTCTAGCCCTCTCTGGGACCCCGTTTTTCCTGAAGGTCAAGGGCTACGGAACATGAACTAGTTTAATCTGGCCTGTCCCTTCCTCCCCTTCACCTTACTCACCACCTCCAGCAATCCACATCTACCCAAAACTGGTCCCTATCGAAAGACTATGTGAAGGAGCCTCATTTAACTTTCTTCTGCCTGTACACCCCAGGCTCTTAGAAGACCCTTCGTGGATGTTTTTTTTTTTTTTTTTGCAGCTGGTAAATGAGTGTGCTCTCTTGCATGGGGTTCAGTATCGGGTCTGAAACAGAATTTAATAATTTGGAGTAAATAGACTTCTTAGAACTTCTGTTTTCTCCTCCGTGAAATGCAGATGATAACTCGTATCTCCAAGTCCCTTTATGAGACCATTCTGAGATTTGCAGTTTGCAGAGCATATGGATGGGCTTTGCAAACTGCAGGCAGTGGACATGGGGACTCTTCATCTTGCAGGCTGGATCCATGGTCCTTTAGGAGGAATGTCAAGAGGATGGCAAACCACTCGCACAAAGGCCCTCATTCTCTCAAATGTTGAGATGGGCTGAATTTACAGACAGATTAAAAAGTTAAGAGGAAAGAAAGGGGAAGGGATGATTGTTAACTGTGTGCCGTAGATCTTTCCATTACGAAGTCCTACTCTCCCCATTTTATAGATGATGAAAGTGGAAATACGATAGATTCCGCAATCAGCTTGAGATCACAAAACTAGTGAGACAAGTAGGTTTGACACTTAGGTCATTCTAACTCCTAAGATTGTTTTTTTTCCACTCCACAATAGCAGCAGATGCTCTTAACTGGTTCCTAAATGCTAAGCACCCTGCTAGGCACTCTGCAAGCATTCTGTCCCTTAATCCGCATGCCACTCCTGCAGACTCACTCCTATCCTCATGCAAGGTGAGAATACTGAAAGGGCTGCACGGTTCAAAGTGAGTGGCCTCCACTCTGATCATGGCTGACCTACCCTTCAGAGTTATAATACCCATAGAAAAGGAATGGGTGTGCTTCTGAGGAAGGGCTGCAGAGGGTGTGGGTACCTTTGGTGAAGTCCCAAAATTCTACAGAGCTGCTTCTCCCCCAGGTGAGGGTTGGCCCCCAAGGTCTGGCTCAGGAACTGGGGCTTCAACCTTCTCATTCCTCCCCATGAGTCTCTTCCCTGCCTCCCTCGCTCTGCTGTCCTTCCAGCCCCATTCAATGCAGTCCCCCTTCCTTGTTCTTTCCACACTCCTGCCTTCTTTTCCTTTCCCACTCTCAACTGAGCTGGCAGTCTCTGAAGCAGCATTTCTCCCGGCGACGCTCTCTGGCAGCACTGAAGCAAGGACCAGGCACATTCCCAACTTAGGGTCACTGTTTTTTTGTTTTTTTTAATGAGTCTGTAAAGCACAATATTTTTCTCATTTGTATTATTGTGCATGCTTAGAGGAATACAGTCTAAGTACAGAGGGAGTTAAACATCATATAATAATTTTGTTCCTGGTAGGATCCCTCTCCAGCCACCTCTCTCACCCTATTTACTGACCAACTTCTATTCCTCATGGAGATTTCTGCTGAAATGTCATTTCTTCAGACCTTTCCTGACCCCTCTAACTAAAGCAGGCCATCTCTTTCATATCATCTCTCATATCATCTTGTGTTTTCCCATCACTTCTCACAAGTATAACTAAGTATTTATAAAATTATTTATTTGCTGTCCATATTGCCTGGTAGACCATGAACTCCAAGAGTGGGGGAGCTACCTCAGTATTTTCATTGCTGTGTCTTCAGTGCCCAAAATATTACCAGGTTAATCCTCCCCATGACCTCACACCACTGCCAAATCTTCCTCCGTTTCCAGTTAAAAGCCCAGATGGCCTCCTGCCTTTACACCTGGTCCAATTTGTGACTGTGCGCTGTGTCACAAATTGCAGCATCACAGAGTCCAGTTAGCAGAGATTCTGGTGACAGCTTTCACCTGTGTGCTTCTGAGGAGAAGGTGCAAACTCCCAGATGGTGGGAAGTGAGGGAAAATAGCTTACGGCCCAGCCTCCTTCCACATCTCAAAAGCTCTGAAATATGGAAGCATAGGGAGCTCTCAGCTCCTGGGAGAAATTGTAGTAGAGAAATTGGGACTCCAGCACAAGAAGTCGCAGAGAAACAAATAGAAGACTCCTGTACAATCTCTGTCATTGTCTTTCCGGGTACAGAACGAGCAGTTAGAACCAATGAGGCCAGCAGGTGCACAGTGTGGAGTGTGGATGTGGGAGTTTGCTTGAGATAGGGCCCCTCTCCATCAGATCTGGGGGAGGCTGCGGTTCAGCTGAGCAAAAGCCATTTCAAGGTGTTTGCTTGAAATGTTTGCTCATGGCTGTTACTGCTGATTGGGCTTGCAGCTATTTTTGCTTCTAGAATGAGGCAATGTGGCCTAGTAGCAGGTGCTGCCTCTAGAGCCTCAGAGGGCAAGCCTGGGTGATGAGCACCAGTGGCTGGAGCCTCCCGAGCATGCTCACAGCACGACCAGGCTGAGGCCCCTTGAGTGGGATCAGCCAGCTCCTGTTGCAAGGGCCTAGAACAGGGAGTGTTGGCAAGGTCGGAGGGTTCACCATTCACCATCTATCTAGCTTGAGATAATTTAGCAGAGTGGTCAAGAGTTCAGGTTCTGCAGTTAGATAGACCCTCAGCTTATTAACTTCATTTTGGAGAAATTACTTACCATCTCTATACCTTAGTTAAAATTATAAACAGGGCCAATTTCGTGAGCATGTGACCTGTGAATCCACAAAAGGCCCCATGCTCAGAAGGGCCCTGCACTCGCTTTAACGCTCTGCTCTCGCCATCCTGAAATTCTTCATGAGTTTTTAACAAGAAGCCTGTATTTTCGTTTTGAACCAGGCTGGGCCTTGCAAATTATGTAGCCAGTCCTTATTATAAAATAAATATTTATTACAAGACTGAAGGTGAGGAACAATAAGGCAGGTCCGTTCCTAGCATACATTAAGGGCCTAATATTAAGGGCCATTATTATTATTAGCTCCTGGGTTACCTACCAAGTATTTCATGCATCTCCAGCTTCCTGGCAGGTGGTTGGTGAGAAAGGACATCTCTAGGCTTCAAAGACAATCATGGGCAGGGCCTCTTTAATCCTCGAATAGAAGTCAGGCTGAATAAAGAACCAGAGACCTTGGTTGTCCTCGTGGCATATTTCTCCAGGAACCCCGTGGGATGTGAATAGGGCCTACAGGTGGCAGGCTGTGGGAGGGACAGCAGGAGTCTCCTGGGTGACAGGCGGCCCAAGAACCAAGTTCATACTCTCCTCTCCTCGGGCCTCACTCTCAGCAGCAATGCCGCTCTGCTATACCCACGAAGTTGAATGTTTCTGATGCTGTTTTGCCAAACCAATCTCTAATCTCTGCTCTCCTGTGTCTATGAGTCAGCAACTGGTTGCACTTCCCAGCTGGGTACGTCCAAGGTAGCAGAAACAGGTGGCAGAAAATTGGCTTCACTCTCCATTCACCTGGTTGAATGGCCCCATCTCCCCCCAGGCCACTCTGACCACCTCTGGTTCTTCTAACATGGGCAGCCATGGCCAGCAGTGGTAACTTTTTCCTTTACTCTTCTTATCTCTTTTCACCTCATTGCCTAACCTCTGTCTTAATCCAAGTACTGGAATGCCTTTGTCCATTTGGTTCTGACAATATCATCACCACTGCTCTGTCTCTTTGCTTTGTTCTCTAGAGAACAGGACTCCTTTATTGAAAGGAGGCATTTTCTATTACTTGGACCAAAGTCTCTTCCTTTCTTCATAACAGCTGGAAGCATGGCCCAGCCCCTAGAGTTTTTTTATGCAATCACAGGTATTCTTTAACAGAGGGAGAGACCAGGAGAATCAGGTCTCTTCCACTGTCAGGTATCTGAAGAGCCAGGGAGGCATAGCAGGTATCTACAATGCTAGGCTTTGCAAAAGGGCCTCTGAGATTCAGCCCAGTGCTTTTTCTTCCTGCTGCATGATGTTGTCTCTATTGAAAGATTCTCCTTCCCCAAACACAGAGTACAACAATCCCACTGAATGCATTGCCAGTGATAAACTATGTACGAACAAATAACAACAGTGACAAAACCACACATAGAGACAAGGCAGTCTGTGTGGGGGAAGAAAGAGAAAAATAAATGAAATTAACAGTGGGAGACAAAAACAGAGGAAAACCCAGCAATTAGATTAATCATAGACTTCCAGGAAATTGGCCCAAATTTCTTTAAAATCTTGTTGATTGTTATTCAGATTGAAGGGTTCCCTCAGCAAGATCAGCCAGAGCCCACCAAACTTGCATACCAATATGCTACATCCTACGCGCCAGCCGCTCAGATCCCGGGGCTGTGTCCCTGCTACAGTGAATCACCTATGCAGGTGTGAAGTCCAGCTGGGGTCAAGAGGCAATATTTTTAGTCCAGGCTCTCCGGCCAAATCTACTTGGGACTTTGAACAAATCACATCACTTTCTGGACCTCAGTTTCCATATCTGTTAAATAGGCAAGTTCTACCCTTCCTTCTTAAGTCAGCGGGTTTTGAGAGGTTGAAGAAAGAAAATAGATGTGGAATTCCTGGGTGGACCAAAAGTGCTATGCAAGCACAACACAGAGCATCTTCAGAGTCAGAAAGAAAGCAGGATATTGCCCAAGGTTCACATACCACCCCCTCCATGCACCGGGGTAGAGGAAATGCAGTGTGGGGCTGGATTGAGTGAGCTGCTACAAACAAGTTCCAAAGCCTTCAGATTCAGTAAAACCCTCAGTACATCTTGACCCAAATATTCCTCCCTCTTTTATGATCTGCATTTAAAAGAGAATTGAATGACCTATCTCTGGCTTTATTAATGCTTAAATCATTAGGATCTTGGCTCCAGAATGCTCCTGGATTGCCAGAGGGATGTCAGAGCTTTCAAATGCCTGGAAGTCGCCCTTCACCCAGGGTGAAATAATCCAAGCATAAAATAGTTTAGGTTTGGTTTGAAGGATTGAATGCCTGAATTCCTCTTAGAACTGAATTCTTCAAATATGACCATTTTTGGCTCAATGTAAAAAAAAAAAATTATTCACTGTCTACTAGGTGCTAGGCTCTGTGCTAAGTGCTCTGTATGCGTTATTTAATGTAATCCTTACAACAACCCAATGCGGTAAGTTATATTAATGTTCCTCTTTTAAGGATGTAAAAAATAGGAAACGCTTCAAGTATCCTGGAAAAGATTTTGACCAATTTTTTTCTTGTCTTCTGTCTTTGAATCCCATGAAAAGAATAAATAATCTGATAACTGAAGAGGACTAAAACAGCCATCCAGTATTACATGTCCCTAAATATGTCTCCATTAAATTTAGTAAGTGTTAGCACTTGGGCATCAGATAAGCTTGAGAAAAAAATAAATAGAATTATTCGCTGCAGGACTTTTCAGGGCCTTTGAAATAAATGTTCAGTGCAACTCTCTACGAAGGGGATGCTGCGTGCAGCATTTTCCAAAATTATTTGGTGGTAGAAGATCTTTTTCCAAAGGATCTTACTATTCTTCAGAAAATCATTTATCATACATAATCATATCATTTTGTAAAACAGGAAACCATGGTTCAGTCGGGAGAAGTAACTTACCCATGTCATAGTGTATTCATGGTAGAGTCAAGACAGCAACCCAGATGTCCTGAGTCCAGGCCTAGGCCATGTTCCAGATTCCACTACAATAAAGGGAGGTGTAGTCAGAGGGGCAGTTGTGAGTCTTTCATAAGTTTGAGCCACGAGGGCCACACATAGCCTCATAGATCATAAATCACACATTTGAGATTCAAATGATCACAGGTATTGTAAGCTAGAAGAGAAGATATTATTTCAGTAAACTCTTTTGTGCTTGAGGGGGTTGTTTTAATTAGGGTTCTCCAGAGAAACAGGAAAAGAGAGAGAGATTTATTTTAAAAAATTGGCTCACGCAATTATAGAAGCTGGCAAGTCCAAAATCTGCAGGGCAGGCGAGCAGGCTGGAGACCCAGGGAGGAGCTGATGTTTGAACTTGAGTTTGAAAGCAGTTCGGAGGCAGCATTTCCTTTTCCTTGGGACCTCAGTCTGTTTTCTCTTAAGGTCCACCCAAAGTATGGAAGGTGATCTGCTTTACTCAACGTCTGCTGAATTTTTTTTTTTAAGATATTTTTGATGCGGACCATTTTTAAAGTCTTTATTGAATTTGTTACAATATTGCTTCTGTGTTATGGTTTGGTTTTTTTGGCCGCGAGGCATGTGGCATCTTAGCTCCCTGACCAGGGATTGAACATGAACCCCCTGCATTGGAAGGCTAAGTCTTAACCGCTGGACTGCCAGGGAAGTCCCAACGTCGGCTGATTTAAATGTTCGTCTATCTTAAAAATTACCTTCACAGCGACATCTACATTGGTGTTTGAGTAAATATCTGGGTACTGTGGCCCAGCCAGGATGATGTGTAAAATTAACTGTCACAGGGGCCATGTTCCTTCCTGCCCTTAAAACGCAGGTGACACCACTCTACATCATCCTCATCAACAGAATGTGAAAAGCACATCTGGAGATCACCCATCACTCGGGGCTTCCAACTGTGCCTGGCGTAGACTCAGTGGTACTGTGGAGGTGCCTTGTGTGTTTCTTCATCAGTGGATGAAGCTAGACGCAGAGGCCAAGGAGGATGCCTGAGCTGGATATATTCAAGATTCCACCATGCTGCCCTCCCTCAACCAGAGTAAGTCCATATTTATCTGCTACATATTAGACTTCCATTTAAACTGATGCTAAAATCTGTTAGAAATTCTCTCAACCTACATTAGCTTACTACCTCCTGTAGACCCTTTCTACTCAGAGTGGATTCTGAGGACCAGCATCATTAGTACCACACAGGAGCTTGTTCGAAATACAGACATTCAGGAACTATCCCAGAGCAACTGAACCAAAATCTACATTTTAACATGATCCCTGGGTGACTTGCAAGCACTTTTAAAGACTGAGGAATAAAGCTTTAGACTTCAGACTTTTGGGGAACAGAGACCAACACAGCACCAGACACATAGTAAGCAGTTGAGAATTAATTCTCTCCTGAACGATGCCCTGGCTTAGGAAACCAAGGCCCAGAGGGGAGAAAGGTATCACAATTAGTAGAGTATTGGTACCAGAAAACAAGATTCTCTGGTTATGTGTTCCTTGTGCAGTAATATGATTCCTCCATGGAGAACCAAAGTTATGGTTGAAAACTTAAGTCTCCAGTCTGAACATTTCGGAAATCAAGATGTTCCAATAGAAGCATCCAAGTTCCTTGTGTTTATGGGAAAACTCCTTATAAGGAGTTCTGTCCAGCAAACAGAATCATTTGGCAAGAGTAAGCAGCCTCCCCTGTGAGGCCCCTTGGCATGGAAGAAAACCAAACTGTTATCCCAAGCTATTACCTTTACTTGCAGGTACATTCAAACTGAAGTAAAAATCCCCTTCTCTGAAACCGTGGGTCCATCTGAACTGCCCTTTCCACAAGGATGGGAGAGATTCTGAGCAGCTGATCAGCTGAGGAGTTAATTTGCAGCTGTGCTAAACTGCGAGCACTGAGGCTGTCATAGAGGAAAAAAAGAAGCAAGTGGAGAAATCTTTGATCCTCAGTTCAGCCAGCTTCTTCCGGAAACTTAAATGGGAGATCAAACAAGAACAGCAGTGCAGGCTCTGGGCTCTGTCCAGGGCTATAGGAATCCAATACTCCAATAATCATCCAAGTTCGACAGAAGTCAACCCAGGAAGCTCGCCAAGGAAGAGGCTTGCCTAAGAAGAGGACAGAAGCCATGACAAACGAGGCAGAGGGAGAGAGGGTTGCAAATGGCCTTGGGCTGCCTTCCTTGCAGTACCCCTCCTGTGCATTTCCTCCCTTACAGAGCCAGCCTTCCTCACAAAACTTAAAAGAAACAAAGATGAATTTAAATAATCATCTGCATTTCCAGACTCGGCTAGTAGTTCAAGGGCCTGGTCTTGGATTTTCAATGCTAAGGAGTCACACAGTCTCAGTGCAGGGAATGGACTTAAGTGCCATGGGCCATGCCAACATTTCTGTCTAGATCACATGTGATATTCACCATAAAGACCCTCACATCGGTTTAGCACCTTATAGTTTACAAAGCACTTTCACACTCATTTTCTCATTTGCCCTGGGCTAGGTGGGGTATGTGTGTGCTCCAGGGGCTCTGGATTGATTGCTGGATGCCTCTTCATCCCATTTTCACTCCAAGAATCCTGGTCATAAGTGATATGCAGGACAACTTGATCAAAGTCCAGCAAACCCTGCAAGTGTGGGCACTTACAGCTACAACCAATGTAAAATCTCATTACAGTCACTGGAATACAGCCAACTGCACTAATATTGGGCAGAAGTCATGGCAGATAGGCAGAACAGCACCTTTCATAACTGTCTGAGTGTCCAGACTGATGCCACCTTACCTTGACACACCCAGACCCATTGCACAGAGCAGATACTAAGTAAAAGCTGTACCTTGGGACATAATATCTACTCATAGGCTTGGTACTGAACCAAGCTCTTCAACCCTCCTAGCTCTCAAATATCCCGGCCACCCGCAGCAATACTGATTCTTCCTTTCTTTCCTCTCCCCCAAATTTTCCCCTGCCCCTCACTACGATGTGCTTTACAACTCTGACCTCTTATTAATGTCAACCACAGCCTAGCTACCCTGCCCAAAGCTTATTTCAGTATCTTTCTCTTCGTTCGGTCTAGCCTATAGGACACTGTGCACCGAAAGACAAACGTATCAACCTTTGGGGTAAAAAACCCCCACAGAATTGTGAGAAATCTCCATAAATCCACAACTTGGCATGGTCCACTGCAGATCCACCCAGTAAAGACCACCAAAATCTAAAGAGAGAAGCTAGCAAAACCCGGTGAGCTCTGGACCTGTTGTTAAGTGTGGTGGGCTAGTCAGTTCACCCATCGTTAGGTGAATTGACACAACTAATACGTATGGGTAATAAATAAAACATAGTCCTTTTCCTCAAGAGGCTTAGAGACCGTCAAGGAAGACAGACATTCAACATGCACTTAGTCCTAGGAGATGGTTCTTGTAATAGAGATTTCCCAAGTCTTTTGAAGGATGTTGCAGGTAGCACTGAACAGCTGCAGCAGGCACTGTTCACTTTAGAGGTGGCTGGTGTAACTACTGGGAGGGGAAGTCCTCGGCACTAACTCTATAGAACCTGACCACATATGCCAGTATTCACCAACACATGATTGTCTCTGGCAGAGCTTGAGATTTTATCCTTATATGATGAGGCTGCTGAGCCCAATGAGGGCCCTCAAGTTTCCCAAACCCAGTATAGCTACTGGGGGCTCATAGAAAAGCAGGACAGATACAGTCTCTGAAGCATATGGTCTTTGCAGGACAGGCATTATTGGAGAGCCCATTTGGCTTTACGGTACAGAAAAGTTTGCAGGCTCTGTGCTCAGACAGAGGATTGGAGCTCCAGATCTGCTGACTGCAAGCTTCACAGTCTTGGGCAACTCAACTTGTTAATCTTCATTCCTTCTTCTGTTCAAAGGGTACACTGATACCCTTCTCATAAAGTTTCTTGTGAAGATTAAGTGTAAAATGCCTGACATACCATCTGGCAGACAGTTGAAGCTTTTAAAATGTTTCTTCTTTTCTTTCTTCTTTCCCTTTTCCTAAGCTTGGTAGAGATTATAGAATGCAAGAGTTGGAAGAGAACAGGAGATCACCTAATCCAAGTTTTCTCATTTTATAGGTTTGGAATCTGCAACACAGTTTGGAATTAATCTGCTTATCAATCATCAAAACATTCCAAAAAAAATATTGAGCAACTATTATCTGCCTAAATTAAATCACTCTATGTGGATGAGGCTTAATTGTCCCAGTAGTTTTATCATCTATAAAACAAGGATAGTAAAATTCCGACTCGTTAGGACTAATGCAAGGTTTAAATTAAAAAGTATAGGTAAAGTAAGTTCTGTTAAAATTTAAGTTTGTTTAATGTTACAGCTGCCTTGAGCAAGGATGAGGTAGAGAAAACAAAGAACTTGTATTTCTTCTATCTAGTATTTTTTTTCTTTTTTTTTTTTACAGTTGTTATCTAGTATTTTTAAAATCCAGGTTTTCTAGAAGTGGATGATCTCAAATGTCAAGAATTCTCACTGTTACCCTTTTAGAATAGCAAAATTGGTCAGGGATAGGGAACCTCTCTTCTCACACCCGATGGACATCTCAGAACTAAGGAGGAAGCTGCAGGCTCTCTGTTCTGTCTCTCCCTGCTCACCCCAACAGAGAGAGGGTGACTCTGGGGGTGCATTCGGAAGCAGACAGAACCGATGGCAGGGGACCGAGTGTTCACTTTATGAAACTCTGGGGAAAGTTTACCCTTCTGGGGCTTTATCTGAGTCCCAAGGCAAGAGCCTCCTGAGATTTTGTCTGTCAACAGTTTACGTTTCACTCAAACTTTCTCCAGGTAGATAGAACCATAACTATTGGTGGGATGTTCTTTGTACGGTAGCCTGAAATTATTATAATTATTGTTGGCAGGGTGTCCATTTTCATGACAGTCTGGCATCTGATATTTACTGAGCATCTACTATATACCAGGCATTGTGCTAGGCATGTTATATACACATTTTTATTCATTTATACTCACATCAACCTGTAAGGGAACCATTATTTCCTCCATTTTCCAAATGAAACTCAGAAACCTCTATTTGTACATGACCACACAGCCAGCAAGTAGATCTGCAATTCTGAATCAAATCTGACCCCCAGTCCCATCTGCTTTCTCTTGGATGCCTCAGCCTCAGATCTGCTCCTGTAACTGGCTTTCTCTGGCTTCATAGCCCCGTTTGCTGGTTGTCTGATATCAGTGGATAGTAAGAATAGAAGTTTTAAACTTCAACGTGTAAATATTACGATTATTTAGTTCTTTCTGCACATCAAGTGTTACCCACTCCTTAAGAAATAATCCAAAATGGGAACTAGAAGGCCAGAAAGATATATCTGAATTAAAATTCTGTATTTGCCACTCACAAGCCATGTGATTGTCCAATCTCTCAGGGCCTCAGCTTCCTTATCTATGGAATAGTAGGCAAAATCTCAGAAGATTCTTAACAGGTTTAAATGAGAAAATGTCCCAGGAACATTGTAAAGCTAGAAACATGATTTCCTTCCCGCTTTCAAAAGCAGACACTCTGGAGTGAGTCTGGTTTATGTTACAGCTTTTTTACTATCTAAATATAGGAACTTAACTGCCCCTCTATCTTGTAAAATGGGATAACAATAGTATTTACCTTATGGGATTGATTAATCGTGGGATGAATAACTGTAGATTATTAATACATGTAAAGTGCTTAGAATAGCACCTGGCACGTAATAAGTTCTGTACAAGAGTTAGCTATTTTTATGATTTCTTTCCTTCTTCCCTCTCTCCCTCCCTGTCTTCCTCTCTTTCACTCCTCGGAAGAACAGAATGTCTCTTCCTGACGATACAATCCATTTGGAATTAGCAGTTTTTAGACCATTGACTTCCCCTCAGCATCAAAAGAGTTAAGATCCTTTCAAAACCAAGTGCAGAGATACGTGCCCCTCCCACTCCTTTGCAGAGGCTAAGGCCTTGATCATTTCTTAATGTAACTCCTTCAGGAAATTTGTCACACTAATAATGTTAGGATGCCTTATTTCTACACTGCTCACGCCCTGAGCTCTCAATCACTTCAAAACACAGTGATTGAAAATGTTCAAATGTCTTTGATTTGGAAGTTGTTATGTAGAACACTAGTCAAGTATAAACATGGCAGAGTGATTTAAGGTGGTTGGAGCGATCCAAATGTTTAAGCTTGTTTCAGATAATTATCAATCTTTCTGCACTGCATTTTCAACACCCCCCTTCATTTGAAGGAGTGGCCCTCGCCAAGGCCTGGAGCACATTGTTGAGGCTGCCGAGTGCCTCTCTGCTCCCCGCGCTGTGTCTTGTCATAATCATGTTATGAGACCCTGAATGGCTTGTGCTACTCCTGGTATCAGACTCAGGTCATAGAGAGAACTGGTCACCCTGGATTCAAAAGCTCATTCTCAGTCTGCATCAATCCAGGCAAACTCTTTCTAGGCCAGGGCTCTGAGGCTGTACAGCCAAGGGGACAGTGCCCTCTGATGGCCTCACATTGGTCAGTTCAGATGCCTACACAGGGACTCTGGTCGAGTATTTGCCTCGAAATTCCGGAAGGACCATATGATACTATTCTGGGCTGGGACCCCTTTGTGCACCACTTGCTACCCTATCCCAGCCACGCGCCCCCTCCAGCATTCTACTTGGATGGTGACAGATTCTAATGGGGTTCCCTGATCTCTGCACATCACACACCTCCCTCTTCCTGCCCTGGGGCTTCTCTGACGTGGAGGTGAGAGGCAGCCATGCAACCTGCTAGCCATATGCACACACCACTGGAACCGCAGGCAAGCAGATGAGCAGAGGACCACCCTCCACCAATGGAAAAGAAAAGCTGATGGAAAAATATGCTTTTCTTCTGTGCTCCAAGTTTTTAGTTCCAAGACACATTTTCTGAGGCTCCTCCGAAGGCCCCAGTGGGATGAGCATCAGACGCTCACAGCAGTGGTCAGTTCCTGAGCACATACTCCTATGGCCGTTCCTTCCAATGCTGTTTCATTCCCTCAGGGCCCTCCCTGCCCAAATAAACTACCTGTATACATCTGCCTCTGCCTCAGACTCTGTTTCCAGGGGAACTCAGGAATCACCCATACCCAGGAGGATTAAGCTCTGAAAGATCCCAGGCCCCCCAAAAATGAACTTGGAAGGACCAGAACACATGGATTCCTGAGAACAAAAGGAACAGAGCCAGAGACACCATAGTGCAGAAGGAAAAGGTGAGCCAGCTGCCTGAGCATAGAGTGACGGGAAGGCAGCACCACCTCAGCATAAAGGGTCACTTGACGGCTTCCCTGGTGGCGCAGTGGTTGAGAGTCCGCCTGCCGATGCAGGGGACACGGGTTCGTGCCCCGGTCCGGGAAGATTCCACATGCTGTGGAGCGGCTGGGCCCGTGAGTCATGGCCGCTGAGCCTGCGCGTCCAGAGCCTGTGCTCCGCAACGGGAGAGGCCACAGCAGTGAGAGGCCCACGTACTGCAAAAAAGGGTCACTTGACACAATTTTTTAAGGCACCAGAACACCAGCAGGCCGGATCACTGCAGTGAAGGTAGTTCAGATGGCACAGTTACCATAGCACAGGGGACCAGGGGCCCAAGCAGAGTAAGACCAATAAACGTAATCACTTTGGACAGGAGCTTCAGGTAGAGCAGTTGTCTACATATAAATGGGCCTAGAGATTCCCCAGTTCAGAAGAAGCAGGCCCATGCTATCCAGGATGGAGATGGGCAGTCTCGTCCCTACCTCTCCCTGCACCTCCACACACCGGTATGACCCCGCACTGTTGCTCCCACCCTTACTTGTGAGGAGCACATGAGGGATAGCGTGGGGTTGGGCTCAGACACCCCGAGTTAAAACTCCACTCTACCCCTGCACTGCCTGTGTGACTTGGGCAATTCATAGAACTCTGTGAGACACACCTGCCTCTTTTATAAACGGAGGATAACAAAATGGGAGAGAGTAGATATCAAAGTCCTCTGTGAAACTGTAAAGTGTTGTGTACTTAATGTTGATGTTACCATTCCCTATAAAACAGGTGTTTCACTGAGCCCAACAGGAATGTAAATTTATCATTGCTGTCTTAATTATTATTAACTAAAATTTGCATAGCTCTAGTTTACAAAGTATTTTTACATTTTAAAACCTATTGGGTCACTTGATCCTGTCAAAAACTCACCTGGCAAGTTGTATCATTACCCGTCATTCTAGAGAAAAGGAAACTGCAACTCCGAAGGTGACTTTCTCAAGACACTCAGGCAGGGAGCAGCGGGCCTGAGACACAAAGCTGGACTTCTGGGTCCGCATCCTTACTGTGTTTTTACCCCAACATGCCAGAAAGGAGTGCTGAGCGCCGTGGCTCCATGTTTTTCCGCTTTAATTGGGATGATGCCGGGAGATAGTAATTCTGCTTAAGAACAGTGAGATGATAATGTTCTGTCTCCGTGTTCCCTGAGGCCATTCCTGGGTAGCACTCACATCATGCTGTCGCATCGAGAAGCTTCTCAGGCCTATATTTAACTAATAAGACATGACAGGCCGTGTATTTCTGGGACATTGTTACATGCCCGGGGTGGTGGTAGGAGGCTGAGGATGAGGAAATTTCTTTGAGCGTCGCTTTGGCTATTATAAAATATCATGTATAACTCAAGATGGAGTAAAGGCTAGTCAAAGAGGCAGACAGCCGCTAAGAAGGTTGTGCTGGTATGGCTGTGACATCACCACCAGCCAATCCCATAGCTCCTCCACCTTACCGAATCCCCAAGCGATTTGATTATTTGAGACCTAAGAACCATTCAGGTTCAAAGTCATCCTCAGGGTTCTGAAATTGTCAGGGCTGGATGCTGGAAGGTCAGCCCTCCCATTGTGTCCATCGTGAGATGGTGTGATATGATCTACGTGAATCTGGACTTGAGGATCTGGAAAAGACTGTCCCCCAGCACACTCTGGTCCTTGCCATCGGGTAATCACTGGATTTGCACGTCTCACGATCTTGTGGGTTGTGGTTGTGGTTTTACACTCTATTTGGGGGAGAGGCCTTTACTCTCTGCCAGGTTAAATGACTAGCAGGCATTAAAGATGGCTGTCAGGCTGATCAGAAACAGACCTCTGGGCTGATCTGCAACTGAATCCCTGAGCTCTGATGTTCCAGCCAAGGTCAGGCAAATCCAGGCCGCACGCCTGGTCTCTTGGGATGTCCTCCTGTGCAGCATCCAGGCTGTGACTAGGAAAGGTAACATTTTCCAGAGACTTTGCCCTCAGGGAACTGATAATCTGGAAAAAGGTATAAAATAAATACACTCAGATAATCCAATATGGGGCAATAAAAAGAAATCTTAAGACCAAGTCACATTTACCTATATCCTCTGTGTGACACAAGTTGGAGATAATAGTTGCTCAGTCAACGCCTGTTGAAGGGATGAACGTGCCCTCAGAACACAAAGTGCTGAAGGAGTGCACATGCCCTAAGCTTCGGTTTTTCAGGCTGTAAAGAAAGGAAAGTGGGACTTACTTTCCCTGCCTTTCTTGCATGGTTAGAGTGAGAATTAAAATACAAAAATTACATTGTAAGCTGAAAAGCACTACTCAATGGTAAGTGATTTGCAGTGAAGGATGTGATCACACATCTGGCTAACAGTAACTGGGAGAACTTAAAGAGAAGACTCTTGAAGGTTTCGGGGGGGGGTTCATAAACATTTGCAGCCTCTGTCCTCTGCTCCCCATCTCCACTATCAGTAACTTGGACTAGACCCAGTCTATGAAGGGGTTCCATCTCTTGGTTCACTGGTAAGGTCAGCCTTGTATACTCATTGAGTAAGATATGAGATTTCATCTGGACTCGGTGGGGGAGTGCCATGATTGATTAGTGATGTCTGCCATGGACCTGGGTTGGAGGCTAACAGCATGTATGGCATTTATTTTGCCATTCTTTGCCTGGACCCTCATTTTCTCATTCAGTGCAACAGCTTCCTAACTGGCCTCCATCTTCTGTTATCATCCAGCCCCAATCCACTGTTGCTTCTGCCACCAAAGTAGTCTCTTTCCAAAACATAAATTGTCATATTCCCCTACTAAAATCATTCAGGGGTCTTCTCCTTCTTCCACAGAATGTAGCCAAACTCCTCAGCAAGGCCTATCACGCCCTCAGTGACTTAGCCCTACCCTGCTAAGTCATTCTGGCCCAGCACTCCCTAACTTATCTTAGCCACACCAAGACAGCACAGCTATCTTCCTCCCCACACACACCCTGCCCAACTCACTGCCTAAAATCTTCTCCTCATCCTTAGTCCCTAATGCATTTATTGTCACCTAGGTGATGTCTTCACTCATCACCTTCAGTAGAATTAATCTCTCCTCCTTCATCTCTACAGCATCCTATATAAATGTCTATTACAGCATTTTTCCTATGAAAGGTATTTCTCTGCTTGCTTACTTCCCTCACTAGACTGTGAACTTTGTAATACAGGAAACCATGTCTTATACATACACATTTGTATTTATCCTGGGTACTATGTCAGGGATAAAATACATGCTTAGAAAATATTTGAAAAACAAATAAATGAATTGTAGAATGTACTGATTGACCTAACATACATACACAGCCCTGTCTGTGGAGCTCCTTCTTCATAAGTCACCATTCTTTGGTCTGATTGAATCTAGGGAAGGTGCAGATCCAAGACAGTCATTCTGTAAACTGGGTAGTACCTCATGAACTGCTCCATCAGGAGAACTCTGATAAACAAGTTTATCGTTGGTCATGACCTAACAAACCATGTTCTCTATCTGAACTTGAGATACAGATAGGCAGTTAATAGCAGGAATAGAAGGCAGAAGACACAAGGAAAAGGCCACCTTGGTCACCATGAGACATCAGAAGCCATGCGTAAACAGAAATTACAAGCAAGACAAAGATGAAATTTACATGGAGTAGAGAATGGGGTAATTGGTTAGTAGCTGTAAGAGGGTAAGAGTAATGAACTCTGGTCTGTGAGGGATGATCTCTAGAACTCTCTTGGATCCTGAACAACTTCCTGGTTTCTGCATTATATTCTAGCTGCGTTGTTTATTATGCCAAAACAACTGAATGCTCTTCTGCTAAATTTAGACGGTCTGTTTGGGAGGGTATCATTTAAAATACGAAGTACATTGTTCCATAAATAGTGCAGTGGGCTTTAAAGACCAGAGCTCTTTCTTTTCAACAGCTGACCTCAGAGCTAACCAGTGATGGTGGGGGGTGAAGCCCACACAGCTAGAGGGGAACCTGGTGCCCACTCCTGGTCTGAGCCTAACTCATGCCGGAACTCCTTAGGTGTGTAGATGCTGATTTCCACCTGGAGGTTCAACACATCATCAAGTGTCTGGAGAGAAAAAGATCAATTTCAAATAGCTGAGTAGCTATTTGAATAGCTGAAAAGCTGTTCTTCATGAAATAAAGAGCAGACATACACTATTACGAATACTTCTCAAACTTTAATGGACACACAAATCATCTGGGAAACTTGTTGAGATTCAGACTCTAATTCTGCTTGAATGGGGTGGGGCCTGAGATTCCTCATTTCTAAACAGCCTCCAGGTGACGCTGATGCTAGTAGGTGAGGACTACACTTTGAGTAGCAAGGTTCCATGTGATGCCAGAGGGAAGAACTAGAGCCACTGGAGGAAGTTAAAGAACAAGAGTTCTAACTAAAGAACTTTCTACCTGCTCAGAGCTCCGTGGAATGAAATGTGATGCTTTAGTATCAGGAAGGACCGAGCAGAAGTTAGGCAACAATTTGGCAGATGTATATTACAGAGAGAATGTCTGCTCTGTCTGGCAGGTAAACTACCACAGTCATTTTCAAACTTGTTTTAATGTACTCCCTAAAAGGTTTTGAGCACTCTGTACCTACCTGACCATCTTTAGATTGACATCTAAAATTTTATATCGTATATTTAAATACATTTATTTCTTAATAGAAAATAAAAATGTCAAATGGTTTATTAAATAAAGCAAAATGAAGATTAACTAATTTAAATAAATACTTTTTAGATCTAGCATGTAAGTTCCAGAGAGCAGGGAATTTTTTGCCTCTTTTTTTCCCTGATGTGTACCCAGCATGTAAAAGATGCTTAATCCATGTTTGTTGAGTAAACAAAGGCACAGCAAATCTGAAAGCAGACATGTAGAAATTTATCCATGGGCCTTATCTCAAAAAATGTGGTAGCCTCACAAAATATTCCAATTAAATTTTAAAAAATGATTAAACAACAGTGTTCTAAATTCAGTGCATCCCAAACTTGGTCAAAATACCAAGGTTTTAATGCTAAGTTTTACACTTGACAGAATTATGATCAAGACAGGAAAAGATTAAAAGCCCTATAAAAGATAAGATCCCTTGATACATTTTTTAAAATAAAAGCTTTTATTAAGAAATCCTTAGACACCCCAGGGCTGCCTCTCTCTGAACAAGGTCTGCTGCTGAATCCCCATCACTTGTCCCATCTACCTGTCAAAATGTCATGGAGATCTGAGTTAGGACTCCAAACGCCAGCGACATCTCTGGGATACTACAGGGTGCCTATTTTCCTACTCTCTGGTTGCCACATTCTGCCCACCAAGTGGAACTTTTCCTAGTGCCCGCTCTACCCCTGGTAGGCAGCCAGTCCCAGGTCTTGTATGAGACGAAACTTTTCTACCAGCATGGGCAGGCAGCTGAGCGGTTGCTGGTGACAAGCGCCCTCTGAGCATAAGCAGTGTCTTCTCACTGCCCTCTGACATCTCTCACGCTCTTAATCTCCTCCTTAGGACATTTTACTCTTACCTTTGGCATTCTCTCTCCTCTCTACATTGGCTTTATGAACTCCGACCCTTTACCAGTGGACCTATAGCTGGAAACTTTCTGAGTGATCCTATTTCTGTCCCCAACCTGGACTCACTTCCAGCTTCTGTCCTATTCACATTCCTGTGCAGACCCTTGAGCTCCAGAATTTCCTTCACACTCCCTTTCCCAGTCCTAACTCAGACCCCGGCCATTGTCCTTTCTCTCGCCAACCTTCCCCGGAGCCAGGGTTCCAGAAGGACATCCGGAGTCAACCTGCACCAGGTGTCCCGCCAGCCTGCTGTAGTGGGAGGGGAGATACAGCCAGCCCATTTCTGTCTTTTTCCCCCTTGTTTATAGCCCATCTTGCTAGCAACAGGTCAGACTAAGACCCTAAGACCCTGCTACGGCCTTGCCCTAAAACAGAGGGAGATGGGACTGAGAATGAGCCCTGGCCAAATAAAAAAATATTTTGATTGTGCCTTTTTTTTTTTTTTTGAGACATACCATAACTCATCTGCCTGAAGAAAAGTGGTGATATTCCAGTGTCTGTGTGATAAGCCCATTAGACAAGCCCACAGACCATGGGAACCAAGAGAAAACGGCACTGAGAGGTTACATGAGTGTCGGACGCATTCCCGGACAGAACAAGTGTTATTGTGGGATGACACAGTCCAGAGCTCAGAGCAGATGCTAGTTTGTCCGGTTCTCAGAGAAGAGGCTGGCTGAAAATGGAGCTTTGAGACAGGGTCAAAAGCAGCAATGCTCTTTCTGGCTGGTAGCCCTCATCCAAGTCTTGTCTCCACAGAATATCAATGGGAAAAAGACAGAACTCAGAAAAATCTATGTGACTGTCTTTAGAATTAATTGTGATTGATATTGGTCCAAGGGAATGAACGAATCCAGGATGGGGAGAGAGATGTCTGATCATAAGACTGAATAGGATATTCCCCAATTTGCTTTCTGTTCCATTAAAATACCATCAAGACAAATTTTGGGGGAGATCTAAGGCAGTCACCCTGGAGCATTTGGAAAAGCAGATAGATATCTGGGCAAGAAAGAGGCTGTTGATTTAGATGTTCTCCACTGGATGGGGACAGTAGCAAGAATAGGGCAAACAGAATCCTCAGAGCTAATAAGAACATTAGAAATCATCAAATCTTGATTTCAGAGAGAAGGAAAGTGGGGCTCAGAGAGGAATGAGGACATGCCCAAGGTCACACAGTCACAAGGTACAGGGGGCGGGGGGAAGGTGAGCCAGGACACGCACTCAGGTCTGTGGATGCCCAACCCCAGCCTTTTCCCTTTGCACTGAGCCTTGAAGGACAGCCTAGGAATTGGCGAGGACGCTGCTTCCCTTTTCTGCTGCTCTGGGGCTGGGGAGAAATGGGCCAGGTCCTAAATGCAGTTCTCAGGGAAGTCTCTAGCAGGTTGTCAAGTGCTCCTGCCAGGGCTGAGCTGGCAAAGGAGGGTGGGGAGAAGGCTTAGAAATCATGAGCACTGAAAGGTGGCCTGTCATTGTAAAATTCCATTTCCTTTCAATTAGCAGCTGATTGCATTTGATGAGCTGCAACATTGTTTCCTCCGTGTAGATTAGGAGTCAGAGCAGTCAATGAGCTGTGAAATTCTCTCCCTGCTGAAACAATAGACAGTGATTAAAGCACAGCTAATCCCATCATTATAGCTGGAGCCCACTGATCATTAGCTGAGAACCACATCCCAGAGAGCAGCTCCTGCCCAGCCTCAGCAGGTGGGGTGCAGCAGGTAAATGCTACCAATATGCTGGCCTTCCTCCTCTCCACGCCCAGGAGTCCTTGGTGAACCCAAGGGCCGGGGTGAAAACCAGGATGCCCCTGTGGAGGTGGGGAATGAGCCCGCCAAGGACAGCTTGATGTCAGTCCCAGAGAGCTGGGACTTCTGAGGCAGATGTAACAGATCTGGGATGAAATCCCACCACCTACTACCCCTTAGTTTGTCCTTTAACCTCTGAGCCTCAGAAAAATTATTTGCCCCAAATCCTTAATAATACCTTCCTTGTGTGGTTGTTCTGAGGATTAATGTCACAGCCTAGGTAAGATCTCTGGCATAACACTAAAAGTCAGTAATAACACTAACTAGCATTTCAAGTGTTTGCTACGTGCCCAGCACTGTTCTGAGGGCTTTATATGGATCAACTTGTCTAATCCTCATAATAGCCCCGATAAAGCAGATGCTATTATTATCCTGTTTTTCCAGCCAGGAACACAGGAGTTCAGTAACGTGCTCGGAATCACTTGGCCATGAGTGACGGCTCTGAGATTTGGGCCAGGCAGGCCAGCTCAGAGGCCCTGCTGTTAATCACCACAGTTTTCTGTTTCTCAGAAAATGTTAAAACTCCCTGTCTCCCTTTGCTAGGCCTGTAGTTTTCAAACTTGACTGTGCAGATTAGACAAGAAGAATACTAAACACACAGGCCATCAGGCCCAAGCCCCAGAGATTCTGATTCAGTAGATTAGGGACAAGACTCAGAACCTGGGTGTTAATAAGCACCATCATATGTGATTCTGGTGCCGTGGTCCAGGACCTACCTGGAGAAATGCTCTAGGTTCTGGGGAGCAGAAGTGTGGCTGGCCAGAGCCTGCATCTCACCCGGGCCTAGCGTTCCATCCTTAATAAGGAAAGCCACAGTTGCACTTAAAGGGAACAGAAGGAGGCAGAAGCACAGGCTGTGGGGCCACATATGTCAGAATTTGCATCTGTTTCTTCCCTTACAGGTGTGGCCATATAAATCATCCATAGCAGGACAACTATGAGAGCAAAAGGGGGAATATTCATAATTATTCCCAGATAAATGGCACAAAGTGGGACTGTCCCAGATGCTGACCTGCTCACCTTTTTTGGTTCTCTCTCCAGCCCTGAAGTCTGCTACATCAGGCACCTACAGAGCATGACCAGCCTGAGCTCACACAAGCAGGAAGGGTAGAGTTCATGTCCCCAAAGCAGCATTAAACAATGACGGATGAGGAGTCTGTTGATAACTGCCCAAACATCCTTGCCCCTTCACTGGAATAATCACTCTGAAAATGTTCTATTCTGTCACCCAGAATTACCCCACAGGGCTGATCTCCAGAGGCCCCCCCATAATAAGTAAAGTATAACAACTTGTATCGTCTTTCTACTCCCTATTTTATGTTTCGCATCTTTGCTGGTTATTTCCTGGAATCCCCTCCCAAGTGAATTACTTACCTCCACATCCTTTCCTCAGGGACTTTTTCTGTGTTCAGAACAGTCACCTTACCACTAACTCCCTGTGCAACTCTGGGCAAGGAATTACATTTTAGTTTCCTTAAGAACAAAACGGGGCTTCCCTGGTGGCACAGTGGTTGAGAATCTGCCTGCTAATGCAGGGGACACAGGTTCGAGCCCTGGTCCGGGAAGATCCCACATGCCACGGGACAACTAGGCCCGTGAGCCACAACTACTGAGCCTGCGCATCTGGAGCCTATGCTCCGCAACAAGAGAGGCCATGATAGTGAGAGGCCCGCGCATCATGATGAAGAGTGGGCCCCCGCTTGCCGCAACTAGAGAAAGCCCTCGCAGAGAAACGAAGACCCAACACAGCCAAAAATAAATAAATTAGTTAATTAAAAAAAAAAAAATGAATCAGTCTCCCAGACTTCAGACTATACTACAAAGCTACAGTAATCAAGACAGTATGGTACTGGCACAAAAATAGAAATAGAGATCAATGGAACAGGATAGAAAGCCCAGAGATAAACCCATGCACATATGGTCACCTTATTTTTGATAAGGGAGGCAAGAATATACAATGGAGAAAATACAGACTCTTCAATAAGTGGTGCTGAGAAAACTGGACAGCTACATGTAACAGAATGAAATTAGAACACTCCTTAACACTGTACACAAAAATAAACTCAGAATGGATTAAAGACCTAAATATAAGGCCAGACACGATAAAACTCTTAGAGGAAAACATAGGCAGAACACTCTATGATATAAATCACAGCAAGATCCTTTTTGACCCACCTCCTAGAGAAATGGAAATAAAAACAAAAACAAATGGGACCTAATGAAACTTAAAAGCTTTTGCACAGCAAAGGAAACCATAACCAAGGTGAAAAGACAACCCTCAGAATGAGAGCAAATATTTGCAAATGAAGCAACTGACAAAGGATTAATCTCCAAAATTTACAAGCAGCTCATGCAACTCAATATCAAAAAAACAACCCAATCAAAAAATGGGCAGAAGACCTAAACAGACATTTCTCCAAAGAAGATATACAGATTGCCAACAAACACATGAAAGGATGCTCAACATCACTATCGTTAGAGAAATTCAAATCAAAACTACAATGAGGTATCACCTCACACCAGTCAGAATGGCCGTCAACAAAACTACAAACAAATGCTGGTGAGGGTGTGGAGAAAAGGGAACCCTCTTGCACTTTTGGTGGGAATGTAAATTGATACAGCCACTATGGAGAACAGTATGGAGGTTCCTTAAAAAACGAAAAATAAAACTACCGTAGGACCCAGCAATCCCACTACTGGGCATATACCCTGAGAAAACCATAATTCAAAATGAGTCATGTACCACAATGTTCATTTCAGCTCTATTTATAACAGCCAGGACATGGAAGCAACCTAAGTGTCCATCGACAGATGAATGGATAAAGAAGATGTGGCACATATATACAATGGAATATTACTCAGCCATAAAAAGAAATGAAATTGAGTTACTTGTAGTGAGGTGGATGGATCTAGAGACCATCAGAAAGAGAAAGTCAGAAAGAGAAAAACAAATACCGTATGCTAACACCTATATATGGAATCTAAAAAAAAAAAAAAGGTTCTGAAGAACCTATGGGCAGGACATGAATATAGATGCAGACGTAGAGAATGGACTTGAGGACACGGGGAGTGGGAAGGGTAAGCTGGGATGAAGTGAGAGAGGGGCATGGACATACATACACTACCCAATGTAAAATAGATAGCTAGTGGAAAGCAACCGCATAGCACAGGGAGATCAGCTCGGTGCTTTGTGACCACTTAGAGAGGTAGGTTGGGGAGGGTGGGAGGGAGACGCAAGAGGGAGGAGATATGGGGATATATGTATATGTATAGCTGATTCACTTTGTTATAAAGCAGAAACTAACACACCATTGTAAAGCAATTATACTCCAATAAAGATGTTAAAAAAAAAAGAACGAAATGAAAATAACAGTAGTGAACACACGTACGGTATAGGACGTAGCAAGCACTCGATAAATGTACAACTGTATTATGATTATTGTAAATAGTGAGGATATTGGTCGTTGCTCTGATTCACATCAGGAAGCATCTTTTCTTTCCCATGCTGCTGTTGCCTCTTTCTGAATTGTTGCAATATGCTCCCATGGGGACATCACTTCCTCCGACATTCAAGGTGGCCTCCAAACCATGGCCAGGGTGCTGTCCCTTCATTTCACCACAACCTGCTATATACCAGGCAGAGTGCTGAGCTGTGAGAAACTATAATATATTGTTTTTAACTCTGTTTTGAGAAATGACTCAGAATGGCCACTTCTGAAGGAAAACACAGAATTCATTTACCACGTGCGAAAACCTAGAACTTAGATCAACACACATTTCTAAAGTCCCAACTTGATCATCACTCCCTCTTTTAAATACTTTGCTGCCACTGAAAGAAGTCCAAATGTAGCTTTCAAGGTCACATCTTAACCTCTTAGCTGCTCAGCAGGTCTGCTAACACCACTTCTGCTCAGAGGCCCCTCCCAACGGAGAATATGCCACTTTCTATCCCCTCTGCAAGACGCCCGACCTCCTACTCTCCCTTCAAATGAAGTAAATGTGAGGTACAATCGCCTACTCCTTTTAATTTTTTGCCAAGCACAGTTGAACAGCTGATTTCAGTCATTTCTACCTATGGTTTCCTCCTTAAAGTTAATTAGTTTCTTTTCAAGTAATTGCAAATAGTACATTTTCCAGGCCCTTGGAGTCAAGGCTGACAACTAGCTGGTTGGAGTGGGCTCTTATCAATAGCTCACGGAAATTAGACATGCAAACATCACACTGGGGCCCCAGGGTTGCTCTAAGTTGTTTAGAATAAATAGCTCATGAAGTCCCAGGGCTCTTTTATGAATGGCCCCACTACTGTAAAAGCTTTGGGATGTAGTGGGCAACGTAGTAGTCAGGAGTTTCCTCCAGCTTCAGCAGGGGTCAGCTCCACACACACCAGATTTGCTATGTCCCAAGCACCATGTCCGCTGCTGAGTGTGGTCCAGGGGACAGGGGCTGGGGTGGGGGCGGAGGAAGAGAAGACATTGGGAAAGTTTAAAGAGGTGAACAGTGATGTTCACCGGAGGGGGATGGACAGGTTTCATGGAATAATAATAATCTCCCTCACCCCTGAGCCCAATTGATCAGTCACAGTACCCCGTCCTCCAGGAACCAAAGATAAATGTGTGCCTGTAAAGTTCTAGTTCAGCCTTTGGGACATGCTGAGTGCTTATTCTCAGATCTGCTAGTTTTCATCGCATCTGCGGTTATTTTTTGAGGAGGTTTCTTTTATTCTTCTTTCCCTTCACTTTAACGTTGTTGTGGACCTTGGGTGAGGAGGGTGGAGTTATTCAGACTCTCGGTTCATAGCACGCTGGCTCTCATCGTCAGTCCACACAAGTCCCTTTATCCCTGGTTAGTTTCCTAACGATGCTATAACACATAGCTGCAAACTCAGTGGCTTAAAAAAACACAAATTATTATTTTAGAGTTCTGTAGACCCGAAGTCTTATTTGGATCTCCCTGGGTTAAGGTGAAGGTCTTGGCAGGGTGCATTCCCTTCTGGAGGCTCTAGGAGAGAAGCAGTTTCCTTGCCTTTTCCAGCTTCTAGAGGCCTCCCACTTTCCTCAGCTCACGGTCCCCTCTCTCCATCTTCAAAGCCAACAACTTCAGACCTGGTTCTTCTTATGGTGTCATTTCTCGTAAATAGTCACATCTCCCTCTAACTCTCCTGCCTCCCTCTTCCACTTTTAAAGGCCTTTGTGGTTTACATTGGGCCCATCTGGATAATCCAGGATAATCTTCCTATCTGTTGATTAGCAACATTAATTCCACCTGCAACCTTAATTCCCCTTGTCACGTAATAAAACAGATTCACAGGTTCTGGGGATTCGGACGTGGCTATCTTTGAGGGTGGAGGTGGGAGCGTTATTCCGTCTACCACAATTCCCAGTCCTACCCCCATTTCTTGTCCTCGTCAGCATCTACACTAATGTATTCGATACATGCCCTGAAATATGCGTGTTTCCTTTTAAGTGGGCCATCGGTGTGTATGTCTTTAATTGGCATATATGGTATTTTTCTATGTTCTGTCTACGGTATTGTTCTTACATTTTTCACTTGACACTATGTTTTTAAGGCCTTCCACGTTGTTCTGGACACACTGAGTTTGATGCTACTAACAACTGCATGTTAGTCCACAGTTTGCTTCTGCTTCATGGTTCACTCCTCCACTGATGGACTCTTAGCCTGCCTTTACTCCACTCTAAACAATGTCATGACAGGAATACTTGTTCAGGTTTCTATGGACCTATGCAAGAATTTCTCTGAAAAACACAATAAGGCTAGGATTGCTGGGTCCCAGGGTATATATCCCCTTCTAAATTTTACCAGCTAATATTCAGTTGCTCTTTGGGGGCTGTACTAGTTATACTAGCACTAGTTCAGCTGTTAAACCTCTCTTTACCATGATAGTAATGCAGTGTCTTCCCATGTCAGACTTCTTCCCCAGGAGCAGAGCTGAGAGCCCTCTCTGCCTCTACCCAGTGTGTATTTTTGTTTCCTACACAGGTTTTGGGGTCCAAAATTGACTTTCCTCCAGCAACATTTGTGTCCCCAACTACTCGTTCATGCGGGAAGCACCGTGCTAGCCTCTGGGGTCCATTAGAGAGGTCTGTTCTCTGGTTCTGCAAGTTCAGAGTTGTATTTCCATCCCTTCTCCTCCATCTTCTTGCCTCTGGATTCTGGTTTCATTAATTCAACGAATATTTCTTAAGCACCTATTGGCTCTAGTGCATTATCCCCGACTCCCCACCCTAGATACTGAGGATGTGATGGGAAAAGCTAAGAGGCTTACATTCTGGTAGCCTGTCAATTTAATCTCAGAACCTTAGCCTGCATTCACTCACTTCTCCCCAAAACCAACGTAGGCCAAGCCAACATCATTTATCACCTGGACAGTTGCATTTGTCTGCTACTTGATCTACCTGTTTCTTTTCTTGACCCACCTAGTCCTTTCTCTAAACAGCAGGCAGAATAAATTTGAAAATACAGATCAGGGACCATCATTCCTCCATATCTGTTCACATTCTATCGATTATAGAATAAAATACATATCTCTGGCCTAGTTTACAAAGCTCCATGACAACTAGTTTCTGCTGGTCTCCCTGACCTCATCCCATGTCCCTCTTTTCTTCATTCACCATTTTTCAGCTGCATTGTCCTTTCTCTTTCTGCAACAGGTCAGGTTTGTTCCTGCCTCTTGGCCTTTGTACTAGCTGTTCCCTGTTCCTTGAATGCTCTTCCCTCTGAGCTGTGTATGGCTGGCTCCTTCCCATCACACGTACTTTGGTCCTGTTTTTATTCTATCAATAGTATTTATTTATTAGCACCGTTTATTTATCTGTTTGTGCTTTTCTTGCCTGTCTTCCCCTATAGAGTGTGAGCTTCATGAGAATGCCTTTATCTGTCTGTTCACTACTCTACCAGCACCTAATATACTGCCTGGCACTGAATAGGTACTTGACAAAAAGAATTCTTTTGAGGAATAAATGAATGAATCTAAAGCAGTTGTACTCAAGCTTGGCTACTCATTAGAATCACTTGCAGGAAGCTATTAAAAATACTGATGTCCAGACCCCACCTGGACCTATTGAATCAGAATATCTGGGCGTAGGACTCAGGTACTGGCACTTGTAAAAGCATCCCAGACAAATATCCATCTAGAGCTGTAAGCTATCCATTTGAAAAATAAGAGCCCATCCCAAGCAAGGCAATTTAGGAACTTTCCCTAGGATACTGTGTTCAATCTCGAGGGAGAGAGAACCTTTCTCTTTGTTTCTAGTGTTAAGTGGAGGTGATACAAGCCGGCAACTGTCTGTAGCCATGTCAGCCACCACTCTGCCACCATCCCTGGGTGCATGGAGGAAACCAAGTCTTCATAGGAAAGAATAGGACTGACTCAAAGGGAAGCTGAGCCAATTCAAGGGGGAGGGAGGATTTGGCAGAGAGAGGTCAGAAAAATGCTGATGACGTTGGGGAAGCCCCTAAGTCTCTGAGTCTAACCCCACTTAAATTGTCTTTTCTGCTCAAGAAAAGGGGATTAGGTTTCTGTCACTTGCAACTAAAAGAATCCTGATCAATGCTCCATCCAAGCAAATGATTGTGGGTGGGAGAAAGATGATTTAAATGGAATCCAGAAGACAGAATATTAAGGCAGTGCCTTTATTGATAAGTTCACAATTCCAAAGCCAGCCAGTTGGTAAGCTAGAAATAATCCTTTGCTTCTCTTATTTCAGCTGATGTTAGTGTGTTTATGAAGTGTCACAGTTAAGTACTTCTACAGTCAACTGAAAAGTATTAGATCCCTTACTGTTTTTAATAAAGGGAACCAATTGGCAATGGTGCTGCGCTGTACACTGCACGTGCTCAGTTCTCCGTGCTGAGGGGCTCCTCTCCCAGCCAGGGGCGTGGAGAAAACTCATACATTGTTGTCTTACTTCCCTGTCCACCGCACTCCTAATCGCATGGCTCCTTGTGAGCCTTCAGGAAGATGCTGAAACAGTAGAAGTTACGTAATGAGGCCGCAAGTTCCCACCTCAAGCAGAGAGGGGACTAAATCTGTAGGAAGTTGCCCAAGATTGCCAGTATCCAAGGGGCACTAAAAGATTTAGAGATATGGAAGAAGATGGAGATTACATCTGAGAGAGCTTTTCTGGAAGAGAATACTGTATATGATTGGAAAGTACCAGGCTGTACAGAGCAGATAAGAGGTCGGGCACACACCTTTGGAAGTAATTGCCTAAACTCTTTCAGCCTTGGAGGCTGAAGAGCTCAACCTCACAAAATCTCAGATATCAATATGTCTTATTCCTGCAATCTTCCTGAATTCCCCCAAAGATAAGCTATATAAAGAAGAGAAATAGATGGTAATGTCCCAGGAAGATTTCTTGCTAGGTCTGACTTCGGTATAGAGGCACTGAACAGAAACAGGGCACATAAAATCACTAGAGAAAAGTGTGGAAACCAAGTCTGTAACCTGGAGGTAAGAGCCAGGATATCCCGTTACCATTTTGTCAGGTTTCTGCCACAAACAGTTATCGTGTTGTATAAATAGAGTAAACCCTAGCAGTAATCCAAGTTAGCAGGCGGCTGTGGTTGATTTCTTAGACTTCTGGGGCTGCCATCACTCTCTGGTGATGGGCCAGTGGTTGAGGAGAGCTCTTAAATTGGATAGCAATCTGCAGGGCACAGCAGCAAAGTAGAGTCATCTTCCTTAGGATTCAGTGCCTAAAACAAAGGGATACTTGATCACTCTCAGTACAGGGTAAAATCCCAAAGACCTGTGCTAAACAGCATCCTGAGGATGGTGGATTTGGTTAACTGAGGGACTTGTGTCTTGCTAAGGGAAGTATGCAAGTTTGAGGCCAAGCAGAATAGTTCAGTATGGCAGAAGAGAAGCTAGCCCTGCCCTGGTCGTCTCCACTCCCACACCCTTCATCCCAGCAGTGCTCAACTTCTGCAGTAAATAGGTGTCCAGCAACCATTTCACGCTGATGGGTTTGAAGAAGAGCCAAATTCCTACCTGCCTGAGGAGCCGCATATGACAGTTCCGTCCTGCTCGAAGACATTTGGCAGTCCCTCACTTCCTAAGGAGGTGGGGCAGAGAGTCACCCTTCCCAGGACAAACGCAAAGAGGGAAACTGCACCACAGTCTGTAGGTGTCTCTTTATTGCTTTTCTATTTCCAGTTTTTGAAACAGAAACTACTCAAGTCGATTAGTACTGTCTCCTGTGGGCTTTCTGTGAAAATGTTTGTATATTTTTTTTTATAATTTTTTTTTTTTGGTTGTGTTGGGTTTTCGTTTCTGTGCGAGGGCTTTCTCTAGTTGTGGCGAGCGGGGGCCACTCTTCATCGCGGTGAGCAACCCTCTCACTGTCGCGGCCTCTCTTGTTGCGGAGCACAGGCTCCAGACGCGCAGGCTCAGTAGTTGTGGCTCACGGGCCCAGTTGCCCCACGGCATGTGGGATCTTCCCAGACCAGGGCTCGAACCCGTGTCCCCTGCATTGGCAGGCGGTTTCTTAACCACTGCGCCACCAGGGAAGCCTGAAAATGATTGTGTTTTGATGGGGCTAAAGCCTGAGTAGAATTCTCCATCATCAACCAAAGCCCTGAAACCAATCTGATATAGATTCTTCTCTTGGACAAGCTCTCGGAAACCTAGACCCACATCATATATTCTGTGATTGACTCTCTAACTCAGATAAAATTCTTTTTTTTAAAACTCTTTTATTTCATATGTTTTTTACTGGTAGCTCTAATTATTATAACATACATACTTTATAGTCCAGTTACAGTTAATTTCTTATTTTAAGCAAGACATAGAAGTCTTACTAAGATAAAAATTCTAAAAACTACGACAACAACAAAAATCCCTCCTTTGGGAGGCATAAGCCTTCCAGTTTGGAACGTGGAGGTCTGGTGATTCTGTCATTCTCCATAACTGGCACTCCCCGTGCTATAGCACAGCAGTCCCCAACCTTTTTGGCACCAGAGACCGGTTTCGTGGACGACAGTTTTTCCACGGACCGGGGTGGGGGAGGATGGTTTCGGGATGATTCAAGCACATTACGTTTATTGTGTACTTTATTTCTATTATTATTACATTGTAATATATAATGAAATAATTATACAACTCACCATAATGCAGAATCAGTGGGTGTCCTGAGCTTGTTTTCCTGCAACTAGTTGGTCCCATCTGGGGGTGCTAGGAGACAGTGACACCCGAAGTGTGTTGCTTATGTCCAGTCTACTCCATAAGATGCAGCTTAACTGTCACTTGCCACTCACTGATAGGGTTTTGATATGAGTCTGTAAGCAACTCATGGTCTCTGTGCAGTCAAACGTCTCCGCTAATGATAATCTGTATCTGCAGCCGCTCCCCAGCGCTAGCATCACTGCCTCAGCTCCACCTCATGTCATCAGGCATTAGATTTTCAAAAGGAGTGTGCAACCTAGATCCCTCGCACGTGCAGTTCACAGTAGGGTTCGCGCTCCTGTGAGAATTTAATGCCGCTGCTGATCTGACAGGAGGTGGAGCTCAGGCAGTAATGCAAGTGCTGGGGAGCGGCTATAAATACAGATGAAGCTTCACGCACTCGCCTGCCACTCACCTCCTGTGGCCTGGTTCTGGTACTGGTCTATGGTCCGTGGGTTGGGGACCCCTGCTATAGCACAGTCACCCACCTTTTGACCACACCTTAGGATCACTCCCTTGTTTAACGTTAGATCTCTAATGTCCACATGCATACCCACATACATGCAATTAAATACAAATAGAGATCTGAACAGTTAAATAAAACTGTAAAACAACTAAAAAATGAGATTTTTAAAAACAAATTTAGGGGTGTGATATTCATTCCCTTCCCTTCCCTTGTGTGATCTAAATATACTTCTCCACCCTCATCAACATTGTGCTTGGCTATGACACTTGCTTTCCAATAGGATATTAGTGGATGTGACATGAGCAAAGGCATGAAATATTTTGTATGTCTGCCATTGCCATGAAAAAAACTTGCCCCGGCTAGCCCACTGATCCAAGGAGAATGACAGTCATATGGAGCAGAACTGAACCCAAACTACACTTTAAAGCCAGACTCAGTGTAGGTCAGCTAATAATCAATCCACAGATATCTAAATCATTACATTTTAAGCCACCACATCTTGGGGTGGTTTGTTATACAACTTTATTTTGACTATAGCTAAATAAGACAAGATGATAAAGATTTTCTAAAGCAACTTATGAAACTCAGAAGTCAAAAGGTAGAACACTGACAGATTTGATCATGTGTATTCTTAGAGCTGTGTAGGGATTTTAAAGAAAACAATACCATAAATAAGCTTACAAAATTAATCTGAACCAATAATGAGAAAATTATCTTTTGCAAAGTAGAGACTAGGTGGAAGAATGTGCAAAGGACAGTACGTGTAAAATACATGTGTGGTGATAATCCTCATCCTTGTCATTTATGGAACATTATACAGCTGATGAAAAAAGCAATAATTTGTGAACCACCATATAAGTATGTTCATAAGTAATGGAAATTTCAGAACACATGATAGGTAAGATAATATATTGGAAAGGAATTTGGAAGGAAACCCACTACACTTGTTTTTAGGGATTGGAATTGGGAGAGGGGAAGTGAAGATGGGGACTTCCAATTTGGCTGCCTGTATCTTTGATCCTTTTCTATGACCATGTATTAGGTGTGCATTTGGTCTTAGATACTCTTTTGCCCAATTGTTCAATATTGTAATAGCACCATTATCACATGGTGGTCCAGCCAGATGCGTGAGACCTCCACCAGTGACAGGAAGCCTACGACCCTTTGACATTGTCCTTTTGGATAAATGCAATTTTTAGAATGTTCCACCAAGTATCTCCATATATTTAAAGTCTGTTGCCCTTTCTCCCGAGTTCAGTTTAACTTTCCTCCTAGTCACTACATCTTATTTGTTCTTTATTTTCCTCACGGTGAATTTAGTTCATAATAGGTGCCTTTAATATTGGAGTACACAGAAATGAAGGTGTGTAATTTCACTCTCCAATGGTACACTCTCAGAGCTGCAAGGGAGATCCCAGATCATCCTGTTAACTACCCCCCCACCACCACCACAGTCTTTACAGAAAGGAAAATGGGGCTGTCCCCTTTAGGGGCAACATCTTCCAGAGATCCCAGACCTGGGAGGTCAGAACCAGGACTCTGAAGTGGTGAGATGGCTTAGTCTTCTTTTCTTTCTTCTACCAGCTCAGTCCACAGTCCAGTTCTAAAGATGGTTGGTTCTTGGGGCTGGGAAAGCAACAAGGCAGCAGGATATGTTGGCAAGAGCACGAGCTTTGGAATCAGATAAATGTGGGTTCAAAATCCAGTTCTGGGATTTGTACAAACTGCACCATTGGGCACATTACTTAACATCTCTGAGCCTCTGTGCCCTCATTTTTAAAAGAGTTGGTAATAGCTACCAAACAGAGTTATTGTGAGAGAAAAATGAGATAAGGTTTATCAGGCACCCAGGGCAGTGCCTGGCAGAGAGTAGGAGCTAATTAAATGTGAACTCCATTCTCTTCCCTGTGGAATACCTCAGTAGCTGCAATATTCCTTTATGCATCAAGGAATTAACACCACTGTTAAGAGATTAATTCACAGCAATGCACATGAAAACAGTGATTCAGATCATGGAAAAAAACTATAATTAAAGTATCCAGTATTGTTTGATTATAGGATTGGCTTCACTCACTTTAGCACTTTGTGGGCAGAGAGCAGGCAGCCTGGGAGAGAAGCGGCTTGGTCTGGGGGAGGTTTCTGACCACTTCCCAGGGCCCTGCTGGGTAGTGACGACTCCCTGAATTCTGTTTTGCACCGCATCTTAATGAACATCATGCTTACTGAACATCTACTATGTGCCAGGCCCTTTAAATACTCGTTCTCATTTTATTCGCCCCCAAATCTCAAAAGGTCCATATTCATAACTGCATTTGACAACCAAGAATGCTGAAGCTCATAGGTAAATTCAGTAAGTTGCTCAAAATGTCATTCCCAGTAGGAGATGGAGCTAGGGTTTAGTTCAAGTCCATGGACTCCAAAGACCCCACATTCAGTTCACCACACAGCCTGCCTCCTAGTTTAGGCACCAAATTTACAGCCAAGTATGTAACAGGCACTTTTTAAAATATTTTAAGTATTACAGGCAAGACTACTAGTTAACATCTAATTCCCTGCTCCCCTTCTTCACTAACAAATCCTGTCTTTGAGTAGCAATATGCCCAACTATAGATCATTTTTCAGTTTCCTTTGAAGCTAAGGAGGCCCAAAAGATCTAAGAAATTGGAACTACCAGAAAATTTCCTAATCAAATCCTGACCTATATGAGAAACACGACTTCATGTTTTCCATCGCCTCCTCTTTCCTTCTGCGTCCTGTCTAGAATGTGAACTAAGAGTCGGCGCTTGGCAGCCCTTTTGAACCATAAGGTTCATGAAGTGACTTTGAGAATGGAAGACAGTGCTAAATGCAGCAGAGCAGAAAAAGTTCGAAGAAGCCAGTCCCCAGTGACGATGGAACTGCCGTGCCAATACTGGATTGCCAATTTTTGAATTTCTTTCAAAGGAGAGAGAAATAAGCCTCTACTAAGTTAAGTCATTTTTATTTTGTTATTGCCGCTGAACATAATCCTGATACACCTATCATATTTTATTTACTCCTCCAACAGTTCTACCAGGTAGGTATTATTTTTATTCCCAGGTTTTTTGGGTGAGATAACTGAAAGAGAAGTTAAGCCCTAGATCACTAAGCTAGTAAGTAACAGAGAGTGGATGTGAACCCAAGCCAACTTCTCCAACACTCTTACTCTTAATAATCATATTAGACTGCGGAGTTGGACTAAACATCAAAGACTATTTTTCCAAGCTGAAGAACTTTCATGTCTCAGTGGAATTTTTCTTCAGAATCAAACTTTATTTCTGGTGGTTTGAGCCCTATTTGCATCTGGCATGAGGTTAGTTTTTCACTTTGTAAGAAATAACATTCTAATGGGTTTTTAAGGGCCCAGAAGACTTGTTAGCCATTCCCTGGCTGCTGCAGGACAAACTCATTAAAAACATCTGAACAAAACCAACAGAACTTGAAGGGCAACAAGAAAATGAGGAAGACGCTCTGTGTGAGGGATTAGAGCATCTATACAGTAAATCACAAATGTCAAAAGACCCAGTCACCCAACTAGAGTTGGGAGTCTGTGTCCAGAACACTTAACCTGTTTGCATTCCCAGATCTCATGGCTTGGGAATGAGAATCGAATCACATATTCATTACCAGAATTTATTCCAATAAAACAATTTGGATATCCCTGGAGTTTTCTCTTAACAGGATTTTACCTATGTGGTTTTTACCTATGTGGAAAGAGAGTTTGCAAATGAATGAAGCAAATAAAATTGGAGGAGACATGTTTACTGAGCTAAAGAGAACAAATTATTTTGCGGCACTGGGAAAGTACCCAATTACAGTAGAACATGGTTTCTTCAGAAGTCTATTGATTGGGACCTGCTATTAATTAGCATCTGTAAAATGGGGATAATCGCACTGAAGTTTCAGGGTGGTGGTAAGGAATACGTGAGATACACCATGCAGAGATGACCTAGCATGGTAACTACCACTGAGTATGCTTTTATTCTTTTATGGGGCTCTAGGACCTGGAGCTGGGGATCATGTTCGCTCTTCCAGCCTCTGGGAAGATACAGAGATGATTTTAAAAATAATGAGAAGAGAAAAGCGACAAATCCTCAGTTGTTTTTACTTAACAATCCAGGCATAGAGCAGAGAGCATTGGTCCTAGTAGCTGCAAAATAATTTTGCAGGGTCTCTGGCTACCTGATTTTTGGAAGCCCATCTGAGCAAATCCCCTAGCCCCTGAACCATATCAAGAGACAGCACAGCATGTGGTGAACATCACTGGCTCCAATACCAGTTGGTTTGGGTTTGAATCCTTGCTTTTCAACTGCTTGGCCAAGTTAGTTAAATGTCTGTGAAATGGAGCTATACCCATAGTTGGTTGCAGTAAGGTTTCAAGCAAATAACACATGTAAGGGATTAGAAGAAGATCTAGTACGTAATTAGGGGTCAATAATTCTTGGTCCGTGTTAGTGACTAGAATTATTAGTGCGTGGTCTGGCATGGTTTCCTTCCTCCCCTTCCTTTCATACTGCCCCATCATGGTGGCTTCCACTCATGTGTGGTGGTAGCAAAGCAGACTTCATAAGAAAGTCAGGAGACTTGCGTAGAAATAGACCCAAAGGAAGCCTATAACAAAAGGTCTGGCCGGCTTCTGTTAAAAGATCTGAGCTTAAAATTTGGAGGCAGGTCAACCTGGGTTTAAAACCTGGGTTTTTTGTTGACTGGCTGGCTCTGTGACCTTAAGCAAGATCTCAGGGCCTCAGAATGTACATATATATTTATGTGTGCCTGTGAAAGTTTGCTAATTAAAGAGTAAAAGTGCAAGTAAAAGAACTCTACCTCTTGTGATCTTTAAACTTTGTAACTGGTGGTCTGCACAGTTCCAAGGCTGCTCTGAACTGATGGACAGTTTAGGTCCATGAAATTTTATTTGGGGGACCCAGTATAATAAACCATGCCAAACCTTACTGGCTTAGAACAACAACCATTTGCTTAGCTAATGACTCCGAGGGTTGCCAGTTTGGTCTGGGCTCAGCTGGGCAGTTCTTCTGCCGGTTGCAAATGGTTCATTCCCACACCTGCAATAAACTGCGATCAGCTGGTGGTTTTGCTTCTGGGAGTTAGCTGGCTCTTGGTTGGGGTGACGAAGGCAGTGAGGTACATGGCTCTCATTATCCAGCAGGCTAGCCCAGGTTTAATTACATGGCGGCAATCACGGGGTTGCAAGAGAGGATAAGTCCCAATATATAAGCACCTTTCAGGTTTCTTTCTACCTTGTGTCACATGGTAGAAAGCAAATCACATGGCCAAACCCAGAGTAAGTATATGGGAAACTTCCCAAGGGCATGGATGCAGGGTGGTGTGAACCCATCAGGAGACATTACTAAACAATCTACCACAAGCATAGTAGAACCTGTTCCGGGAGAAGAAGTTCTGAAATAGGCGTCTCGAACAGATGAGGCCCAAGTGACTTCCCTCTTAATGAACTCCAGGGAGAAATTATTCAGTCCATAAGTCTGGAGAAATTATTCAGTCCATAAGTCTGGACAAATCGTTTGAATGATGAAGTTCTTCTCTTCCCAACCAATTGGAAGGTTGGATCTTGCATATAGATTTTCTTAATCTGTGAATTAGAACCCCAGAATAGGAGGTTTCTAAGTCTCTTTAAGCTCTGGCATTCTGTGAGTCTATGCTTTGCCATTCCACTTAGGGAATAGTTGGAGCCCAGCCCAAGAAAGCTCAGTTTTCTCTTCCAACAAGGTGGACAGGAAATTTCAGCCCAATGCAAGAAGCAACTGGTCAACCATGATTTAGTGATCATCAATTAAACTGCCTCAAGAAGTAGTGAGCTCTGTTATTGGAGGTGATCAAACACATACCAGACAGCCATTTGTTCAGAAATGACATGAAGCTGTGGTTCTGATTGTATGTGTATGAGAGAACACCAGAATTGTCTTACTGCTCCTAGGGATTCTGATGCCTGCCCCAGAGGCAGGACACACAGAAAAGTGGAATTAGTCCTCGTATTAGGTTAAAAAAAAAAATTTATTCAACAAAAATGACAACAAATGAGCATACACTATAAGCAGATTAAAGTACTTTCACATCCTATACTTTACTTTTTTATTGTCAGTAACTCCTTTTTACAAAGGAAAGAACAGAAAACTCAGAGAGGTAAAAATATTTGCTCGAAGTCATCCTCGAGTGTCTGAGGGGTTCTTTCAGTCTGTTCTTGGTGACCTGCTTTCTTTCCTTCTTTCCTTCCAGCATTGATTCATTTGTTCAGGCTGTCACTTGTTTGATGTTCATCCTAGGTGAAATTTCTGTTGAGTGTTGAGAAGAATAGGCATCCATTATTCTCAGAACACATATGCACCTAAAGTTCCACACCTTAAGGTTTTAGTGAGAATGAAATTAGATAATACATGTAACCCTTGAGTGGTACCTGGTACCTAGAAATCATTCCATGAAGGCTGGCTAATACTATTTTGGGAAAAAAGACAGGGAGCTTTTGAAACTGAGGATGAGCTCAGAGAATCTGAGATCCCTGGTCAGAAAGAAACATGTACAAAAGGTTAGAGTCAGTGACCAGAGCCCCGGATCCTTGAATCCTGTGATTGTTTCAGGAACCCTGAGGAGAGCGAAGGGCGTGCGAGCAGAGGACACCTCAGGGGGAGGTGATGGAACAGGAGTGCAGCCTGGTGTTGACCCCCTCATCCCCCCATCCCCACCCCCAGGCTCACCTCCTGCCACCACTCAAGCCGTGACTGAGAAGTTGCTTGAACTTCTTTGGAGGCATCGAACATTTCTGGAGCTTGCCAAGAGAGTGCACCACCAAGACTACAGTGGGGGCCTCTGCTCCCTTGAGATGGTGCCCAGGGAAAGCTTGCGATGGAGGAGTTAACCCTCTCCCTCAGCCCTGTGCTCTCACAGCCCCTCCAGATGGCTCTCTTGGGCAAGACCTAAGACAACCCCACACAGGCTGTCACTCACAGTGGACAACAACTGGTCCCCGGAAGACACTCAAGTAACTCTTGCCCTGGCAAACTCTGGGAGTGCAGGTCACACCCAGAAGCTTGCCATCTTCTCCTTCACTCTGAGGACAAACGAGCTAATCAGGTCTAGTTCTAAAGCATATCAGACTCCAGCCACCCCACATCAGGCTCTTTGCATGGTCTCCTGGAAGCCCCTCTCCCTTGTCCTGGATGCAGATCCTCATGGAAAGATGTGCTCTCTGAGCAGGGGTGAGGGGTTGAGGGGAGGACAGAATTTCTTTTAAAAGAAGATCCTTTTCTGCAGTTGTTTGAAAGTAAAATACCGATAAGGCAGTTCTTAACAATGCTAGAGAAAGATTAGAGGGGGCAGAGTGCAGTGCACAATGGAGACATCAGATGAAAACAAAGAGGCAGGTAGAGCAGGGGGTCTACCTTTTCATGCACTTGCCCTCTGAAAAATCCACAGCCCTGGCCCAGTCCTGGCCTACCCTGCCTTCAGCTCACTAGCACCTCCTGCTGTTTCTTTTTTAAATTGTATTTTATTGAAGTATAGTTGATATATACAATATTATGTTAATTTCTGCTGTACAACGAAGTGACTCAGTTATACATATATATGCATTCTTTTTCATGTTCTTTTCCATTATGTATCTCCTGCTGTTGAAGCCTGGCTCCTCCCGGCCCAGACCCACAGCTCCAGGCCCAGGTCTAGAGAGGAGTATCCCACAGAGGCTGCCTTGTCGCCAAATCTCTCTGCCGCCTTGGAGCCATGGCTATGCAGAAGCAGTTTCAAGGACCCCAGATAAAAGATTTGGCACAAAGGAAAGCACCAGTACTCAGGGTCTGGCTTGTGCTTCCCAGTGTGCTGAGAGCTTTTTGTACAGAATTCCATCTAAATAGAGAGGTAGAAAAAAGATAATTCCATGCCATCCTTGGGGCAGCTTCGTGTCTTAGTTTACCAAATAACATTTTTCTGTTCTCTCTGCCCTGAAGGCCCTTCTCCAGCATCTTCACATTTGCTAACCCCATCCGTCCTTCCAGGCCCCACTTAAATACCACCTTCTCCATGAAGCCTCCCTGATCCCTCCTCTGCCACCACCACCACCCAGTCAGAAATCATTTCATCCCATACTTATTCATGCTGTGCCACAGCTTCCTCAACTGTAAGATGGTCATAATAATAGTACCCACTCTATAAGGTTATTGTGGGAATTAGTTGAGAACGTTCAGAATGAAGCTTAGCATATAGGCAAAAGTTCAATCATCATCATACTTGCTGTCGTTATCAATGGATTTGACCACTGTCCTTTGCTATACTATGAGATTTTGGAGGCAGGGCAGGGATAAGGTCTTATTTATCTCTGAACCCTAGAGGTTAGTAGGCAGCCTTGATACCCAACAGATACTCAGGCTCAGAAGAATGTTTGTGGGATGAGTGACTGCACGAGTGGCAGGGGCCAATGGCAAGACTGATCCTTAAGCCAACAGACACACTGCTCCTTACCCCTCCATCTGCCTAGGCATCTTTGTGGGCCACCTAGTACTATGCCGCTATTGTTCAAAACCGGCAAACTGTCTTGATGCTGGCTGCTGGCATCCTAGCCTTCAAATGGCCACCAGAGAGGTACGGCCGCTGCTGCACAAGCTGACAACATCAGGGAAGCCGCTCTGGGGGCTCTGCACCTCCGGGGCTGGTAAAGATGGAACCTGTGCTCCTGGCAAAGGCAGGGCGCTCGGCGTTTCTGCAATCCCAGCCCTGCCTGGGGCCCCCATTATAGCAATGAGCGCGGCACATTTGACTTTTTACCTTGTCTCTCCTGCTTCTCAGCATGGACGCTTCCTAAGGGATGTCAGACTTTGAATTTCTTATCATGTTGTTTATATCTAATAAGTGACTCGCCCTGTTTTTTTAAAAGTCAGCTTTTAAAAATACTGTGTTTGAACATCTGTCAAGGGCTGGGGATTAGCTGAATAGGCACTGGATGCCAGGATATTATATTCTCTCTTATCCTTTATACTGTAATTATCTTGATCCTCAAACAACTCAGCACCAGTTACAACCACTTTCGCAGACTTGTTGTTGCTGCAAATTCAAAAAATTATTTTATTTGAATCTAAATTAAACTGATATGTAACAAGGGTTTTTTTTTCATGCTAAGTCTCAAAAAACAGGATCTGCAGATGATTAAAAAAACAGTCAAACATGGACCATTTCAAAGTTTATTTCAAGAATAAACTCATGAAAATTCATCTAATTATGCAGCAGTGTACCAAAAATAATCTTTCCCAAACCTAAATGTGTTTAACAAAACACACAGTCAGCTAAGCCAAATGAAAGCAAACGTGTGTTTATGCCGCAGTCGCCCCTCCCCCGGTGCTCAAGTGGGCACGAGGGCTTGGCAGGGTTCAGAAGCCTGTTGGAGGCGTCTGCGTGCTGAGCTGGGCTTCTCATTGTTTCCAGTGAGGGGTTTTGGCACCCACTGGTCACAGAGATGGAGCCTGTTGTGAGTGGTCTCTGTGCGCAGAGCTGGGGTGTGGGAACTTAAGGGATCTCCTCTTAGAAACTTAGGGGACAGGCGACGCTACCAAAGTACCATGCGCACGAACGCATGCACACTCAGGCTGCATCTGCCGCTTATTAACATTAACAGTGATGACAGCTACCATGTACTAAGTTCTTGCTCTGGGTCAGGTATTTATTCAAGGGTCTTACATTCATTTTATCTACTGACCCATGGGACAAAACTGGGAGCTGGTTGTAGATGTAGACACTGAGGACCAAAGGTAAATCATCTTCCTAAGATCACACTAGTATTTGGCTGAGCTGCCATGAAATCTGTCTGTTTTTGTTCGTTTTTTGTTTTTTTGGCTGCACTGTGCAGCATGTGGGATCTTAGTTCCCTGACCAGGGGATCCAACCCATGCCCCTTGCATTGGAAGCCCGGAGTCTTAACCACTGGACCGCCAGGGAAGTCCTGGAATCTGTCTGTTCTTTATCTGCTGTATCATACCATGTCTGTTCAGCCCTGGGCCAGCCTCTCTGGGGAATCCATGGGAATCCCAGCTCTCACAACTCAGACAAGTTCCTCATTACTCTCAACATCTCAACATCTCATCTGCAGAATAGAGAACACAAAACTTAGGGCACAGTAAAAATTCAAACAGTCATAAAATATTATTATTCCATTAGACTGTACACCCTCAGAGGGCAGAAATGTTATCTATTCATAATTGTATCCCTTGTATCTCCCGTAGTAGTAACTCTCCCAGTGTTTGGTACATAATGTTCACTAAAGTGTGGGAAGTGGAAGAAGAGGAGGTGTGTCCTTCCTATATGTTGTCTGCAGTCTGTAAGGGAAGAGAAAACTAACCAGTGTGAGCAAAGGAGAGAACAAAATGTCAGCGAACATGTCATTAAGGGAATGTGGATGGCCTGTCAGGCGACTCATCGGTAGTGTCATATTGGGATTGCACCTCGCCAAGCATTAGACATCGGGGTCTGGACCCAGAGCCCCAATTTCCTAGCTGTGTGGCGCAGGCAAGGTTTTGACCCGCTCTGAGCTTCTGTTGTCAGAGGGGAATCCTCATGATCTAACTCTGCTTTTCTCCTTGTACGGTTGTAAGGATCCCCTCAAATACAGAAAGCACTGTCACACACTGTATGAAACCATCATCATTTTTGACAACGAGAATGGGGAAATGAGGCTGAACCCACAGGAGGAAACAGCTAGAAGTTAAAACCATGAAGGAGGGGTCACATTTTGCTGTAAATTAGAATGGATTCCAGGAAGAGAACTGAAATCAAGGGTCTATATCAGGTTCAGATCCTGTTTCCAGAAGCCTATAGCATCCTGGGGTTCTCACTCACTCTACCACTTGCCACCCAGTGGCAATATTAGGCACTCACTAAATATTTTTAAAATTTAGTTCATTTGTCTTAATTGAAATAAATGAATTGGATTGAATGGAATGGAATGGAGTCGGTTCAAAACCTAACTAAAACTCACCTGCCCCCAACACGAATTGAATAAAATCACCGAATCAGCTATCTTCACAAGTTTCATGGTCTGTCCCACCACTGTACCTTTTCTCTAACTGAAGCAGAGAACATAAGGAAGGAGCCTGGATTCTGGAAAGGTGCTTGAACACCCAGGAGGAAGGGACCTGGGACTTCCAGGGAAATAGGAAGGTCCCATAGCCCTCAAATGACTTGAAACATGCATTCCAAAACTGGCTTAACCAACGGGGGTCTTTTATCTCAGCATTCATGTATTAATTCAGCGAATACTTTTAGTCCCTGCTGAGTGTCTGGCACTGTGCTAGTCCCTGGGTCTCCAGACTTTTCGTATTTTCTGTCTCTGTTACCTTGTGCGAGTCCCTTAAACTTTCTGATCCTCAATTTTTTTATCTGTAAAATTGACATCAATTTTTCATGCCTTCCAGAGTTGGTAGGAGGATCGAATGAGATTAAAATGCTTATCACACTACCTGACATATAGTGACTACTTTAAAAGAAATAGTAGTTAAAGAATTAAAGATAAAAAAGAAAGATCTCTGGACCTAATAGTCGGGTAAGTCATAGGGAGAACTAATTATAGTTGGAAGTTGAAAGCAGTGCATGCGCACGCAGAGAGAAAACCTTCCCCTGCCTACCCTTCCACTGCCATTGGGCCCAGTCTCCTGAGGCCCCCGTCGCTCTCCAGACCCACTTCTCACAGCCCTGCCCCCTGTCCCCACCACGTGCCCTCCTCTTCTGCCACACGTGGGTTTGACTGGTTAGTTTTTGAAGAGACCGTGTTCTTTCAGGCCTCCCTGCTACTTGGAAAAGCCCCAGTAATTCGGCAAGACCTGCCTAATGTCAGCCCCTCTGGGAGACCTTGTCCTCTTGTCCTGGCTGAAGTTTGTTCCCTCCCCTTACTCCTACAGAACTTGGACAGACAGTTGATGCAGTGTTCATTTTGTGGCCAGCTTTCCAGTAGACCGTGAGCTCCTCAAGGTAAGATCCTACCCTTCACTGATTCTTGTGTCTGTGGGGTCTAGACCAGTGCCTGACTCGGGGGCCTTTGGTGATGAATGGGATGGAGGGAGACAAGCAGACAGGCAAGAAGAGAACAAGAGATTCTGGACAGCAGTTCCCAAAGGTGGGGTTGGGTCTACGGATTGGCTGTTAAGACTCACCCGGAGAAATTCTGCAAACAAAGCAAAAGAAAACCCACACACGTTTCCACCCTTCTGAGATTCTGTCCATGGGAGGGGCCCAGGAAAAGATGGATTTACCTTGAAGCTAATGAAACTTAAACTTCAGGATCCTTTACCTTCACAGCCCCTTCCAGGGTCCTGGGAGCTCCAGCAATTTCTTACTCTTAATTTTATATTTTTACAAAAGTGTCCTCCATATGGAATGAGCTCAGGCCCCACAAAACATTGACCAACCTCTGGCCCCAAGATCTGGAGTTTCAGTAAGCTGGTCATGTGATTCCGATACACCAGGAGGGTTGGGGATCACTTGCTACTCAATGTGCGATTCACAGACCAGAATCATCAGCATCGTGGGTGAGTGTGTTCGAAATTCAGGATCTCAGCCCTCCCCTCAGACCCACTGTATCTGAATCCCCATTTTCACAAGACCCCTGGGCTGATTCACATGAAAAATATCACATTCAACATAAAGTCTGTGAAGTGCTGCTCTAGTAGTTTCCCTGAGAGAAAAGTTATTTCCAGCTGTGAGATCAGGGAGGCCTTCCTGGAGGAGATGATTTCTGAATGAGACCCTAGAGTAGAGGCAGTGTTTGGGTGTAAGGAAGTATATTCCAGCAGAGAGAGCAGCATCTGGAGACTCACGCAGATGGGAAGTATAAGGACAAGTACAAGTACTCCAGGACCTTTCAGCTGGAATTGGACAAGAACGATGGTAGTTAAGCTGTCTGGAGTGGGAATGAGAGAGGCAGGCAGGCCATGGAGGCACACAAGTGCTGGGTTAAGGCCTCTGGATTTTAATACATAGAAATGTGAAGCCTTTGTGTTTGGATGCAAAAGATATGAGAGATCAAGCTGCAAAAGCAAAACTTCCCCTGGGAGAGGGAAGAGGGCAATGATACTCATTCATGCTCAGGTGCAGATTATTTATGCCCAAGCCCTTCCTGAAAGAAGTAAAAGAAGGGTTAGGAAGCCAGGAGCAAGGGCTGACAGAAAGCCCTGGGAGGCAAGCATATTTTTTCCCACCCTGGAGGGCTGATGAGACACTCAATACTGCTCCCACACTGGGAACTCCATGAATATTGGCTGATTGTGGTTTAAAGGGGGGAATAAAACTGGTGTGGTCCAGACTGAGTCCTGTGAACTTCTCATCACTCCCCACTCCCTCCAGTCTCCACCCCTGCAGCTTCCTCCATTTAACTCATTCCTGTAGCCCAACAAAACCTCCCTGCAGGGTTGTTAGGAAGATTAAAGGGGATAATATAGCAAAGTACCAGGAATATATTAGGACCTGAAAAAGTGCATATAATCTTTGGAACTTGGAGCCAGAGCTCATGGTTCCCCCTTTTTTCTACCCTATACCTGGTTCAAGTTCTCACACAGAGTAGGTTTTCAATGAATGCTCGATGGAAAAAATGGCCACAATACCAGCTAATGGGAAACTCATTATCATTTGGCCTTATGGGTTTTGTCAAGGGTTGTGTTACTATACACACTTCAATAACGCGCCCCAGTAACAATTTAATGAGCACTTACTCCGTGTCAGTCACTGTGCTAAGTATTTTATGTGTATTATTTCATCTAATCCCATCGTACAGATGAGAAAGGGAAACTTAGAGATGTTGAGCATCTTGCTCAAAGTCCCATTGTTATTAAGAAGCAGAGCTAGAGATAGAACTGAGCACAAGCATGAGATCAAAGCACCACTCAACCGTGAAGCCTCTTATGGGTGTCATAGGTGGAACAGGTTCCACCAGGAAATGTACATTTGGCTTCTCCCTACCCCCACCCCACCTTATGCAGATACTAGGGAGAGTCGACATCACAGTATTCTACTGATGGGGTTGTAGACTCACAGAGTTAGAGATGGAGAAAAGATTAGGGAATAAAGGGTTGATCAAGTTCAATTCTGCTGTCTTACAGATGCTAACATATAGGCCCAGAAAGGGTGCTTGAGTTGCTCAAGGTAACATAGCATGAGAGTGAAAGGGTTGGGCTCCATGTAACGTTTCTTGGCTCTTACAATATGGTTCTTACATTAAGACAAAAACAAACATTAAAAAAAAACCAGGTTGTCTTGTTTTGCTCTACCCTCACCTTTTCAAATCCTTCCTCCTGCACCAGATCTCGCCTTCTCTCTCTTTTAAAAATTCCTTTATTTATTGGTGCAGCAAATGTTTACTGAGGCACTATAGTGAAATAAGTTACATTCAGGGAAGAGTCAGGACTTTAGGAATAAATAAGAGTTAAGGAGCAAGAAAGAAAAACAGAAAAAGAAAGGAACAATAAAAGGAATAACAAAAGTAGAAAGGAAGAGAGAAGGGAGAAGGAAGGGAGAAAGGAGAGAGGAAGGAAGGAAAGAGAAAACGACATTAATTGATCACATTCTGTGTGACAGGCACTCTTCTAACAGTGTTACATGTATTTATTTAAACCAGACAGAAACCTTATGAGGTAGTCACTTTCATCATCCCCAGATGAGGCACTTGTGGCACAGAGACCTTAAGTAAATTGCTCAAAGGCAGAGAGCTGGAAGGTGGCAAGGCCAATGCATAAACCTAGCAGATCTGGCTCCAGAGACCTTGCTGGGGGATACAGAGGTATTTGTGTTGAAATGTCCTCCAATTGCCCTGATGGCCACTGGAAGGGGAGTAGATGCCAACAGTAGGCACAACAGTGTTACTGAGAGTCTTTTATCATCTTGTCCATAGTTATTCTCTGAAGAACCATCCTCACATGGTTTGCCATGGACCATCAGCCCCAGGGCATGAAGAGAGGCCTACAATGCACACAGGACAGTGGACAGAGCAGCCCAGAAGGGGGAATGGTCATGTGATTTAGAGCCAGGAGAGCAGGGACTTAGCTGTGTGCCAGCCACTCACTAGCTGTGACATATGACGAGTCAATTCACCTCTTTAACTATATGGCTCCTCTGCTCTAGAACGGGAACAATAGTCAGTTCTACCTTATGTAGTTTATAAAATCAAAAGGAAAAGACAAATCAAACATAGCCATCAACACTCCTCTGCTTATTTTGTGTAGAAGTTTGTTTAAAAAGAAAGAAACTGTGTGGGAGGCCTGAGTTTAGGACGAGGATGACAGAGAAAACTCGAAGAAGAAAGGTTTAGGAGATAAGCTCTCTGTGGGTAATGCTAAGGGGATGAATTCTTTTGGAAGAACTAGAACGGGCCCAGGTGATAGTTAATTATCTCTGGAATAAATGAATGGTTAGTCATTCATTCATATAAATATTTATTGAATGTCTCCCGTGTGCCAGTCACAGAGTTAGACACTGGGGTACAGTGGTTTAAAGAACGGACGTGGTCCTGATTTTCATAGAGCTTGCCGTCTGCAGAGAGTCAGACACTGAACAAATACATACAGAATTTAAACGCATTATAATAAACGGTGACATGTGCTATGAGGCAAAGGAAAAGAAGAATTTTCTGTAAGAGGGAGAACCAGCATTGGGCAGGTGGAGACATCCTAGAGGACTCAACAGCCTACCTTCCCCATTCTCCACTACTATCCTCACCGCACCGGTCCCACCACCCTACATCCCGCCACCCACCGACTGCTATTCAGAAGATCATAGGCCTCTGCTCCCTACGGGTTTGTACTATCTTGGTTCAGGGAGCATCTTAGTCTGTTCAGGCTGCTATAACAAAATACCATAAACTGGGGTGCCTTATAAACAACGAACATTTAGTTCTCACATTTCTGGAAGCTGGGAAATCCAAGAGCCTAGTGCTGGCAGATTCAGGAACCGCTTCTTCATTAATGGCAGTCTTCTCACCGTAACCTCCCATGGGGAAGGGGGCAAGGGAGTTTTCTCAGGCCTCTTCTATAAGGGCACTAATCCCATTCATGGGGGCTCTGCCTTCATGACCTCAACTCCCAAAGGTCCCACCTCTTAATACCATCCCCTTGCAGGTTAGGATTTCAACCTGTGAATTTGGGGGGACACAAACATTCAGACCATAGAAATGAGCAGTCTTTTGAATGCCCAAGAAAAATATGTGCACAGGTCCCCATGTGTCAAGGCTGTTTTTTGTCATCAGCCTTCTTTGATGGGCTTCTTGTGTATCATTATTATTCCTACTTCTACAGATTAAAAAAAAATGTTCACAATAGTACAATGACTTGTCTAAGGTGACACAGCAAGTAAGACCATACTAGGGTTTAGGATGCATGCTCTAAGGGAGGGTGACATAAGAGATCCTGACAGTTATAGAGAAGGCAGAGGGCATGCCTGACTCAGAATGAGGTCAGACTTCCAGGACTGGTGAAGTTCTAACCCTTTGGAAGCTAGAAATAGGGACAACGGCCATTCTCTGGAAGACCTACGACTGGTTCAGTTTGAGTGACCAGAAACAGCCCCCCAAACCCAGGGTCAGGATTTGCAGTTCTCTAAAGGGAGCTGTGGTCAGATGGGGAGGAAGGGGCTTTTCCTAGTACTCCTGTTTCTGGAGGGGCAGGGCCTCAGCCACCCCCATAACAGTGCAAGCCAGAGAACCAGGGCTTCAGGTGGCCTGGTTAAGTTGCTCCCACACAGCTGCAAAACGACACTCACAGAAAAGGAGCAGAGTATGAAGGGAGGCTCCAGGCAGGGGGACGTCAGCGCTGTCGCCGCTCCAGCCCCAGTGCTGAGCCGGCCTGGGAGTAGGCCCCTCCTCAGGAGGCTTCAGAGGCCTGCAGAGCTCGGTCCTGCAGTCCCCAGATGCGGACAGTAGGTGGCAGTGGGTGGTGAGAAATCTCGGTCCTCGCCGGGCTGGGGCTCCCGAGTCCCAGCCGGGAGAAAAACGTGGCTGGGCTTCGGCCGCGCGGGAGAGAAACGCCCCCGGGGTGGGGCGAGGGGGCAGTCCCGGGACCCGGCGGCTCTGCCCCCGCCGAGGTCAGCGAGGACCAGGGAGGCGGGCTCCCTGGGGCTCCCGGTGCCCATGCGGCTGTACTGTCACGGGGAGCCCTGGGGGACCCTGCACCCTGGTGAAGGCCCTGCCCACTGCCTTCCTAGCCAAAATGTGTGTCCGGCGTGGGAATTTATTTCCTACGCAAATAACTTTTTTTTTTTTAACTGAAGAAGAAACTGCCGTTCAGAGAGGTTAAGGGATTGCTGTAGCCACAGAGCCGGCTGGCGCTGTGCAGGATTACAACCCAGTCCTATCTAATGAGTCGGCGCTTCTTTCTGTTTCGAGACCCAGTGGGGTATCCCCTTGCGACAACGTCTGGGTTTAACGTGGGGTGGCCTCCGGTCTGCGTTTAAAACTGTTGGCTCAGCCACGGTGTGGCCCTGGGCCGGTTTTGATTCCGCCCTGCGGCAGCGTCCAGCGAGGGGAGTAGCTGCGATGGCCTCTGGGTGGCCTTCAAGCACCCTAATTCGCTCCGCAAGCCCTGACTGCACACCCTCCCCCTGCCCAGCATCCGGCCTCTGACAGAGCAAGGACCCTGACAGAGCCGGCCCCACCTCTGTCTGCCTCCTCTAATAAGTGATACCGGGTCTCAGCCCCCTTCGCAGCCTCTGACATTTTACATAACTTGTACTCTCGAGAATTCCTTAGGTCTTTACAGCCACCCTGCGAGACTGGCAGAGAAGGGGTGTTTATATTTACAAAAGAGAAGACTGAGGCTTCGGAGAGGTGATTTGCCAGTCAGTGCGTGGCTGAGCGGGTCTTGAACCGCAGGTCTTCCAAGCTGACCGGGCGGGAGCAGGGGTGCTGGCGCGAGAGGGTTCTCCTAAAGGCCAGGCCACTTCAGCGCCTGCCTCTTCCAGTCCCGACAGCAGCGGGCGGGAGCCGCGGACAAATTAATTCACGCTATCTTTACATTATGTATAATGCTGCATGATTTTATTTTGCTTCGTTCCCGAAATCTTTTACGGTAATTAGTAGCCGAGTAAAATATAAAAATTAATGCAATATAACACTTTAATGGTAATAATACACCATCCTGTCTAATTAATAAAATCTGTTATTTCCAAGCACGATTATTTATTTGACAAATTGATAGCACACATCCTGTTCATACCCTCTTTCCCGGCTCCCAGCCTTTCAGTTTATTGAATAAAATTGTAGCAGGAAAATAAACAGATTGTCTTCTGACCTGACAAGCAAGTGAGAAATAAACCCCTCGCTCATACATCTCTAATTGTTCTCAACAATATTCTCTAACACATGTCCAGGTCGGTTAGAAACAAATCTCAATTTCTCCATCCTTTTTTTTTCCTTAATAACTGTATCTCATTATCAGGAAACGAGATCTACCTCCCCTTTTTCTTTGGGTAGTGTTTGTATTGGGGCAGATTGGGGAAATGAATTTTTTCACTGTGTTCAGACATTCTGACGGCTCGCTGACGGAGCGATTGCTCAGGCTCTGTTGAGAGAGGCGGTCTGGGCTGCTCTGAGCTACTGCTGCAGAGGAACTCACTTCACAGGCATCAGGAGAGGATCAGAAAGGGAGCAGGGAGGGAGTTCCCTGGTGGCCTAGTGGTTAGGATTCCCGGCTTTCACTGCCGTTGCCTGGCTTCATTCCCTGGTTGGAGAACTGAGATCCCACAAGCCGTGTGGCTCGGCAAAAAAAAGGAAAAAAAAAAAAAAGCAGGCAGTAGGCTGGAAGGACTGTCATCAGGACTTGGGAAAACAAAACCTGGAAAAGGGTTAAGGCAGGATACTCAGGCCTGGCAATATTTGTGGGTAGGGGCTGAGGAACAATGTCCAGCGTTACTGTGTGTGGAACTTGGGATGAACCACTGATCGAATTACAAACCCGAATGCGTATTATTTTATGTAACACAGGGACATTTTATATGCTGTGAAAATATGAAAGCATTTTAAGCTATAAATAGGGACTCTGAAGCAGAGATAGAGACACAGAGACAGATGGAGAGAAAGACACAGAGAAAGAGCAAGACAGAAAGAGAAAGAAAAAAAGAGGTAGACTCACCATCTGAGGGCTGTTTTGCAGCATTCTTCTCTGAAAGAGAAATTGTGATGTGATCTGTGTTTGGGGGAAAGCTATGCTATGCCCAGCTTTCAAGCTACATTTGCTGTAGTAAAAAAGGAAAAATCTCCAAGAGCACACAGGTGAAGAAAGTCACTCTCACATGGAAACTGGCCTTAGTACACAGGCAGAGATGTACATACCTGAGCACACACGCATTCGCGTGCACACGCGCGCACACACACACACACACACACATACAAACATATATACAATCCACGATGGGTCTCCAGAGCCCTTTCTGATGTAAAACTCTATGATGTTATGGGCACTAGGCCCAAAACACACACACACACACACACACACACACACACACACACACACTACAGACACAATGACACACAACAAATGCACACACATCCTGCTGAGCCCAGGCATTGCATCAGTGCACTCTTGCCCCATTGCTGAGACCTCCTGGGCCACCCTGCCTCCCCATGAAGTCTCAGTACTCTGATCTTATTAAACTTCCCCCCACCTTCTCCTCTTGATCTACTCCCCCACCCCACCATCATTATCAGCTAATTCATTGTCTTAATAATAATTTTTAAAAGACTTTAAATAAGATTTGCTTGAGAGCATTTCCTAGTATCTCTGGAAACCCATAAAGTAGATGGTTACTTCAAGCTTTTTGCCAACACCCAGGTATACAGAAGGTGACTGATAAGTGCAGTTTGAGTACTTTACCTTGTATAAAGTGCTTCCCTATGAATTGTTGTGGGACAGGGGTTACTACACCCATTTTACAGAAGAGGAAACAGGTAGCCTCTTTCCAGGAGGAAACAGTTGGGATATTTATTGAAAAATAATATTTACTGAACACTTTCCATGGGTCAGATACTACCTACACACTTTATAGGCATTATTTCATTTAATCCTCACAGTAACTCCATTGTTCAGTTATTACTCCCAATATGATAGATGTGGAGACTGCTATTCAGAAGGTTTGTGTAATTTGCCCCACATTATACAGTTAATATATGATAGGGCTTGGGTTTGAACACTCACCTGTCTGGATTTGCAGTTCCTGAAAGTCCCATCTCTGATAGTCACCGGCTGAATGACTCTGAGCAAGTAACGTTACTGGGACTCAGTTTCCTCAACTATAAGACGATTAAAATTCTCACCTCGTGGGATTGATACGAAGGCTAAAGGAGACTAGGTATATAGATACAGATATAGATATATAGATATCTGTCTACATAACATGTTTCATGCACAACAGAGTGCCAGGCATGCATTAGGAGTTTAATAAAGTCCATTTTTTTCTTCAGTTTTCCTTTTGTCCTTACGTCAGCCACTCCTCCAGAAATTGCCTAAAAGCTAACTCAGTTGGCTGGGGCTGCACCTAGTGGCAGTTCCAGGTTCCAAGCATTGGTTTTACCATTTGCAAAATAGGGAACGAATGAACAGCTTTTTGTGAAGACAAAATGAGTAAAAGCGTGAGAGGTCAGCACAGTGCCTGGTATACAGTTGGTGCTAAATAAATATTTGTGAAAGGAAAGAAGGGAGGGAGGGAGGAAAGGACCAGGGAAGTGGTGCACAGGTGTTTGGGAAGGACCTGTGCTCCAGTAGCTCTCAGGGCCAGGGACCCGATCCCACCTCAGCTCCACCAAGCATCGGGCAGGAATGTTCCAGAGGATGGTGAGTGTCCTGCGGATCTGCTCAGTGCCATCGATCAATATGCTTTATGATGTATCTAATTAAGCTTTTTAGCGAGGGATCATGAGATGACAATTTATCCCAGAGCCATCACTCATTAAGATGCTATTTCAGGAGATGACATCGTTCCAACCTTAATTGGCAGAGTTTGCGTGACTGGAATCCCTTGAGAGCAGAGATGCCCCTTGTCATTTTCTCATCACCTCTGGGATAAGGGGCTCAGAGGGGCCCCGAGAGGCACATGAAATGAATTCGTTGGGTGTTGTAACAGCTCAGGCCTCAACTTCCCAGCTCTGGTCAGCTCCCACCAGCAGGTGGTGAGTCTCTGAGGGAAGGCAGGCAGCCTGTGGCTGTGCAGAGGCCCACATTCAGTCAGAAGCTCCTCCGATGTCTAGTCATGTTGGCTAAGGAAGTGACTGCTCCTGCTGAAGCGTCAGTTTCCCCATCTGTAAAGACGTCATAGTCTTCCCCCCCATCCCCCACCTCACAGAGTTGTTTGCACGATTAAAGGAGATTGCGGAGAGCTTTATAGAGTAGTGGAAAGAGCACGGACTTTGAAGTGAAAGCCTCTAGTTCAACACTCTGTTCTATGACCCACTAGCTGTGTGACTGTGGACAAGTTACTTAGTATCTCTGAAACCTGTTTGTTTGTTTTTTTTTTCATGTGCAAAATGAATCAATAATAGTGTCTACTTCAACAGCTTGCTGGAAAGATTTTAAGAGTTTTATACTCAGCCTGGTTTCTGAGGATACTGGGGACACAGAGATGAAAAGTCATGGCAGTTTCCTAAGGGATCCTGTCATACCTTAATATCTGCAGAATAATATCTACACCAAGGACAAGTTACAAACCCAAAGAGGACCCGATTAAGCCATGCTGGCTATGTTCTAGAGAGGAGGTGACATTTTAGCTAGACCTTGAAATAGGAGAGCGTTTTCAGTTGAAGAACAGAGGAGAGGGCATCCCAGGATGAGGGAACAATCAGTATAAGCAAAGAGCCCATAGTTGGAGAAAGTTGCAGAGAGGAGTGGTTTGTGGGTGAATAAAGGAATGACGTAGTGAGAGAGGGAAAGAAGGCTAGGGGGCATGCCGAGGGCAGGTTTTAAAGTCCTTGAATGCTGTGCAAGAGCATTTGGACTTTACTATGAAGGTCACTGAAACCTCACAAAGGATGAGTTTAATGAAACCTCATGACAGAGCTTGGACCTCAGAGAACGAAGGCATATTCGGGCGCTTCTGCCAACAAAGGTGGCTTGGAACCTGCAGAGTGAATCTGATCTGTTCACTGTGACCTGAGAGATCAGAGCCCCAGGCATAAAATGCCATAGTCTTCTGGGGACCACACTGCGAAACCAAAATGGCAATGGTACCCTGAATTTGGGACTGCTTTTCTCCTAGAGAAGGAGATTTGGAGAAGGAAACTAAATTAGTTGAGCTGCTAGCATGTATCAGGGATGTGTGATTGTCCCCATTTACCAAATGATGCATTCGAGTCTCAGAAAAGGTCAGTGGCTTTCCTAAGGTGACCAGGTAATAAGAGCAGAGCCAGGATTTGATTTATGGTCTGCTGGTCCCAAAGCAGTGCTTCTACCACTGCATGCTCTCTCACCAAATGTTTTCACAGCTGAGACCTCCCATTTGGGCAATTTATCTCCATTTTTCGGAAGAGGATACTGAGACACAGAGAATTCTCCAAGAAGCATTTGCCATGGACACCTTCCATAAGATAGCTTTCTGATAGAAAACAGAGATGGAATTCTGATCTGACAGCAATGGTGCTGAGGAACGTGTTTTCCTGGCACTCTGGGACAGAACTGATGGCCTAATTTCAATCTGTCTTTCCAGAAGCCATTTGCCTTTGCTCATTCCTGACTCTAAGGGCAGATGTGACCGCTCCTGGCTCTTTGATTTTTGAGGGGCTAGAGATCTGGTGTGGAGCCACTTTCCTATTACATAATAAAATCATTCCCTTAACAAAAAAATGTTGGGGGGAGGACTCACAGTTTCCAATTCAAGTGCTTTTCAAAAAAATAGGGGAGGGCTTCCCTGGTGGCGCAGTGGTTGAGAGTCCGCCTGCCGATGCAGGGGACACGGGTTCGTGCCCCGCTCCGGGAAGATCCCACATGCCGCGGAGCGGCTGGGCCCGTGAGCCATGGCCGCCGGGCCTGCGCGTCCGGAGCCTGTGCTCCGCAGCGGGAGAGGCCACAGCAGTGAGAGGCCTGCGTACCCAAAAAAAAAAAAAAAAAAAAAAAAAAATAGGGGAAAAACATAGTTAAAAACACTTGAAGGAAGAATGCATCCCTAAATGTGAAATTATTCAGAAATAGGTATTTGTAATAGGGTTCAAAGTGTTCATGACAGCTACTACTTACACTGTTTAAAAAGTTGCAATTAGCAAAAGGCTTGGATGAAGAAAACATCATATCACAGGCATATTTATAAAACAACTTCCATCAGCCGAAGGAAAAATGGACAGAACTCTATTACAAGCTTTTTATATTTGAAGAGCAATTTCTAATAATATATCTAGAAGCCATTTCTGAAATTGACTTCGTGTGCATGATCTGGGATTAATGTTTTCTGCAAAATCACGTGCTCGTTTGAACGTAAACATTTTGCACTTCCGTTCCACCTCCTGGTTTAGAATAACGCACCTTCAATGTGTAAAATGATCTATCAAAATTAATTGTAAATGCCCTAATCCAATCAAGTCCACCTCATTAGGCAAACATTTAAATTATTAAGTTAAATAGTGGGATATTTCAATATAATCTTGTTATGCTATTTTTACGGCAGTACAGATGCTGTCTACGGATGGGCTCAGCTTCCCAGCCTTGCCACTATTGTTGATGGCACTTACCACTTCCATCGCCAGATCTCACACCTGTAAGATATAGGTCCAGTCACAAACACTCACTTTCTCATTCCCTCATACTTACTGACGGAGCACCTACTATGTGCCAGATTTCAGTTAGAGAAGATCTTCAGGATTATCTAGTCACCTGTTTTTTGTTTTTTTTTTTTGCTGTATGCGGGCCTCTCACTGTTGTGGCCTCTCCCGTTGTGGAGCACAGGTTCCGGACGCACAGGCTCAGCGGCCATGGCTCACGGGCCCAGCCGCTCTGCAGCATGTGGGATCCTCCCGGACAGGGGCACGAACCGGTGTCCCGTGCATCGGCAGGCGGACTCTCAACCACTGCGCCACCAGGGAAGCCCTAGTCACCTGTTTTTGCAGATACAGGAACTGAGGTTCTGAGAGGTTGGATAATTTTTCATGGATCACACAGCAAATGTGTGTCAGAGGTGCATGGAGAAGCCTGGCTTCCTGACTCTGCATCCATCCCTCTGCTCTCTTTTTCACTCTCTTGAATGGGTTTCCCTGCCCATCTCCCTTTCTACTTTAATTCAAATAGAAATATAGAAATAAAATAGATCAGGTCCATGCTGGACATGTTTTTAATAAGTAGTATTTTGCATAATGATACTTTTATCCTTCCCAATATCGTCCAAGATATATTCCCAACCTGGTTGTTCTTCTCAGAGCTTTAAATAGCTTGTCCTTTCCAAATTCCTCCAGCCAGCAAACAGCTATTCATCATTAGATATTTCCTTGAAGGCCAGCCCAACAGAGACATGTTTGGAAGAAATAAGATCTGGATGTCTCAGATTCCAGCCCCTAAATTAGTCTCTGGGTATGTGTATGTTGCAGGGAGGAAGAACAAAGAGGAAACAAACAGGAACTAAAGCAGGCCTGAGGTCGAGGCATCACTAGGGGCGGGATGCCTACATTGGGATCCAGAAAATACACAATCCTGTCCTCACCAGAGCCCTTCTCTCCTTCTCCTCAAAGGAGTATGTGCATGCTCCCTAAAGATTCAGATTTCACCCCAGTTTTGAGGGCAGTTCTAAGGGACCTCTAGACCCTACCCTACTCTTTGCCAGTGAGTGAAATGAAGACCTTTCCTGTGTGCCCTTTTCACATATGGACACAGTTCTCTTTTCCTTATCCCTGGGGCATGACTGAGACAGGGATAGAACTACCAAAGACATTCCCAAGGGGAACTAAGAACAGAGAGGATCATGAATCTGGGTGATCCACCTTGCAGAGTTTAGCTCGTTCTGTGATCCAGGCCCCAGGGCTGCATTATGACTTTCATGAGTCCTGGTAGGCACTTTTGCCTCCAAGGGTAACTTCCTCCATAAAACATTAAAAAAGTTAAAAACTTAAAATTATATTTTATGACCATCAATGTAAAGAGGAATATATTAATATTCCGAAATAAAACATTTTTTCAACCTAAAACTTTTTGTTCTGATTTTAAAAGAAATTAAAATGTTTTTGTGAATCCCTCCCTAACATACCATGGGCCCTGGGTGCTGAGCCTACGGCGGTTAATGGACAAATCGGCACTGCCAGGCCCAAGGGCATGAAGCCCAAGGAGAAGAGAGCCTCCCACTCTGCTTCCATTTGGTGGGTGAACATCAACCTCAACAGCCTGGAAATACCCCACTTTGGATGTGGGCAAGAGGGAAGAGCTTTATCTCCCTTTATCTCCCTTTATCTCATTTGCCATTTCCTGTCTGTGTACAAATTGAAAATCACTGGTGTAGGAAGATGAAACCCTCTTTAACAACAATCAAACTCAGGTTCTCCAAAGTTATCATTGGAGGAGGATGACCTTTGTTCCTTGTCCTCTCAGTTTGATTCCTTCTGACACCATCGCACCAGTACTATGTGGAGACACATTCTTCACATACTAAAATGCAGCTCAGTTAGGGTTAGAATCGTCAAAAAGACCTTCCCAAGGGAAGTAAACATAGAGAATACTGTGAATTCATGATACTAAAGGACCCATAAGAACAGAAGATGTTTGTAGCTATGACTCAGCAGAGGAACCTGGGTTGCCTTTGTTTAAAGGGCTGTAGAAACTGGAACTTTATACACTACTGGTGGGAGTGTAAGTGGGTACAGCCACTCTGTAGAAGCATTGGCAGTATCTGCTAAAGTTGTCACATGACCCCACTTTTCTACTCCTAGGTAGTGCATTGAACCATGTGAGACTGCCAACGTTTGGCTGTTTTTGATGTACAAAAACGGCAATTTAATTTGATTCAATCTAACATATAACCAACAGAGATGCGTATATAGTATGTTCATCAAAAGTCATTTGTAAGATTGGTCGAGCAGCACCATTCATAGTAACCAAGCACTGGACACGGTGAAAAATCCATCAACCATATCATGGATAAGTAAATTATGGTTTGTTCATAGAACAGTGCATGTAGTGAGGATAAATAAATCACAACTACGTACAACAACTTGGAGAGCTCTCGCAAACACAATGCTGATTGAAAGAAGCCAAACACAAAAGGGTATATGTTGTATGATTCCATTTATATAAAATTCAAGCGCAAACACTACTAATCCCTGATGTTAGAGGTCAGAAAGGGATTACTGTAGAAAAAGGGGACTAGGTATTGACCTAAAAGGCAAATGAGGGATGCTTTCTTCATCTGAGGACCAGTTTCATGGGCATGTGTACTTTGAGAATATTCACCAAGCTACATGAGTTGCACATTTTTCTGTACGTGCATTTTCCTTTCTTAAAAAGTTTAGCTAAAAAAAATGAGTAGCCTGTAAGAGGACTCAGGCAGCTGTTAGGGCAGAGACCACACCAGCTGGCTCCAGGGGCGCCTGTACTCTGTCCTCCAGTTCTTGTTTGTGCCTTAGCAGATTTTTTGACCATTACCTAATACAGGCTCTGTGCCAACTGCTTCAAAGGCTATATCTCACTCAATCTCCAGCTTAACATCACAGTGGAGTCTATTATTGTTTTATTTTGAAAATTTTTTATTGAAGTATAGTTGATTTATAATGTGATAGTTTCAGGTGTACAGCAAAGATTCAATTATATATGTGTATGTTTTTTTCAGATTCTTTTCCATTATAGGTTATTACAAGATATTGAATATAGTTCCCTGTGCTATATAGTACAATAAATCCTTGTTGTTTATTTTATATATAGCAGTTTGTATCTGTTAGTCCCATACTCCTAATTTATTCCTCCCCACTTCCATTTCCCCTTTGATAACTGTAAGTTTGTTTTCTATGTCTGTGAGTCTGTTTCTGTTTTGTAAATAAATTCATTTGTATTATTTTTTAGATTCCACATATAACTGATACAATAATATTTGTCTTTCTCTGTCTGACTTACTTCACTTGGCATGATATTCTCTAGGTCCATCCATGTTGCTGCGAATGGCAATATTTCATTCTTTTTTATGGCTGAGTAATATTCCATTGTATATATGTACCACATCTTCTTTATCCATTCATCTGTTGAATGCACACTTAGGTTGCTTCCCTGTCTTGGTTATTGTACATAGTGTTGCTGTGAACACTGGGGTGCGTGTATCTTTTCAAATTAAAAGTTTTTGTCTTTTCAGATAAATGCCCAGGAGAGGGATTGCTGGGTCAAAGGGCAGCTCTATTTTTAGTTTTTTTAAGGAAGCTTCATATTGCTTTTCATAGTGGCTGCACCAATTTACATTCAAGTTGGATCCTGTTATTAGCCCTATCTGATGGATGTAGAAACTGGGGCAACTGATGCTTGGAGAGGCTAAATAAATTGCCTAAATGCACACAGCTATAAGGAACCAGTATCTGATGCCAGGACCGTGTTCCTCCCAAGCCCTCACTCTTTTTTTTTTTTGCGATACGCGGGCCTCTCACTGTCACGGCCTCTCCTGTTGCAGAGCACAGGCTCTGGACGCGCAGGCTTAGCGGCCACTGCTCACAGGCCCAGCCGCTCCGCGGCACGTGGGATCTTCCCGGACCGGGGCACGAACCCGCGTCCCCTGCATCGGCAGGCGGACGCTCAACCACTGCGCCACCAGGGAAGCCCCCGAGCCCTCACTCTTAATGTCCACACTCCAGAATCAAAGTCATGGAGATCACCCCAGACAACTGAACTTTACAACTCCCTTTGATTTGGGTCCAGATCCCACCTTCTCTCACTGGTCCCTGGTCTTGTCCTCCCCAGCAGCATGGCTACCCACACACCTGTAAGATCCCTCAGAAGGGACCAGGGCCATGCAGTTGGGGAGGTCACTTGCCCAATACAGCAGAGATGTGGATTCCCCCTTGCTGCCTGTTAGACCAGGCCCAGCCAGCCCATAGGACCTCAGCATCCCTGTGGCTTATGTCAGGGACATCTCAGCTCCATCTTCTTGTGCTTATGTTCTTTATGGACTTCAGTTCTGAGTGTCCCTTTAAATGTATCTGTGTTGGTTTATGTGAAAATATAATATACGGAAAATTATGTAGCCGTGGGCCACAACAAAGGCAAACCCAGCTTCTGCCTTCTCTGACCACAAACTCAACCTTGCCTGGCCCCGGGTCTTCCCACAGCACTGTTCCTGTTCCCTGTGAGTGTGGGAAGAAGTGCCAAGAAGAAAGGCAGGAAAGAGCACTTCCTGAGTGGACCGTGCGAGTCCGTTTATGTACTCTTTCCCTTTAATACATGCAACACCCCTGGGAATTGGGTATCGTTATCCTCATCTTATTGCTGAGGAACGTCAGGGAGGTTAACTGTGAGGGCTGTTGTTTTCCCTGGCATGGGATGGTGAGGCAGGCAGAACAAACTGATGAGCATTCGGGGCAGCCAAACCCCTTCCTCTCTCATGGTCTGTATTCAACATTCCCAGAGGCCTTGCGTTGAATGTGGACCCACTCAGAGAGCTCACTGTCTCGTGATCTTGGTTACATTAGCAAGGCACATGCTGGAGCACACAGGAGAGAGCCAGCACCTCCTGTGAGGGGCAAAGGAAGAGAGATATTAGCAGCTGGGAGTTCTGGGTTCCAGCTCGACTACTCACTCCATGTGGCCTTGGAAAAATTAGTTCCCCTCCTGGCCCTGAACTTTCACATCTGGGCAATGAGGGAATGGGATGTACTGATGTCTGCTGGTCTTCCCAGCTCTAGTCCTCTGGCATCTGTGAGGAGGTGTTCTTGGACCTGGACCCTGAAGTATTGGTACCACCAGGGAAATACTCTAAGTTTCCCCCAGAGTGGGAAAGTCAGGAAGGAACTTGCCCCCTTGGTCCCTGGCTCAGGTGGGAGTCTGAGTAACAGAGACAAGCAAGACCTGATCTTGTAGGGATGGCAGACATGCAAGTACATGGGGCAGCTGCAGGGTCTGTGGGCCAGGGCCCACCAAAGGCATGGGGTACTAGGCAGTCAGAGGCAGGGTCAAGAAGGTGGGTCCTGAAAGGGGAATTAAAACAGCGCCAGATCCATGCCCACTTGCTGCAGCTTCCTACTTTATGTGTTCAATTCCTGGCCCCCATGCACCCCAGCTTATAACTCAGGGGTTCTTACTCTGGAATTCATGCTCTTTGAAGTTGTTTGCAAAATAATACTTGTAAGTAAGTTATGAGCATGTCTCTGAGTTATAAGACAAGAAGCTTTCATTAGATCCTGAAAGAGCTTAGACACACACACACATGCACATACACACACAGTTAAGAACCTCTCTTCCAGTTCTAACACATCCCTTCTCCACTGCCCCCACCTCTTCCCCTTATACAGGCCTTCATCATGGGTGTCCCGGGCTATTGCAGTCATCTCCTATCTGGTCTCTTTGCCTCCGGCCTCATCTTTTTCCAATTCAGTTTCCACAGAACCCTCAACTCCCGAGGCCCTTCCACAAACTCAGCTTTATCAGCCTTCCTTGACTTTGCATTGTCTGTAGATAAAGTTCAGAGTGTTTAGCTCAGCCCACAAGGTTCTTCCAAATGTGGCCCCTGATTTCTTCTCCAGCCTCACCTCCCAACAATCCCCCTCCCTGTGCCCACTTAGCTCTAGTCACATCCCTGTGACATCTCAGCTCTACAACTTGCATATTCTATTCTCTCTGGTGGAATTCCCTGCCCTCTTAATTTGTTGAACTCTTAGGATGTAAATACCATGAGAAGAGCCTCAGTCTGTTTCATTCATTGCACTATCCCAATGCACAGTGAGTGTCTGACACATGCAGACATTCAGTAAATATTTGCTGAGAACAAATAATTGAATGAATGAATCCTTCAGGATCCAGATCAAGAGTTCCTCCCTCCTGAAGCTTTCTCTGCCCCCATGGTGGAGGTGGTCATTCTGTTGGATCTATATCTCACTATATTGCAACTATTTTTTATTATATGTGACATTACTAGGTGACAGTATATTTGTCATTATTATATGTCACTGGACTGTAAACTCTAACTGCACAGACCCAATCTGATGATCTTTTGTATCTGCAGTACCCAGATCAAGGCTTGGCACCTACCAGTCGCTCCACATAAATGTCTCTTAAATGGCGGGGGAGGGGGAGGAATGAATGAATGCCCACTAAAACTCAAATGCAAGCCAATCTTTGCCCATCAAAATCCTACCCATTCCTTGAGGTATGTCTCAAATTCTACTTCCTTCATGTATATGTTCCTTCCCTTGGCCCCAATTTGATATGATTTCCAGCTTCTCTGATTTCCCCTGGAGTTTTGTCAAACCCTCTCTCATGGAGTGATTTTATTCTCCCTAATGCTAACAACTTATCAGGAAGCTCTCCCTTACTCGTTGACATACTCCTTGAACCCTGGAGATGCATCTGTCTCCACCCCCACCCTTGCCTGCTGACCCAGCCCTTGCACACTGCTCAGTGCTGTGATACATTACGTGGGTTTGTTGCTAAATTGAATTGCATATTTTCCCACATTTTGGTTGGATCTACAGTTTCTTCTCCTTAGACATGTGATAGCTTCAGCTTTTTACAAAATCTTGTTCTACAAAGAAGAAAGAGAAAGACCCGCTGGCCAGTGTGGAAGCTTCGTAGGAGCATTCAGCTCTTTGCATCCTTCCCATGCACACACTTCCAACCAAAACTGCTCACAGGAGAGCCAGCCAAACTCCCTAGAAAACTGACACAGCCAGGCATTCACACTTCAGAAAAAATAAAGATTCAGAACGGGAAAAAAAAAATCATTATGGGCTGCAGCCATCACACAGTGAGAAGCACTAATTATTCTGTGTAGCCTGAGTTTTTCTTAGTAGGCAAACTCTTTTGAATATTAACAAATATTTATTTAGGAATTAATAATTGACATCTATTAAAGCGTAATTTATGGAGAATGAATTCCTCTTGGTTTGGGTTCCCACTGCTGGGCTACATCTGGCTGCTCCAGGAGTGACTCTTTTCTTTTGTTAAAGCAAGATGCAGGGGTAGAACGCGAGCTGGGAACAGGGACGCGCTTCAGTGGCTGCACAGAACAAAGTGTAGTAGGAGGGCGCCAGGTTAGGACTCAGCCCGGACACTGCCACTCCTGTTTGTGTGGCCTTGGGAGAGTTCTTACCCTCCAGAGCCTCCCTTCCAAGGCTAAGAAACAGTCATCTTTATGTCTACCTTTATTTAGGTGGACATGCTTGGTTCGAGTAAAGGAAATTATTTTGTGTTGGCTTGAGCAATTCAGGGGAATTTGGGTAAGCAGCTGGATCGTCTACTGAAGCCCTGCCCAGGGGTGTGGCTGGGCATCAGGAGCCCCTGGGAGCCAGGGCTGGTTAGCTCTCAGCTCACTTTCTGGCTCTCACCTCTGCTCTTCTCCATGCACCTGCTGTTCTCATCCCTTCTTTGGACTCCATTACAAAAGCTACCTCCTTGTAGCTCCTGAGCTTTCCCGATCCGGGTGCTGCCGTAGCGGACAGTGTGACTATCCCATTTTGTCCCCATTTCTATCTAGCTCTGAGTAGTGCTGGCTGCTTAGTGGAGAGGTACCTGTCACACAACCAACCATGGACAGGAGCACAGGGTACTGTTTACTAAATCGCCTTCCAGGTACCACTGTTTATTCACTCATTCGTTCATTCATTCATTCAACAACCATTGACCAAGAGCCCACTCTGTGCCAGGAACTTTCCGGGTGCTGAGCAGTGAATGAGGCAGAGAGGTGTGTGGATCAGAGAGGTCACTCTTGTCCCCGAGAACAGGTCATTCCAAGAGAAGCAGCATCGGCAGAGAATCAACAGGAAACCATTCACTCATCTAATTCTGCGAGGCTGTGGGAGAAGCACAAGGAAAGCTCTAAGTCTTCGTAAAATTATAAGAGATTTTTCTGTTATCAGACATTTTTAGGGAAAACTAATAAGAAATTAGAGAAAGAGGAAATGGAAGAATGGAGAAAGAAGGCAAGAGAAAAAGGAAAGACCACGGAAATAGAAACAACAGGGAGGTTGATTTTGGACCAATATAAGACTTAGTTTTACACTTGGAGGCTTTGAAAATTAAAATGAACAGTGGTGAGCTCTCCATCACTGGAAAGTATTCAAGCCCAAACTAGATGACCTGCAGTCAGGGCTGATTTAAAGATCACTCATAAACTGGGCAAGACATGGATCAGGTGACTGAAAGGTGCTGTCCCATTCCACAGTTTTGGGAACAGATTTGCATAGTCAAATTCAAGGTCTTAGGAAATGCCACACCTCTGGCCTTCAAGAACAGAGGGAGACTGTCACCCCTGGCCTCCCAAGACAAGAGCTTACACCTCATTTTAACATGAAATAAAAACAGCAATTCATCTCCTCTGGAATGCAAAACTGTGAATTTGAGTGAAATATGCAGTTTTCATTATGTTAAAAGATCTACTCATTACAATCAGGATAAGAGGATGTGAATAAGACAAATTGATCACCACTTTAAATGTATTAATCAGCTTGCAACTCTTGTCACCAGTCAAAACAGAACAGCCAGACATTTATTCTGTCTCAGTTGTGTTTTAGAGCCCATCTCAGGGGGTCACAGGATCAGTGAGCCTCCCTATGCAGTTTATGGGTAAGCAGTCTCAGCACATTGCAAAAGTTCTTGCCTGCTTGCAATTTGACTAAGAAAACACAATTAAATAGGTTTGCTCATTCTGCAAATATTTATTGAGTACATACTATGTGCCAGGCATTGTGTAAGGCTTTGGAGATGTATGATAAGTCAGAGCTGGCCCTGGCCCTCCACATTCTTATGGTTTAGTCAGCAGGCAGATGTGCAAGCAATTACAGTAAAGAGTAACTGGGGCTAAATCAGTGGTCAGCGTGAAGTGCTATAGGACTAAGGACTAAGCTGGAAGTTGTGGTTGTGGTTGGATGTCCAAGCATGAAAAGGATACTCTGTTCAGATCTGTCTAAGCTTTAGGTCTGGGAGGGAATGAAGGCTTTAGTGAGAAGAGAGGCTAGCCCATCTCCAGACTTAGGATATCGGAGGTGCAATAAAGAGGCCCAAATACTAAGTTCAGAAAGGACATGTCTTCTAGTCTATCTAGGTTCCTTTCCTAGCCCAAAGGAAAGCTGTGAACCTGGTCTCAACCCCTCCCAGGCAGTGCCTTAATTCTCTCTCTGTCCCTGACATAATGGCCCTTGGGCAGGTCAGGTTAGGGCCTAGGATCATTGGCAAAGAGAAGGAAGTTGATGGAAGGATTTATTCAAACAATAGGCAGAAGGCCAGTCTCCCAGAAAGTGAGATTCTGGGGGGAGGTTGGACTGGGAGGAAGTCCAGCGGTTGGGCTGGGTTAAGCCCCAGCAGGACTCTCAGCTCTGGGACAGTCTCCCTTCCCAGAGAACACAATATCAATTCAAGGATTCGGGTGCAAGGGAACCCAGAGCAGAGCCACTTGCCAAGCCTGGGGCAGGAGGTGGCAGCGCAGCCAGAGTTGGAGCATGCCAAGAACAGGGCTCCTTGTTCAACACCAGCACCTTCAATGCCCCCTACCTGAGAACAGGAAGGCAAGGCTGAGCTGAAGTGTGTGGGTGACTAACCCTCCCCTGGGGTAGTAGGAGCTTTAGTAACAGAAAGCCTGACATATGACCACCAACCCTTCCTCCTTCCAGTTAAGGCCAATGCTCAGAAGGTTGTCTAAAATCCTAGAGGTAGGTTCATGGGAAGCCTGATACCTAAATGAATTGAAACACTTCAGCTTGGGGCTGGGGACTCAGGTATCAGTGGGAAAGTGGGGAAGGGAGATGGAACCACCCAGAAAGGGGGAGCAGCCCAGGAGATTTCTTTAGCTGCCTTTGCTCCAAGCCTCACGGAAAACGTAGAGAAACTATCTGAGGTTAAGAAAAGCCAGGTATCTTCTGGCAGGATCGCTTTTATTCTGAGCAATCCATGAAGCCAAACAATCAATCCACTGGGTTGAACTTTACAAGTTACTGATTGTTTTTTAACTTCAATTATCTGCTGTTGACAATTCCATTATGAGGAGGGAGAGAGGTGTAAATTCGATCTAGGGGCCTCTGGAGCAGGGCATTTATCTGGCTTTATGAGGCTGTGAGAGACCATAATGCATGTTTTATGGGCCCATTCCCATTTTTAATCTGCTTTGATAAGATCACTATGCTAGAAGGATACAGAAACTCACCGGCAGGCCTGGCTCAAGACAGAGACAATGATACTGGCTTGGGAAGGTTTTGCTCCTGAAGGTAGGGTCCATGGGGAATTCCCTGCATGTTGACTCTTAGGATCTTTGCTCATTCAGGGCAGTCTTGTCCCATCCCCCCAGACACCCCCTTCATAAGATCCTGGGTGGTAACAGGCATGAGAGGGCACAGACCTCAGACTGTGACCGAGTAAATCGCCTTAACCTGTCCTTCAGGACATAGCAGAGCAGCATTTTCCAATGAGCAGCATATGTAGAGAATAGGAGAAAATAGAATTCACAGGCATAGGAACCGACAAGGTTCTAGGCACAGATTTCTGAGCCTAGCTCTTAGAGTCAAAGGTTAATTGAACCCCACCACCCCCAGCCTTGAACATCTCCAATCATCTGCCATCTTGGATCTTCCAACTGTATTCCCTGCTTCAGTTCTCCCATTGGAAGAGGGAGAGAGCATGAGTATTGCCTGAGACAGGGACAGCTGATTCCTGATAAATCCTAACATGCTCCCCACCATGGTCTCCTCTGCAGTTAGCTTGGGGCTGCATGCCAGGTCCGTAGGCTGGGAGTGGAGTCGTCTGTGCTGTTTCCAGCTCAAAGTGGTTAAGAGTGAATTCGCCACACTTTCCTGCCCTTCCACAGTGTGGGAAACGAGGACTGTCAAGATATCAGAGATGAGCAGTGGGCATAGTTGTTACCCCTGGATCACTGTTGGAAAAGTGCCTCCAAGAATTCTGCCTGACCCATATGGCACTTGGTTGAGTTCTGTCACTGAGATTTGGAGACTGTTTGCTCTTGCTGTCTGGGTTAGCCTAGCCCAGCAAATACACCAAGCACCTTCTATGAGCCCAGGACTTCACTAGGTTACTTCCTACACATTTTCTCAGAACAATCTTATGAATGTGTGCTCCAGGAGAGTTTTTACCTAGTACAGTTTGGAGGGTGATGGGATTTCTACATCCTCCAAGATCCTTTTTTCCTGTGTACCTCCAGATGTCATGCCAGACTCCTAGATCTAGAGACTCTTGGGTTCTGCCTGTTTTTAAGGATTCTCCTGAGAATCCAGGCTGTTCTCCTGACCACATTTTGCCCTGAACTTGACAGTCTCTGGATGCTGGAAGAATTCACCATTTTACTGAATTTAGTTTACTGGAAGGCGACTAAAGAGTGTATAAGATATTAACTTTTAAGTCAGACAAATCTGGGTTCACATCTTAGCATTATCATTTCATTCATTCATGCATGCATTCACAGTACATAAGATGCTGTCAACACCCAGATGCACCTCTCCAGCTTGGACTGTTGCTCTAAACTCCAGTTCCACGTAACCCACTGTCTTCTTGGCCTCTCAAACACAACTAGAGCTCTCTAACCCCAGAGCTTCCTCCAGGCTCCCCCTTTTCATTAAATGGTGCCTCCATGAGCCCAGATGCTCACATCAGAAGCATCCTTGAATCATTCCTCTTCCTTCTCACCTATAGTCTAACCATCACCTATTTCTATAGATTCTATTCCAAATGTCCCTTGGGTTCTTATGTGCATTTCTATATCCACCGTTCTGGCCCAAGTTCCTATTCTCTCTCACCTGGTATAGATAAACAGCCTCTTTACTGTACTTCTAATTGCCCCCACTCTACTCATTCTCTGCCCAGAAGCCAAAGGATCTACTCAGGATGTATTTAAGGCTTTGAACTGCGTTTAGTGGGGTAGAAATTCCAAATTCATGTGTAGCCCAGAGTGATCTGTGTACCCTCTCCTGACCTCATGCCCTCTTCTCTTTCTCTCTGTGCCAGCCTTCTTTCCATCCCTGATCAGTTTCTCAGATGGGCCCCATCCTGCCTCTGCCTGGAGTACTAGCTTGCTCCTGGCCTGACCACCTTCTGTCATTATTTTGAAATTCAACTTATATGTCACACTCTCAGGGATGCTTTCACTAAACTCCTGATCTAGATTTGGTCCTCCAGTGTAACTTCTAATCACACCCTGTACTTTTCCTTTATTTCAATTTGGACTTGTATATTTATTTATGTGTTTATTTTTTTTAATGTCATCTCTTTGACTAGACCATAAGCTCCACAGGGGCAAAGATAACCCACAGTGTCTGGCACACAGCATGTGCTCTGTATATACTGTTGAATGGATGAAGGAGTGTTTATTGAGTGGCAGGCAGGTACTGCTGCTACAGGGGGAACAGGGACCTAGCTTCAGGGGCCAACTAAGGTGTGCATATACAGGGACCCTACTGTAAGAAACGTTCTGAGAAGTCCATATTTATTTATAAGATATCAAAATGAGAAGGTGCTGATATAAAAATAGATTATTTGGGACACAGGCTTCTTCCTAGGAATCATTCAATAGCTAACATTTACGCGGTGCTTACTATGTGTCAGGTGCTGTATCTAAATCAACTATTCATCCTCACCAAGACCCTAAGAGGTAGAGTCTGCTTTTGCGTCCATTTTTAAAATGGGGAATCTGAGACACAGAGAGGTTTAGTGACTTACCCAAGGTCACACAGCTAATAAGTGGCAGAGCCAAGATTCTTGCCTGGGCTTTCTGTATCCAGAGAGTGCTCTTAGCCACTTCATGCTATTCTAGGAAATGTTTCTTGCTGCTCTCTAAAATAGCAGATGACTGACAAATGAATTTTAGGCCCACAACTCAGATAGACACCAAAAATAGGGACATAACATCAGAATTCTCAGACAGATTGTGAAATGCAGCTAGGACACAGCATTTCCTGACGGTGTCAGAAAGCTGGGGAGACCTGGGAAGACCTAGTCTGGCCATCACTAATTCACTGTGACATTGGACAGGCTACTTCATTCTCCGAGGGGTTGGATTAGTTCATCTCTGAAGTTTCCTCAAATTTAATACTCCAGAATTGTGTGCTTGTCTAGGGAACAATGTTGAATAAAGTCCCGACCCTCTTTTCATTCATTCCCAAGAAATTAACTGAGCACCCTTTTTTACCCGATCATTTAAGTATAGGGCAAGATCAAATGAATCAGAGAGGGAGAGACCGAGGCAGAATTGAAGAAAGAGAGAGGGTGAAGCGAGGGGGAGGAAAAGAAGGGAATAGAGGCAAACAAGAGGAACCAGAGGACAGAGTGAAACTGAAAAGACAGGAAAAGGTGAACAAGGCTGCCTCCGCCAGGAGCTGCCCGCAACAAGAAGGCACACGCGAGTTTGCAAATTGACTCAGTTTCTTCTCGCAGTGTTGACGGCCATCAGAGGCTTTTGACTTGCTCTGAGCCAAGAGAGAGAAATAAAAAAGGATGATTTAAAAGCCACAAACATGCGGAGCAGAGATTGCAGATACAGAACAATAAATGTCCTGGTCAAGTTGCCGATTGGAGTATCTGTGTTAGGCCGTGTTTGTAGTCTCCGCGTGTAGAGCGATGGAGAGCTTAGATTGTGGCCGGGGAAGTCACACAACAATGGGGCCTGATGTTTTGTTTCCACTTTTCAAAGGCGCTCCTTTTTTTCTTCCCGGTGATAAGGCCCAGGAAATGGTTAGTGACACGCTCGTGGGAACCTATGGAAAAGAATACACACTGTATCAATGGCGCAGCCGCAGGCCCAGGAGCAGAGCGGGTGGGTGGGGGGACTGCAGGCTCCCTGCATGGGCTGTGGCGGAGAGATAGCATTGAGCAGGCCGCCCGGAGCCGTGCGCCCCCAGTCTGGGGACCGAGCCCCTTTAGAGCCCCTTTATCCAGCCAGAATGGGTGGAAGGCCAGACAATGTAGCGCTATATTTGGTTTGACAACAAAGGGCCCTAGAAAGATTTGATAGTGCAGGGATGGTCGGAAAGGCAGTGCAGGTTGCAGCACAATAAGAGCTTTGCAAAGGTATTTAGCGGGGCCCTTTATGCCGGGAACATGGCAGGGTTTGGATGTCGGCGTGATGTCTAATGGCTTTTGTCTGGACCAGGGCTCTATTTACCAGAGTGTGGTTCCTGGGCAGGGCTGACAGAAGTGCCAGGGTGGTCTTAGTGTCATCGCACTTAGGAGCTACCTGGAGTCACACTCCACGACCTCAGTCCTCTTCTTCCCCTGAGCCCAGGCTCCAGCAGGCCCAGAAAGCCCCAGGTCAAGGGGAAGTTGGAAGAGGAAGAGCTGGAGGCAGACTTTTGCAGGGAGTAGGCTGTCAACTGAGACTTCCCAACAGGAAAGAGGCAACTGTACTTCCATCCTGGGACAGGTGTCCACAAGGATGGGGAGGGATGAAGGTGTAGGATGGATGGGGAGGGATGGGGTGTAACTTGGGAAGGGTAGAGCAGAAGGTTTTGAATGGCATTGTTTACAAAGCCGATCTTAAGGAGTTCCTGCCAGAGAGAAGGCAACAAGAATAAAAGAGTCCAGGCCCTGGGTGATAAGGCTGACAAGAGTCTGGAGAAATAGCTCTGGGAGGTGTGTGTGTTGCCACGGGGGGTGGAGGGGAGAGGTGGTCCAGGCAGGACTTCTGCTGCCCTAGAACCTGGGGCTTTCTGGGAGGAGGGGGCACAGTGAAAAAAGCAGCCCTAGAAACAGAAGGCAGTGGGGTCAGGTGGGGGCAGGCTGGCTGGACCAGAGGAGGGTTCTGGACCAGGTGTGTGGGAATGGGGCCTAGACGCTGACATATTTAGGGCTTCTGTCCTGGGGGGAGGAGCATCAGTGACTATTTTCAACCTCAATTCTGTCTTTTCTCTTTGAAAACTAATGCCTGGCTGCCCCTGTACAGGTTGCGAGAAAAGAATAGGGCAAGCGGAAAGGGGATGAAGGCTAGGGCTGGGACAGGACCAGAGACATCTCAGAGTCGCTTTGCTCTGGCAGGTGACCTCAGGGGTCATGGGCCCATCAGACCAGTCCTGCCCTTGTAGCTAGAGAAGTCTGGAACAAAGCAGTCTTGATTGGAGGGGACATCCTGGTCTGGGAGCACTTTCTTCCTATTGCCTTCTTTGCAAAGCAGGATTAACTTTGTGGATACAGCTTGGGACAAGTGTTTCCCCACTGAGAGGCATACCTAACTTCCCTCTGCTCCCTTACCAGGACCATGATATCCTCCAGAAGTGTTTCCTAGTGATTTCCTTCAATTTTGTTCGGTTTTTATCAGCTCCATCCATTCATCCATACAGTAAGGATTTACTTCACTCCTAGGTGCCAAGTGTTACATCAGATACTAGAAATAGAGTACTCGTCCCTTAGTATCCACAGGGCATCGGTTCCAGGTCCCCCGAGGATATCAAAATCCACGGACGCTCAAGTCCCTTATATAAAATGGCATAGTATTTGCACCTAACATCCCATGTATTTTAAGTCAGCTCTAGGTTAACTTATAATACCTAATATGTAAATGCTATGGAAATAGTTGTAAATACAATGTAAATGCTAGGTAAATAGTTGACTGCACATGGCAAATTCAAGTTTTCCTTTTTGGAACTTCCTGGGATTTTTTTCGAATATTTTCAATCCGTGGTTAGTTGAATTCATGGTTGCCGAACTCATGGATATGAAAGGCCAACTGTATTGAACTCCCGAAGCCTGGCTCCTGAGTCCTCAGACTAGTAAGGAAGATAATGGTCTAAACACATAATGATCAGGACAAAATCAGAACAGCAGCTGTTACGGTAGCTCAGAGGAGGGAATATCGAATTCTATCAAGGAAAGACCAAGAAGTCTTCAGGGGAAACATGATATTTAATAAAAGTGATCTAAATCTATGTTATGGGCTAAACAGTGTTCCCCCCTCAAATTTATATGTTGAAGTTCTAATATCCAGTATTTCAGAATGTGACTGGATTTGGAGATAGGTTCTTTAAAGAAGTAATTAAATGAGGTTACTGGGATGGCCCTAATTCAATATGACCAGTGTCTTCCTAAGAAGAGGAAATTTAGACACAAGCACATTCAGAGGGAAGATGAGGTGAAGACACAGGGAGAAGACGGCCATCTACACACCGAGGAACGAAGCCTAGAAGAGATCTTTACCTCATGGCCTCCAGAAGGAACCAACCCTGATGACACCTTGATCTCAGACTTCCAGCCTCCAGAAGTATGAGAAAATAAATTTCTGTTGTGTCAGCAGTTCAGTCTGTGGTACTTTGTTATGGCAGCCCTAGAAAAAAAATACAGTTACCACCCCAAAACACTGTGACATTCTTTGAGGGAAGGAACCTTTCTTGAGTGTCTGGCACAGTGCTCGACACATGTAGGTGCTTAGTAAATGCTAACCCGAAAGGAACAGCAGGGCATTGTTAACTCCAACTATATCAGCCTCAAGTAGAACATGCACATCAGAGAGAGAACAGCCCTGTTCCTAAACAGTACTCAATTTTCTATCTCAGTTTACATTATCCATCCACAGTCAGTAAGTCAGTTAGCAATTTATTTAACATATATCGAGAACTAATTATGTGTTAGCCACTGGATAGTATAGTGGGAAGAAAGGTCCTCTTGGATGAAAAAGTGTTTCCTCAGCTTCTCCCCAAAGCAAGGAATGTCTCTCACCAGCGTCACATCTCTGTCTGCCACAGGGATGATGCTCCAGGACAAGTTTGGCACACTCTGGGCTGAGGTCCATGGCCCAGCCAGTCCTTAGCACAGGCTCAGCGGAGGGCTGAGGTAGCAGGTACAGGAGCCTGAGGGCACCATTAAGGGGCCTGGCAGGAGAGGCATTTCAGATGTGGGACTGACTGAACTCTGTGAATTTTTTCTTTCTTATGCTGGTGAGTATTCCTGTCCTGGAGTGAACCCAGGGCTGACAGGGATAGACCTATGGATCCCAGGATACCGTCAGGAGTTTCAGGTTCTAACTGGTGGGCACCCAGCTGCTGGGACAGCTTAGTAATAGGAAGGATATGGAGCAATTGTGGTTGTTAATGAGGAATGGGGAGTCAGCCAAGAAGCACAGTGGTGGCATCTGCCATAACACTTCCTACAGCTTTGGAGATAAACACTGTGGGTCAAATCCACATGCATTTACACACACACATGAGTACACGCCAGCATATGCTCTCATTCACTCCTGGGAGCATGCACAGAGGTCAGCATGTAAAACATGCATGTTGACATGGCACTTGCACATATCACACTGGGCAGCAGTCATGGGCACAATGCGCATACAGAGCCACACATGCTCATGGACTCCACACAAGCACTTACCTTTCAAAGCATATGTTGACACATTAAAAATTAAGTCCAGCAATGACCGGGCTATGAAAGTTATATGAGTTACTACAGAACATGAAATTCATCCCTCATCAGGATCTGTATCTTCTTCAACGCTTCCAAAAGTCCTCTTGGGACCAAAAACACAGGTTTTTCACCATTTGGGTTAAAGTTTCCTTGTCTTCCTTACAGATCTTTGAGAAAAACAGTTGGAAATTGTCCTCAGTTCCTTTATAAGATACAAAGTGCCTGCCAACACTTGCCACCATTATTTATGATTTTTAGAAGCAGCAAGACAGTGTGATGCAAGTGGAAAAGCAGTGGCCTAGGAATCAGAAGATTTAGATTCTAGTCCCAGTTTTGCCTCTCTCTTGCTAGAGAATTGATCTGGATCCAGGATGACAAGTTTCTTCTCAATCCCATCTCTGATGTCTGTGTTGAGTATTCTAAGGCTATGAACAGGCTCAAAAAGGCAGTGCCATGTTTGGTTAGTTATGTCAGACTTAGGCTCAGAATAAGCATGGTTCTGACCCTTCTATTTCTAATAGTCTCTAAGTATATAGTATGGTTATCATGACTCAGGAACTAGAGAAACAGAGCTCAGTCTACATCAAGTTGCTTCTCTGTGGCACTGCCAGCTCATTGGTCAAGACAGGAACCACACATGCACCTCTCTCTTCTTCCCATCCTGTCCTTCCAGTTCTTCTTTAGCCTAAGAAATCCTTTGAGTCGTTAATAATGTTTTTTTTTGGTTTTGTGACCTGAATGACTTTTATTGAGACTTTACCACAGTGGCTGAGTGTATAATCTCTGTATTTAAATGGAAAGATGTCCCCAAGAACTCCTCAAAGCTACATATTAAGGGCCCATCTTGTGGTTACCAAGAGAGGTGGAGGGTTGCCTGCTATGCGATTTGCACAACACAACTCCCACTCCAACTCTATGAGGCAGTGTTTGCCTCCTGGATCTGACAGCAGTTTTGGTCTCTGAACAACAGTTGTACCCTCTAGGCTCTGGTTATGATTCACATTGATGGGAGAAGAGGGAGCAGAAAGACTGGGACCCCTTATGATTTACCAATAGAAAAAGGCAACAACAATGAAAAATCCAGTTCAGACAGACCTAGGCCTTAAATTCTACGTGTTGACATACCAGCCTTCCTCCACTGGGTCAAATAGTTTCTCAAGAGTAATTGAGATGTTCCAATGTGCAACCACTACACTAGGCACTGGGTACATATATATCGCTTGTGTCATTTCATAGGTTCCACATGCCTAGTAGGTGAGTAATACCTGCATTTTTCAAGTGAGAAAGCTGAGGAGGGAGGCTAAGTTAGACAGATAGGAAATGGTGGACCTGGAATCTGTACCCACATTGGCCTGACTCCACCGTGATCTACTGCCACCTGGGTAGTATCACTGCAGATTCATGAATGCTACCCTGGTTCACCATTCTCTAGTCGAGAATATACAGGTATTCTCCACAGTCATTTCCCACTGGGAGCGAGCCCCATTAACCAGAATTCTTCCTGGAGCAGTGGACTTGACTCTGAACAGAAAAACTTTTGAGAACTGAAATATAGGATGGATCACCAGCCAGGTCCAGACCAGCCACCAGGTAGTGCACACACAAGACAGATCCAAACAGCATTACAAGGTCTTTGAAAAACAAAACAAAACAACTGATATTGTCACCAAAACTCCTAAAAGACTATTTTTGGAACTTGTGACCTGAACCCAATAAGGTCAACTGAATGTTAAACTAAACAAACACATTTTACGTAGTTTAAGCATGACCCCTAATCTCATAACATAATATTCAAAATGGGAAAAACAAAATCCCAAACTGCTCAGTGTATGAATAACTAAGAAAATCTAAACTCACAGGGGAATAGACATGGAACAGACAACCAATACTTTACCAAGATGACACAGATGTTGAAATTATCGAAGTCTGTGAAGCAGCCATTATAAGAACATTCCAAGAAGTAAGGATGAATAGTCTTGAAACAAATGGAAATATAGAAACCCTTGGGAGGAAATAGAACATTTATGTAAGAACAAAATGGAAATTTCTGTCACATCTTACAGAAGAACCCGAATGAACTTTTGGCCAACCCAATACAATAACCAAAACTATAATACAATAAACAAATACAATAACCAAAAATAACAACTCACTGGATGGGCTTAATAGCACAAAGGAAAAAGTCAGTGAACTTTAATATAGATCAATAAGAATTATCCAATTTGTAAAACAGAATAAAAAAAGAGTACATGAATAAAAATGAAGATAGCCTCAGGGATATGTGAGATAATACCAAAAATTTCAACATTTGTGTCATTGGAGAAGAAAGTGGAACAACATTTTTAAATTGCTGAAAGAAAAGAACTGCCAACTTAGAAATAAAAATATGCTTTAGGAATGAAGGTGAGATAGGGAAATTTGTTGCCAATAGATTGCTTTAAAAGAAGGGATATAGAAAAATTTTTAGATAAAAGGAAAATGATACTAAAGGGAAACTTGGAATGTCACAAATAAGGGGAAAGAAACTGTAGTGGTAAATATCTAGCTAAATATGATAAACTATTATTTTCTTGAATTATTTAGAAATGTATGATGTTTGAAAGTAAAGGGCATAACATTTTTGATGGGGTTTTCAATGGATGTAGATATAACACTGAAGATAACTATGACATAAAGTGGGGAGGGTGAGTAACATATATGGTGATAAGGTTTCTACATTCCACTTAATATGGAAACCACTGATTCTAGGTAGACTGTGAAGAGATAAGCATGTATGTTTAAATTCCTTAGTAACCACTAAAAATAAATATACAAAAATATATAGTTAAAGCACTATATATTTTAAAAAATATAGAAGGATCTGGCACTATAATAAAAGTATCAATTCACTAAGAAAATGTAACCAACTTAAATGTATATGCATCTACCAATAGAGCTTCAAAATATATGAAGCAGGGATTTCCCTGGTGGTGCAGTGGTTGAGAACCTGCTTCCCAATGCAGGGGACACGGGTTTGAGCCTTGGTCCAGGAAGATTCCACATGCTGCGGAGCAAGTAAGCCCAGGCACCACAACTACTGAACCTGCACTCTAGAGCCTGCATGCCACAACCATTGAAGCCTGCGCGCCTAGAGCCCATGCTCCACAACAAGAGAAGCCACCACAATGAGAAGCCCATGCACCGCAACGAAGAGTAGCCCCCACTCGCCGCAACTAGAGAAAGCCCGTGCGCAGCAATGAAGACCCAAAGCAGCCATAAATAAATAAATTTATAAAATATATATATGAAGCAAAAATGGACTAAGTGAAAAATATAAACAAATTCACAATTACAGTTAGAGATTTTCAACATATCTCTCTCAATAATTGACAGAACAAATAGGCAGAAAATCAGAAATGGTATATAATAACTGAATAACACCATTGACCAGCTGGATCTAATTGACATTTAGCAAACACTTCACCTAACAGCAAAAGCCACATTCTTTTAAAGTTCACCAGGATCACTTACCAAAATAGACCATATCCTGGTCAACTAAGCAAAACTTCACACATTTAAATCATTGAAAACATACAAAGTGAGTTATTTGACCAAAGTGAAATTAAACTTGAAATCAATAATGGAAAGATAACAGGAAAGTCTTGAAAATTAAACAATATACTTCTAAATCGTCTATAGATCAAAAATGAAGTCTCAAGAAAAATTAGAAAATATTTTCTATTGAGTAAATGGAAATACAACTTATCAAGATTCGTGAGATTCAGCTAAAGCATTGCTTAGAGGAATATTTATAGCAGTAGATGTTTATATAAGCAAAGAAGAAATACCTCAAATCAATAAGCTAAGCTTCCACATTAACTTGAAAAAGAGCAAAATAAACCCAAAGCATGAAGAAGAACAAAAATGAAGAACAGAAATCAATAAAATTGAAAACAGAAAAAAAATAGAGAATTTCAATGAAACTAAAAACTCGGTCTTTGAAAAGATAAAAAAAATTAATACACTTATAGCAATACTGACAATGAAAATAAATAAAAGACTACAAATTGCCAATATCAGCAATGAAAGAGAGAATATCATGACAGATCCAACAGACAGGAGAAGGTTAATAAGTGTATTCTACAGACAATTCTATACATATACATTTGACAATTTATATGAAATGAAGCAATTCCTTGAAAACCATAAATTCACCCAAGATGACATAAATAATTTAAGTAGTCCTATAACTCTTTAAAAGTTTGAGTTCATACTTTAAAATCTTCGGAAAAAGAAATCTTCAGGCACACATGATTTCACTGGCAAGACTAGCAAATATTTAAAGAACAAATAGCACAAATTCTACATGCTCTCTTCCAGAAAGTAGAAGAGGAGAGAAGACTTTCAATTCATTTTATGAGGTCCACATTACCTGACACTAAAACGGACAAAGACATCATAAGGAAAAAACTCAAAACCAATAACCCTCATCAACATAGATGCAAAAATCCTAAACATAAAATTAGCAAATTGAATCTAAATGAAATATTAAAACCATGATCAATATGACTTATCCTGGGAATGTAGGACTGGTTCAGTATTCAAAAATTGATCAACATAATACACCTTATTAATATTCTAAAAAATAAAGGCCATAAGATCCATCAACTTGACAAAATTCAGCATCCAATCATGATTTTAAAAAAATGTTCAGAAAACTAGAGACTAGGAGTATAAGGAAACTCTCTCAACCTGATAAAGGGAATTTATAAGAACCTACAGCTATCATCATGCTTAATGGTGAAAGACTGAATGCTTTTCCCCTAAGATCAGGAACAAAGGAAGGATATCCACCTTTACCACCCTTGTCCAACATTGTTTTGGAAGTCTTAGCCATAGACATACCAAGTTCATGGATTGGAACACTTGGCATAGTAAAGATGTCAATTGTCCCAAAATCCATTTATAGATTTTATGCAATTCCAAGAAAAATTCCAGTGGGAATTCTTGTCAGTACAAATAAGCTGAGTCTAAAATTTATGTGTACACACAAAAGAACTAGCACTGCCAGAATAATTTTGAAAAGAGTAATAAAATTGGAGAAATCACATTACTGATTTTTAGATTTAATATAAAACTACTGAATCAAGACAAGGGAAGAAATAAACACAATTGAATGGAATAGAGAATCCAGAGATAGACCCACAAAAATATGGCTAATTTATTTTTGACAAAAGTACAAAAGCTGCAATAGAAAAAAAGGTATTATTTGCTATAAATTGCAGCAAATTGCATTGAAACAATTTGAAGTCCATTTACAAAAAAAAAAGTACCAATGAACCTAAACCTCACACCTTATATAAAAATCAACTAAAATTGGATCATAGATCTAAGTGTAAAAAATAAAAGTTTACAATTTTAGAATAAATTTAGGGGAAAAAATCTGTGTGACCTTGGTTTTGATGATGAGTTTTTAGACATGAAACTAAACATTCATTTTATAAAACATTCATTGACAAATTAAATTTCATCAAAATTAAAAACTTTTTATCTGTGAAAGGTACTGTTGAGAAAATGAAAATATAAACTATAGACTGGGAGAAAATATCGGCAAATCACAAATCTATCAATGTCATTTTATGCAGATTGTGCAAAGAATTCTCAGAATTCAAGACACAATTTTTAAAAAAAGGAAAGAAAAAGAACCCAGAATTTAAAAATTGGCAAAAGATGTGTATGGACATTTCACTAAAAAGGATATACAGATTGCAAATAACATGAAAAGCTTTTCAACATCATAGCTGTCAGGAAAATGCAAATTAAAATCATGATAAGATAGCACTGCAAAACTATTAGAATAGCATTAAAAAAAATCTTGCCAATGTAAAGATTTTGTGAGAATTCAGAGCTACTAGAACTGCAAGAATTCAGAGCAATTAGAACTGTCATATATTTCAGATGGGACTCCAAAATGTTATAGCACTCGGGAAAGGTTTGGCAGTTTCTTATAAAGTTAAACATACACTTACCTTATTACTCATGAGTCCCATTCCTAGCTATTTACCTTGTATAAACTTATATTCACAAAAAAAACCTACATGAGCATGTTCATAGTAGCTCTATTAATAATCACCAAAAACTAGAAACAAGTCAAATGTCCTTCAACAGGTAAATGAATAAGCTAACTGTGGTACTTCACTCAGCAATATAAAGAAATGCACTATTGCTACATAAAAAAGTCAGATAAATTTTAGAGTTATTATGCTGAGGAAGAAGCCAATCTCAGTAGATTATATACTGTGTGATTTCACTTATATGATAATCTCGAAAAGGCAAAGGGGGCTTCCCTGGTGGCGCAGTGGTTGAGAGTCCACCTGCTGATGCAGGGGACACGGGTTTGTGCCCCGGTCCGGGAAGGTCCCACATGCCGCGTAGCGGCTGGGCCCATGAGCCATGGCCGCTGAGCCTGCGCGTTCGGAGCCTGTGCTTCGCAACGGAAGAGGCCACAACAGTGAGAGGCCCGCGTACCGCAAAAAATAAATAAATAAAGGCAAAGGTACAGTGATGGAGTACAGATAAGTGGTTGCTAAGAGTTGGGAATGGGAGGAGGATGACTACAAAAAGGTAGCGTGAGGAAATTTGGGGGAGTGACGAAACTGTTTTTCATCTTGATTGTGTGGTGGTTATATGGGTATGTACATGTGTTAAAACTCATAAAACTTTACACCAGAAAAAGTAAGTTTTACTGTATGCTAGTTTTTTTTTTTACATCTTTATTGGAGTATAATTGCTTTACAATGGTGTGTTAGTTTCTGCTTTATAACAGTGAATCAGTTATACATATGTTCCCATATCTCTTCCCTCTTGCGTCTCCCTCCCTCCCACCCTCCCTATCCCACCTGTCTAGGTGGTCACAAAGCACCGAGCTGATCTCCCTGTGCTATGCGGCTGCTTCCCACTAGTGTATGCTAGTATTAAAACAAAAAAAGTAAAGTCTGTATTAAAAATGAAGAAAGATGTAAAAATAGTGATCTAAGGTTCATTCTTGAGAATCTAGACAAAGCAGAGAAAATTAAATCCAAAATAAACAGAAGAAAAATAATAAAAATGAGAGAGATTTTGCTTAAATAGAAAATTGACAAGCAGTAGAGAAAATCAACAAAATCAAACTTTTTTAAAGGATTAATACAATTGATAAACTCTTAAGAAGACTAGTAAAATAAATAAATAAATAAATAAATAAAACCCACAAACTATTAGTTTCGTGAATAAAAGGGAGACAACACTACAGATCTTAGAGACATTGAAGAGATAAGAAAAGTTATAAACAAATTTTTGTCAATAAATTCAACCACTTAGAGAAAATGAACAAGTGCCTTGAAAAACTGACTCAAAGAGAAATGGATACAAGAAGAAATAGCAAATCTAAATTTCCCTAAATTGCTTTCATAATTAAAAACCTCCTCACAAAGAAAACTATAAGCCCAGATGATTTTACTGGTGAATCTTATTGAATATTTAAGGAATTATAAAACACAATTTTACATAAATTCAGAGGAGGAGGCAACCTCTTCAATCTGATAAAGTAAGCTAACATTTTAATGAAGTATGCCCACTTCTGCCCTAATATTAGATATCTGCTCTTACCAGTATATCTGCTCTTACTTCTTCAATTCAAATTGTACTGTAAGCCTAGCCAGTGCAATAAGGCAAGAAAATGAAATAAAAAGTGTGAAATTTGGAAAGGAATAGGTAAAAATGTTTTTTGCACATGAAGTGATTGTGTACATAGGAAATACTATGAAAATCTACAAACAAAACTACTGAAACTATTTTAGAAACAATATCCAAAACAAAATGTGATAAACTACTGCTATAAACAACATAAATGAATCTCAAAAGCATTATGTTGTGTAAAAGAAGGCAAACATAAAGAATACATATTGTATGATTCCATTTATATGACAACTAAGAACAAACACAACTAATCTATAGTGACAGAAGTCAGAGAAGTGGTTAGGACACTCTTGGAAGTTGAGTGTAGGGAAGGCAAGGATTGCCTGGAAAGGGGCATGAAGGAATAAATCAATTTTATCTCTCTATATAAGAGATGAACAATGGGAAATAATTATTTTAAAGTTTACATTGGCACGACAAAACACCAAATTTATAGTAGTAACTCCAAAAAAAGGCATACACGACCTCTATATTGAAAACTACAAAAAAATTGCTGACAGAAATTAATAAATACAGATATATAATACCATGTTAATGAATTGGAAGATGCAATATTATTAAGGTGTTTATAGTCCTCACATTGATCTTTACAGTCAACATTTGAAATCTGGGCAAACTTTTTTGAAGAAACTGACAAGAGGATTCTAACATTAATATAGAAATTCAAAGATCTAGAATAGTCAAAACAATCTTGAAAAATGAAAAACAGATTTGAAGGACCTACATTAACTTTCCAACATATAGTTACACTACAGTAGTCAAGACAATATGCTTCTGGCAAAATAATAATCTAATTTGGCAAACACCAAAGAAAACAAAATACAGAGTCTAGAAATAGACTCTCACTTATATTGATCTGGATAAAATTGCCCCTTGCTTGGTCTGTCAAGTCCTTAAACCAGGCTGCAGAAGCACTTGGGGGTGAAGGAGCCCGTAGTGTTTCAAAGTGAACATCCATGCACACTGATGTTTTTGCCTGACATGTATACCCCAACTCACTGCATCAGAATTCTGCTGAATCCTGGAATTTGTAGAGTTGGGTTAGGATAGTCAGCTCTTTGTGCTTCTACATCTGTCAGTCTTTGACAGAGATGAGGTGAGGTGGTTTTCCATAGCTGAGGCAATCCCTGAAGACTGCCTGCCGATGGCCCTCCCAGCAATGAGTGCAGCAGGTCCTTCACTGCAGGGACCCCTGGAGCAACTCTCTCATATTTTGTTCCTCCACACTCTTGCTGCTATCTCCAGCAGCTCTCCTGGTCGTGGGACTCATTCCTCTTCCTCCTTCTCCTTTTTCTTCTTCTATCACTCTTGGTATCCAAAATTTTATGAAGGTGGGAACTAAAGAGTACAAAACAAGATCAAATCATTTGATTTTTCAAGCTCCTCCTAATTAAAATTTCTCCCCTGGCCTGAATCTTAGATTGGAGACCTGCAGGCTGGAAGGGGTTCTCTAGCCCCCTCCTTGCTCCTTGTTCCCTGCTTGCATTCCTCGTTCCATCTCCTCCTCTACTGCCCCTGGTCCTCCAGGTCCTCTCCACTGGAAAGGGTCTTGTGGAACCTGAAGGCAGTATGATGTTTGAGGTAGCTGTTTTCAGGAAAGATGCTCCTGAAAGTGCAGGGCATTTTTGAAAGAGCAAAGGGAAGATGCAGGTGGGAAAATTAACAGCCCAGAGGTTCAGCAGGTCTGGATATGATCCTGATTCTGCCATGCACCCTCACCATGTCCTACAATCTCAGGCCTGGATAAAATCAGAGGTCATCTGTCACTGTCCCTCTTTGGACCTTAGCTGTGCCATCTCTAAATGGGGTGTTAATATGGTGTGGATAAGTGGTTGCTCATGTGTGCATCCAACTCTGTAATTCATTGGCTTGGTAGGAGCTGAGGCAGGAGTGGGGCTGCTTGTGCACTGGCTGGCCCACAGGCTTGCCACACACGGGCACACATTCTCTTCTCTCCTGCATGTAAGAGGATCCTTCTCACATCTCACCAATGAGAGCTGTACATATGCCATCCTCCCCACAGCCACCACCTCCTAGCCTCAGGGTGGAAGCTCTCTCCCAGTGGCACATGGGAATCAGAGCACTGTACAGATGGTTCTGAGTCAATAATGACAATTAACACAATGAAGACACGACAGATGGCTACACTTATTGTGCCAGGGACCGTGCTAAGCTCTTCAGCATGCTATTGACTCCTCACAACAAGGCATAATATTTCCTACAAATATCCTGTTTTACAGATTTAAAAACTGAGGTCCAAAGAAAATACTTATAGTTTTACCCCAGTTCATTCTGTTGGTAGATGGAGAAGCCCAGTTTAGAATCCAGGCATCTGACTACAGAGCCTGTGCTTTTCACTACCATGAAAGTGGACTTGCTACCTGAAACAATTCCTCTTTTTGGTCCAGACAAGCAGCTTGCCTTTTTTTTTTTTTTTTTTTTTTTGCGGTACGCGGGCCTCTCACTGTTGTGGCCTATCCCATTGCGGAGCACAGGCTCCGGACGCACAGGCTCAGCGGCCATGGCTCACGGGCCCAGCCGCTCCACGGCATGTGGGATCTTCCCAGACCGGGGCACGAACCCGTGTCCCCTGCATCGGCAGGCGGACTCTCAACCACTGCGCCACCAGGGAAGCCCGCAGCTGCCTTTTATTGTTCATTTCTTAGGCCAACAAAGAGAAAAGTAATAGGCATTTAGTGTCTACTGTGTACCAAGTACCATGCCAAATATTTCACATCCAATCATCCCAGTTAGGCCTTCCCCCCACTTTAGTGATGAGCAAGCTGAAGTTCAAGGAAGCCGAGAAACTTGCATGAAGTTACGCAGCTCGTTATGGGCACAGAGAACATTTCAACCGAGGCCTGACCCTGCTACTAAACCAGCCATTACTCTAACACGTTTCGGTGCCAGTTGACTGAAGGGTAATTCAAAGCATATGTAGAATCCTTGCTTGCAGCCTGCAAAACTCATTAGCTCTCTCACATTCTCCCCCATTGTGACTAACTCATTGTCACCCCCGCAACTTTGCTCACACTGACTTCCTCTCTCCCCACACATCCTCCCTGTGCCTTTCTGTCTAGCCAGTGACTCCATCCATCATGGAACTTCAGGCACTGCCTCTGCTAGGAAGCCTCCCTTGATCGCTTTAGGGCAGTGACTTCTCCTTCCTTTGAACTCTAAGCTTTCAAAGAGTACCTCATTTTCTTAACTTGCAAAATATTCCTTTTGAATTGTTAACTATCGTTTGTCCTTTTGATTTTTAATTTTAAAACATTTTTAATTTTTTAATAATTTTTAAATTTTGGCCACACCACACGGCTTGTGGGATCTTGGTTCCCAGACCAGAGATCGAACCCAGGCCCATAGCAGTGAAAGTACAAAGTCTTAACCACTGGACCACCAGGGAATTCCCTCCTTTTGATTTTTTAAATGTAATGACTTGTTCCTAATGGTGTTGAAAGTTCCTAAATGGTGTATGCACTGCACCCATATGTCCATGGTACATGGTGGCTTGGCGTGTCACCTCCTTTGAGGGGACTTTCCTGATTCACCTATCTACAATATCAGCTTCCGTCACACTTTACCCTTTTGCCCTGCCTCCTTTTCCCAGCTGGTGTTCTCTAATATAGCTCTTTGTAAACTTCTTTATTGTCAGTTTTCACTAGAATGTAAATTCCATGAGGGCAGTCACTTGGCTCGGTTCACTACTGGATCCAGAGTATCTAAAACCGGCTCACAATAGGTGTTTAAAGTTTTCTTGAATGGTTGACTCAATGGGTGAGCAAGTGACAGACCCTAGAATAGCAGTCAAAGGACAATAGCCACTGTCAATGGGGGTAACCACAGGGAATTATGGTGGTGATGTGAGTTCATGGGAAGAGGCTCATCAGAAGTACCAAGACCAGAAACTCAGAAAAACATACGTGCTGGATATTTATGCCCTGCCTACACTTCTTAGCCTGCTCTCTACCCTGGGAAAGTGAGCTTTACAGACCCATTATGTAGATTCCCGGGCCCATTGGCTTCCAGTTGCTTTCAGCCAATGGGAGTCTTTATCAGTAGATTGGAAGATGGAAGGAGAGAGAAGTTGGAGTGCTTATTCCCCCAGCTCCTTCCTTGCTGTGTTTCTCTACTGAAGGTCTCACCCCCATCAGGAAATCTCTCCTACAGGCACAACTCTCCCCAGGTCTGGTAACTTCTCCCTCCCCTTGCCGCTTCCCCTAGGAGCAGTGACAGCAATCCACAGTTGCTAGCCTCAGGGTACTTCAGCATTCCTTGTTAGTTGCCTTGACCCTGTCTACTCCTTTGTAAATAGTGCCTTCATTAAATTATTTCAATCATTCTTCTCAGACAGGTCAGACCCTGACAGACACAGCTCCAAAACACTTTGACTAGCAGCAAGGATGAGAGATCAAGGAGGTAGGATCAAGGAGAAAGGGAATCATTGAAGAGTAGTGTTTCTGCCTGGAAATCCATTTGATAAGGGGGCAGGCCAGTTTCAGGTGAAGGGCTCACCCCTAAGACAACTCCTGGAGCAGCAACAGGGCCAAGTCTGGCTCTTAAAGAAGATTCCATCCATCAGGAGGTGGTGATGCAGATGGGATCCCAAAGTTAGGCTTATACGGTGCGAGTATTTGCATCAAGTTATTTAATAAAAGGCATGTCTATGGAAATGAGCAACCCAAACAAAATGGTTAATAATTGGAACAGATTATAATCCTGGTTTCTGAGTTCTGAAGGTAGCCAGTCAAGATTTCTAGATGTTGGGCTGAAGCATCTTCAGATGGAGTGAGGGCAGGCAGTGGCGATCTGATAGTCTTGCCTGGTTTGCAGTTCGAATGTCTCTGATGATCTTTCTGAGTGGCCCACAAGCAATAGGCATGAAGATTGTACATGAGCTGTGGTGGCGATTCTCTGAAGTTTATATCAAGTCCCGCTTTAGCTTGCCTGGCTTCGGGAAAAGGGAACTTTTAGTTCTCAATGGTTCCAAGTCAGAAGGGTGAGAGAAAAATTGGAAAAATTAGTTTTGAGAGTTGTAGCCAGATATCAGAGGAAACAAGAAGAGTTTAATATCCAATCTAGTTTACAGGTAGAAAACAAAACCTCAAAGGCAATTAACAGCACTAGAATTTAATATCCACAGAGATGTATTAACAAAACATAATAGTTTATCTCTCTACAGTCACCCCCGTTTCTGTCAAGAGATAATCAAAATAAGAGTAATTTTTTTGGTAAAATAAGTCTAGTCTCATTAAACTTGGCTTGGTTATTTACATAAGTGCAGCAAGAATATTGATTGACCACAGACTCTTCTAAGTCTGCTTTGCTGGAATTTTTCATAAGAAATCTCAGATTGAACTTGTAAAAGCCTTCTGGAGGCTAAGAAGCTGATCCAAGGTCTTGACGTCAGATAATACCTATAGATTTGGGTAAATTTCTCTTTTCTCAAGGTCCCCCAAATATCCTTCGACTTCTGTGCCTGCCAGGAAGTGACCTCCGGGTAAGGCTGCTGGGAATCCTGTAAGTACCAGGCTGATCTTTCCAAGGAGCTTTATTGGTGCCACAAAGTCAACCTTAGTTCCTTAAGGTGCTCTGGTCATATCTGAGTCTATGCATGTCTCTTTCAAATATGAGATTTCAGTCAAAGCCTTGGTAATATAATCAATGTTTCAAATTGTGCCTGGTTACAGACAGAATAGATTCGTATTGAACTCATGCAAATAACTCTATTGCCATAAAAATAAGAATATACATTAAGAGTTTACTAATTCTGGAGGGATCAGGTAGGGAGAAAAAAATAAATGTTTCAATATTGCTTACAAAGGTATAATTTACCAAGTTGCTGTAAGTCATAGTCAGTTTAAAAGGTTTCCTTATATCTGGAAAATAAAAGATTAAAGAACCATCAATATTTTAAACAAAAATTCATAAAAATTATGATCATCCTCATTAGTTCATTCAGCCCCATGTAATTAATTCTTGTTAATCTTGATCTTCTGTTAGTAGTTTTATGAAGCCATCAGCTTTTGTGTATTTCTTTGTTTCCCTAGAGTTCTGTAATTTCTTACCCAGTTCAGTGGTATGAAAGTTATCAAAAACCTGTATTCTAGAGTACTTATCAGAGTCCCTTCCATGAAGCACTTTTGCAAAAGCACCAGAGTAAAACAATAAATGACAAAAGACTTAAAAATGGCCATGATTAAAGATCTGTTTAGAGTTTACTGCAATGCAATTGACAAGGTAATTTGGTTATTTCTATGACACTGAACATATAATAACAGAATTACAAAGGATAACATTATACCAGAACAAATCAGATTTTTAGGAATTTCATACAGTTTCTGGAACACTTATACAAATAATATATATTCACACAAATATATCAATAATATAGAAGGTTTAGTATCACTTAGTTGAAAACACTTCACATGTAATTTAACATATCAAATAAACCTAGTTTAAGATATCCCCTTTTCCAAAGAGAGAGAACAAATCTTTTAAAACGTCCCAGGGGCCCCTCTGGATAATCCCAAAGTTAGTTCAAGGACAAAAAGATTTCATTTAGAATTTGATTTTAGGAAGTTTGTCAAAAATGTCAAAAGGTTTTGGACACTTGACTAAATAGATCACAAATAATTATGAAATAATACTAATTATTTATTTAAACAAAGTGACAATAAAAGATTTTAAAGGCAAATGCAGGAGGTTTCATAGTTCTGAGCAAAACTTAGCTCTTCATATTGAAAAGACTATGTTTACTTAAGTAATCAAAGACCTGTTGATAAAGGTAACATGAAGCAGAGTAAGTTATTTTGGTAAGACACAAAGAGTTGCTTTCCAGATAGATTACCCAAAAGGAAAAACAAACAAACAAACCTCTCATAATCACTTATTAAGAGCAGACCAATAATCCAAATAAACTTTGTCCTGTTAACAAAGAGAAAACCAAATTCTAATTTTGTACCAGTGTACTTTTGATACTCAAATTTTTTCATTCATTATTTTTTAAAACTTAATTAGATCAATTTCAATCTTATCCAGCCTGACAACACGTAAAATTCCTTTCCCACAGACCTTCAATAACTTTCTTTTTTTACATTCAGATTTTGTTCTGTTTTTCTTCTTTCCCATTATGAAATAACCAGTCTCACTTTAGGACAAAATTAATTCCTTTTCCTTTAACAAAAATGCATCCTTATACCTCATTCTTCCTACGCCAAAACATATCCTACTTTCCTTGCATAGAGAGTTCTTTTCCTCATTTTTCTAGTAATTTTAATTACATATGTTAGAATTCATATCCCTTAGAAACCTTAATTTCCAGTGAAAACTAAGTAAGCAATTGTGAACCATCATTACAACTGGCAAATTTATGAGTATATTTTATAATTTCTAGAAACATACATGTCCTCATAACATAGTTTTTCAGTGTGACACGGGACATGTTTACTAAGACACTCAAATATCTAGTTTCTCTGTAGGAGTTTCAGTGCTTTTTGCATGATTTTGGCAGTCCCAATTAAAACATAGTAGAGCAGCCCTATAATTAGGGGGAGCTTTCTGTAAAAATAATTCTCTGGACTCAGCATCAAATGAGGCCTCTTCAGAGTTGGAAATGAAGAGGAGGTCATCTGGGTCACTATGGTCATAGAAATGATAAACCCGTTGGACCATGCCAATTTTGTGCAGTGGGAGACAGGCTTCATCTTAATATTTCCCATTCACTCTGAGCCTTAGCAGCAATCACTGTGATGGAAGGGTAGGCACAGAACCAAGCAATAAATATCCAGGTGAGGAGAGGGAGGGCCCTGGTACAAATATCGGTGGCTTTACTGTTCTTTGCCTTCCCCTTTCCCTTTTCTGCTCACTAGGGATATCAATAATCCTGTCAACAATTCCCTTGGTGGCAGAGATGCCAGTGAGGAGTGTTTCTTAGTTCTTCCCCATTCAGGGGACAGCTGAGAGGGCTTAGGATCTGTGGTATCTCTGAGGAAATGAGCATATAGCCCAGATGGATCTTTAAGAAAATTATGGATTTTAGGGTCTCTAGAGAGTTTGGCCAGTTGATGCACTTTGGCAGCCACGAATAACAATTCAGAGCCTACTCCAAACGAACAAACAAAAAACCTGCAGTAGCCAATTACTTTCCTTCTTTCCTTCCTGCTGCATAAAATCTTTAAAAAAGGTTTGAATTTCAATTAAGATACAGTCTCTGATTTTAGTTTCTATTTCTTGATTTCCTCCTGTTACCTTCATCTTGTGTGTTATTACCAGAAAATTTTGGATGATGTCACTGTGAGCCATCTTCATAGGTGGCCTTTTTCTTTTCTAGGATAACCCAAAAGACCTTTCCAGTATCGTGGTTTGCTTACATTAATGTGATGGACAGAGTTTTGGGGAAAATCCCCAGACCTCTGGAGCATAAAACCCGAGCCTTTGTATGTTGATACACCATGGTATTGAGCAATGCCCAGGAAGCTCCCATGGCATTTTGCATTTATCGAGGAGCTGTTGTACATCCACGGGGTTCTTAGGAGGAGCTGGCACCAGATATTTAGGACGTCTATATTCGTCCATTAATTTTTTAGCGACATCACACCAGAGATCAGACTCATAATATTCCTAATGGGTCAGGGGACAAAGAGTGACAGTAGTCAGTGAAGTGGTGACACCGAGATTATAGGTTCCTGCTGTAACTTTCCTCTGGTGGTGTCATTACTTTCCAGACGCAAGGCTCTTTCATTCTTCTGGGTTAGGACATGTAGGTTGGACACGACCCACTGACACAGTGGTTGCAGCTGGAGGCCTCCTGTCTTCCTCACTTACGGGAATCTTTTCCTCATGCCTTTAGCCCCGAGCCTTTCCTTGAGTGGTGACAAGAGCCTTGCAATCCAATCTACCCTCCTTAGCTCTCTTTGGCCTTGAGGCATGAAGGACCCTTTCACACATTACTAGGCTATTAAGGCCTTTATGATTAGTGGTCTAACCTTCTTACTAGACCCTATGGCCTTGATCGTGCTCCTCTGGGGAGATCATTGGATTCTTATGGTAGCCATGACCTTTTAGGTTGGATACCACAGGCAACACACGACACAGGAAATATGCAAAAGCACGTAGCAGCACGACAGACCCACGGCAAGCAGTGCTTCTTCCCCAGATGAGCTCTGAGTTAGGTGGTCCGTAAGCAAATTGTAGATGAAGGGTAATAGCTTCAGTTAATTGCAAGGAAAACCTTGTAATCCTGCTGACTATGCCAGTTGTTTTGTGCCAGTTTCAGGCTGTCAATAACCAGTGTTGTGACTGGACCAATCCTTGTGCTTCTTATTATGATTATAAGATGCCCTGCAGCAATAACGGTCAAGAAACCTTGAAAAAAGTGTGTGGGGGGTTATTATTTACAAGACCTGGAAATTACATAGCACACCTGGGGCCACACAGTGAGGCTGCAAGTAGAGACAGAGCATGCAGGCCTGGGGTTCTGCTTTCATTGGGGCCAAGGGTGGGGAGCTAAGGCTTTCATGGACTGATTCTATATTGGTGAATTTCTATAAGAGCAGGAATTTAAAACACCGGAAGAGAAAAAACAAGTGACCCAAATGACTGGTCACTGAAATCAGCCAAGATCTCTAAAACAAAGGAGCCTCAGTGAGGGGAGGCATCCTGTGTTTAAGTCCTGTGGCTGGCAAGGTGTTTATTTGAGATAGACATCCTTGAAGTGCATGCCTCTTTGAAGTGGATGCCTCAAGCAGTCAAAGCTTAAGTCAGGCACTTGCATTACAAAAAAGAGAGAAAAAATCACAAAGGCTTCTCTTGTGGTTGACATTAAGCACTGGTCCAGCCCCTCTCTGCTGCCAACCACATTCCCCTTTCAGTGTGCCCTGTTCCTGACCCTTGGCTTTTAGTTTCTTTCTTTTTCTTTCTTGGCCTTGATCCCGCCTTTGGACTTAGTGACTTGACCTTCAATTCTCTCTAAGGACTTTGGCTCACACGCACCACTCTATCTCCACCCCAGGAGGCATGTGCAGGCTATGTTGACCTAACGGCCCAGGCCCCACTTAACTGGCACCCCAGGATGTGTGTGAGTGTGTGAGTTCAAGCGTGTGCATGCACAAGGCTGAGTACACATGTTGGGGTGGGGGGAGGGCGTTGTCAAGTTGTCCGAGTCCAAATCTTTACTCCCCTCACTTATTAGATTCATGACCCCAAGCAAGTTACATATCCTTTCTGTTCCTCAGTCTTCTAATCTATTATCTATAAATCCATAAAGTGTGTGTGTGGGGGGCGATTAAAAGTACATACGTTTTAAGGTTGTTGAGTGGTTACTAATTCTGTTCAGTAAATATTTCCAGTTGCCACTCCACTCTACTCCCCACTTTTGGGTCACACAGTAGGACTGTACCTCTTGAATCCTTTGTGAGAAGAAGGGTCATAAGGTTAGTTCTGGTCAATAATTTGGGAGCTGAAATGATGTGTGTCATTTAATTGCTGATGTGAGATCCTCTGGGACTTTCTTGTGCTCTGCCACAAAGGTTGTGATCTAAATATTGGCTGCTGGGGTTGCAGGGTGAGGGTAACGTGGATCAGAGCCCCCACCAACTTACAGTGGACATGCAGCAAGGGAGAGAAATAAGCCTTGCCATTGGAAGCCACGAAGATTTGGGGGTTGTTTGTTACCACAGCATAACCCAGTCTTCCCTGACTGAAACAGTTGTTGTATGGACTGAGATGACGCATGTAAAATATGCTCAGCCTAATGTCCAACACATAGAATATACTCACTAAATATCGGCTATTATTATCATTTGTGTGACTCTGTATATGTGGGTGTATGTATGTATGTGCATTTCCTTTGTTAAACCAAACAGTTTGAATAACCTTCCATTCTCAGAAGCTGGGAAGGGAAGTGGAGCTCAGCTATCAGGATAGTTTAAAGGTAGAGTTTCCTGCAGTGTTCTCTGACCTCAGTGTCACAAAAAAGACTTAGTAAATATGCCCCAAACATGTGAACAAGCAAGTTCTATCATCAACTCAACTTCCCCAACGCAGACTAACATGCTAGCACACCCAGAGACTGCTCCTTTGGCTGTGCATGAGAGACAGAGAGAGGCTGTGTTGGATCCTCCTTCTGTACAGTCTGAATGATTGTTGGTCTGTGGGGACGAGAGAAGACCTCCAGTTAATTATTAGTGGAGAAGATGAAATCATAAACAAAATTCCTTGTAATAAATTTTTCAAATGAGAGCCCATGTTTTATTTACAGGACTGGCCCATTTTGGGCTTTAAATCTATGAACAAAAACAAACATGCTTTTTTATCAAACAGACGGGGAAGAAAGCACTCAATAGCCTTTCTTTCTCTCCTTGCCAAGGAGGACATGTGCTCTGAGCTACAGAGAGGAAGGCAGGCCCAGGCTCTGTTGGCTAGAAGAATTAATGGACTCATTTTGCTTTGCAGAGGAAGATTTAAGCTATAATGATCCTTCCACATTGAGAGAAAAAAAAGAAAGAAAGAAAAGGGGAAAACAAAGGGTCCTGCTGAGATTCAGATGTTTCTACTTCTTAATTCAGCATGACACCTAGGTGGCAAGTAGAACATATGCAAAGTGTATACTTCTATAACCAAAGCAGCTACCATCAGGCATGTTCCTACAGCTAAAAATGAGAAATCTCCTTGAACTGAGCTTTCTGCAGAAAAAGTGCAAGAAGTAGGAGATAGATTTTGACTTGGTGTCTCATTTGCCCTTTGTCTCCTTGTAGCAAAGTTGCTCTGAATCTTGGGGAAGAGGCACCTAATGTAAATTCACACCAGTTCTCATAGTCTCAGATCTAATGGGCTCAGAAATGAGCCAAAACGGTCCATAAAGGTCTATTTTCTGACAAATACTGGTGATGAATCAGAGAATACACATCTACTGGAACAATAGAATGGTCCATTAAAAACTCAGCAAGGCACCAGTTTGGAGTGAACCCTTGAGAGGTTAGGTTGTTCTTTTCCAGTATGTGGTGTAAGCATAAACCAAAGAGTGACGTATGGTGCTCCGTCCTTGTATCTGTTTCCTGTGGCTGCTGTAACAAATTGCGAAAAACTTGGTGACTTAAAATAACAGAAATTTATTCTCTCACAACTCTAGAGGCCAGAAGTCTGAAATCAGTACCAACAGGCCAAAATCAAAGTGTTGGCAAGGTCATGCTCCCTCCAGAGAGTCTAGGGGTGAATTGTTTCTTGCCACTCCCAGCTTCTAGTGGCTGCCAGCAATCCTTGGCTTGTGGCCACATCTTCCTGTCTCTGCCTCCATCCTCTCATTATCACCTCTTCTTCTGTCTGTATCTCTTCTCCCTCTGCCTCTCTGATAAGAACACTTGGGAATGCACTGAGGGCCC